>NW_016107537.1:20956-33224 GCF_001604975.1 Cebus imitator
GTCCACTAGAATCACCTGACACCAGCTGTTAGTCTGAGCCCTGATGTGTGGTACAACGTTAGGGGTTCAGGAGGAGTCATTCTTCTTGGTAAATCAGGTGTTCAGAAGAGCCAGTGTCCCTGTTATGTCTCTGTTAATTGAAACTCATATTGTTGGATCCCCACAGGGACCTCCATTACATTGGCTCATGAGACTCACTGAAAAGCTGGGAAAGGTGTCTGAATTCCATGTGTTGAATGATTTTAAAAGCCCCCTGCTCATTAATGCCATTTTGATTGCTATGCACTTGGAAAGCATTTTTTTTCGATTATGGATAATTTTTGAAATGTCTGTTCATAGATCTTACAGAATGTCTTTCAATCACCCAGTTGCACTTCTTTTGATGATCTGTCAAAACCGACAGCCAATATTATTAACTTGCTGTTCTCTTTGTGATGTGATTATCAGATGTAACCCTTGCAGTTTACTCACCGTTATGATTTTTACATTTTCAGGACTTCCTCGACAATGGCACTGATGTGACTCCATCCATCATTGATTATTGTGACAACTCTATTTGGCATATCGTCATTGTGGGCATGAACATAATGGAGACTTCCATAGTATACAAGAGTTAATATTCAACATTAGTCAAAATTTGCTTTAGTCCAACCTGGAGCTCTACTGGGTTCAAAAAATATTTTAGGTAAGAACAACCATTTGGTAGAATTTTAACAATAAACTTTATAATGAAATTTTCTGTAGCAAGAGTATAAGCTATTTTTTTAATAGAATGTAATAAAAATTATTAAAATGTATTAAATTTAGATAATAATTTAATAAATATGCATATATTGCATACATAATAGAATAAACATACTTAAATATGAACACTATATATTTGTAGCCAGGAATTTTTTCAAATAAATATGTATTCACTGCTATGTATCTTATATACATGTATGCCCAGTTTTTCATAAATAAGGTAAATTTTAATTTTTTATTGAAATACTAGTTTTAATTTTGTCTTTAATTTTCTCTTAATAACTTCATAATTTGATTGCTAAATACTCACATTTGGTAGATGTGTAAATACTGCATCACTAAGCTTTCATGCATTAATGATTGGTAACTAGTTAAATACTCAACTCAGTGGCTGATAACATAAACATTTGTATTCATGTTCATGAATACTCATGTTCACAATCATGTGGCTGACCAAGAAATGGCTCAGCTGAGTGGTTCCTCTGCAGGGTACTGAGCTCATCTTCAGCCTATATCAATTGTCTGAGAACAAGGCTGAACAGCAGTGACTGCACATGACACAAGATTCTTGTGGTAGGTCACAGAAGTGAATAACATTCGAAACCAAACTGCGCAGTTGAATTTAAGCCCAATACTTTCAACATAGCTTCACACATTTTAAATATATTTCTTTATTTTACTGAGTACAAATTTTCAAGAAAACCTTTACTTCATTTAATTATAGAGGTGTTTGATCGTTCCATGGACAAATGCTTATGTTTTCAACCTTTACAATCTTGAATATATTTGCACATATAAATTTGCATTAATAAGGACATAAAGCTGGGTGTGTTTTCAATATGTGACTTTATAATTTTTTAATGGCCTCATTGGGGGAAAAATTATTTTAACTTTTGTAAATATCCCTTTTTGCCTCTCCTGTTTCCTACAGAGTTGCCCAATAAGAGGTCCTCCCATGAGATTTGGTAGGCAGAAAAGGATGACTCAGTATTCTCCATTGGTACCTAGGATAGACACAGGGACAGAGGTGAGGACTGGAGAAACACTTGGAAAGATGCTATTGGAAGCTGAGAGCATCAGCACCCCAACCCCTAAACTTCCAGAAAGGACTGAGGACCACATGGTTGGATACCCATACTTCAGTGGCAGATGCATTCTGTTTTCTCATGGGGAGCACAAGGGAATCCTGCTTCGAATATCAACTTTTATGACTACTATATCCTTGGCTTTGATAGCTTGTAGTGTGACAGTTAATTGTAGGAATTTGGTCATTCTTGTCATACCCAATGGAGCCAACATATCGGGAGAAAAGGCACTCGGGGGCAAAACACTATTTCTAGAATGCAATTGAAATAGGCCCTATTATCCCATAACACCAATGTTTATGGTTTATTGAATAAACATAAAAATGGACTCCCCCTTAAGGAATCGCCACACTGTCTTCTACAATGGTTGAACTAATTTACACTCCCACCAACAGTGTAAAAGTGTATGTCTTCTTTTGTAAAGTGTCTGTTCATATCCTTTGCCCACTTTTGAAAAACGATAAGTTCGTATCCTTTGTAGGGACATGGATGAACCTGGAAACCATCATTCTCAGCAAACTGACACAAGAGCAGAAAATCAAACACTACATGTTCTCACTCATAGGCAGGTGTTGAGCCATGAGAAAACATGGACACAGGGAGGGGAGCACTACACACTGGGGTCTGTTAGGGGGAAATAGGGGAGGGACAGCAGGGGGTGGGGAGTTGGGGAGAGATAGCATGGGGAGATATGCCAGGTATAGGTGAAGGGGACGAAGGCAGCAAATCACACTGCCATGTGTGTACCTATGCAACAATCTTGCATGTTCTTCACATGTACCCCAAAACCTAAAATGCAATAAAAAAAAGGAAATGGACTCCCCCAGTCTTAAAACTCAAGATAGTTACATTTATCTAATCTAAGTTCTTTTTTCAGGAAACCAACCATCAGGCCTCCCAGATACTATCAAAGAGCTGATACTTACATATCACTTAATAGGGACAGTGAGACATCAGACCCGTCACCCATTATGATTGCTTAACTGACCTCCTACTTCCTGTTGACCAAATTCTCTTCCTTACCACTCTCTAATTTGTGTTTTCTCTCACATTTCTTCCCTGCTATATAAACCCCTAATTTTAGTTGGTCATGGAGATATATTTGAGAATGGTGTCCCATCTCCTCAGCTGCAGCACCTGATTAAAGCCTGTTCCTTGGCAATACTTACTTTTGTAGTGATTGGTTTTCTGTGTGGTGAGCAGCAGGATCTACACCAAATTCTTGGCATTTCAGTAACAAAATTCTTTGGAAGATTCATTGCTTTGGCTTTTTGTAACCTTAAACCAAATTTACCCATAACTTCTGAGATAACTTAATATAATTCTAGAATTCACTTTTTTCACCACTGCTTACCAGTCTGGGCTTGCCAACTCCCAATCCTTCTAGTGCCAGTAAACTTTCTCAAAGAACAATAGGTAAAGTTTTCCCTTTGTCATAAAACTCTAGTTTTCTATTTGTTCTTCCAACATATTGCCAACCACTGAGTTTTCCTCTATGCCCCATTTGGCAAATATTTCTTTGAAAAGAAAACACTAAATTTAGAGATTCATCTCTATATTTTATTTAGACTTCAGTAGTTTAGACTCTAATTCCCTGTGTTAGGACAATTCCTGCTTGGAATATCTATACTGGTTTCTACTCTGTTATATGAATTTTAACTGAAGCCGTAAACTAGACTCCTCAGGTGTAATAATCACTTTATTAAGTCAGGAGGGGCATTGCTATGTCTGTGCTGTTGGGGCTGAGAAAGAGAAAAGAATTAGGGTTCAGAGGTGACTTCATGTCCCCCTCTACCAACACCATCAGAGTGTGGCTGCATCTGAGGATCACTCTCAGCTAATGGAGGCATCAGGAGGAGCAGCTGGGGCAGCCCAGCCTCACACATCTGCTTCCATGGGGGTTTATGTTCGGGTTTGTAACACTGTGGGAGGGGAACTGCTATATTGTTGACAGTAATAAGTTGCAAAGTCTTCAGGCTGCAGGCTGCTGATGGTGAGAGTAAAATCTGTCCCAGATCCACTGCCGCTGAACCTTGATGGGACCCCACTTTGCAATTTGGATGCCTCATAGATCAGGAGCTTAGGGGCTGTCCCTTGTTTCTGCTGATACCAGGCTAACCACTTGCTAATGTCCTGACCTGCCTGGCAAGTGATGGTGACTTTGTCTCCTACAGATGCAGACAGGGAAGATGGGGACTGGGTCATCTGGATGTCACATCTGGCACCTGAGATTGGAAACATAGAAACAAATGTCCACACAATTAATCATTTTGTAAGAGAACTTCCCTGGATAGCTAGGCAATACTGACCACACTCAGCTGAGTAAATTCCTAGTGTTCTCCTTCCTTACCTGGGAGCCAGAGCAGCAGGAGCCCCAGAAGCTGAGCAGGGACCCTCATGTCCATGCTGTGTCCTGACTGGATCTGATTCTGCATGAACTGTGACCAGCCTATAAATAAGTGTTCACGGCAAAAGGATGTGTTCTGGGAACATGCAAATGAGCAGTGGACAGGGCAGGCTGGGCACAGCTGCAGGGCTGGCTCATCTCAGTAACTCAGCACTGGTTCAGTGTCCCCAGATGTCCCAAGTAAGACCAGGGCAGTGCAAATTTGTCTGCAGATAGTGGTATGTTTCTACTGGGGACTATTTTTTCATGAGAAATATTATTTAGGTATTTTTTGATAATTTGAAATATTTCCCAGGAGTTGATGGAGTAGTGTATTTCATTGGTATATGGGGACTGTTTAGGAGAATATTCTTGTTTGTAGGAAACGCATAGTAAATACAAGATGGTAGGATTCTCAGGTCTTCAAAAGACTCTCAAATGATTCCAGTTAGGGAAGGGGGTACTTTGTGCTATATTTGCAATATTTCTGTGAGTTTAACATTGTTCATCTGTAACAAAAATAAAAATAAGGTTTATTGCACTGATGTTGCATATATTTGTAAGTATTAGGTAGTGGTGTTATGCCATTGTTCTTAGCAGTATAAGATCAAGCAATTTACTACAGATACACAAAGATTATAATGTGTTTTTTCAATGCATGCAGCATTCACAGATCCACCATTATTAAGAGCTACAAATCTCTTTAATACCCAGAGACTAAATGGGCAACCCCTTATTCTTGTTCGGGTATTTTCATAGTCTACCTTCTTTTCTGCCATTGAGTATTATTTCCCAAAGTTTACCTCTCTTAGTGAGGGTGGCCACTGCAGGAATCATCTCTCTGCCACACACCATCAATGATACTTTCTGCTTTTACTTTCTATCAGTGAATGGGGACATCATCCTGACCAAGACACCAACCTTTCTGTTAACATCTCTAGGTAAGAGACACTCAATCTCTTATCAAGCAATTGTCTTTGTACGTGAAGAAATCAGTTGAATCCAAATGAAACTGGACACGGATTTGCACTCGTTATATCTTACATCTCTAATGTGCCCCAAAATGTCATATCCTGGCTCAGTAGCAGGGGAAATGGATCCTACTACATCAGCATCAGTGGGCAACAGCGTAGGGCTCCTCAAAATTTTACTGATGCCTGACTAGGGGAGCCAAATCACAGTGCTGTAGCCTGTGCGCAAGCCTTCGTGCTGCTTTGTAAGCAGGCTGTAGTTTAAGGGAACTTGCTTATATTGGGAGAAAGGAAGAAATTTCTATTTGTCCTCTAAATGTTTGCTGAAAATGAACTGACAACAGAAGATTAATAAGACAAAAGTCAAAAAATTCATTTAAATTGCAGTGGTATATCATAGCAGGGTGATTACCTAGATAGCTCAATAAGATCCAGGTGTTCATATTTTCTTTCTAGGGAAGAGGGAATTCGGAAGTGTAGGCATCCTAGAGAGAGAATAGATGAGAACAGAAGTGCATCCTCAAAAGAACAGGAAATAGCTTGTCTGGATAAAATATCAACATCCAGTCTCTTCTACTTTTGATTCCTGTTTTTTATTAATCTTTCCTGATATAAAATTTCTCAGGAAGAATTTTCTTGACAATTGGTTTCCTTCTGGATAATCTGCTTTTAGGCCGATAAGGGATATTTAGGAAAAATCTTTTTGTGCATTTGCTGCTTTCTAAATGCCTTTGGTTTTACATAATCATCATACCAATGCAGGATAGTTTGAGATGTTATTTTCTGGATTCCTTTACCTGCAACCCACCTGCCAACATCCTGTTTTAGAGAGATGCAGCTGCAGATTGAAAGTGCAGTTAACCCCTGAACAACATGGAGGTTGGGGCACTGACCACTGGTGCAGTTGACAACCTGTGTAGAACCTTTGCATTCTTAAGTACTAAGAGCTTAATTTGGACTGGAAGCCTTAGTGATAAAATAGTTGATTATCACTTATTTCTACGTTACATATATTATATACTCTATTCTTCAAATAAAGTCTGCTAAAGAAAAAAATGTTATTAATACAACCATAAAAATGGTAAAATATGTTTATGACTTATTAAGTGCTTGCTCACAGGTGACACACACAGAAGTAAATATATGGAGATCTGCAAATTTCAAACTTGAGTTATTCAAGGGTTGACTATACCATGATGAATGTAGCAGTCCCCATTTGTTGTCTAGGGATTTCCCCTTTGCTGTACCTCTGTTGACTTCCAATGGCCATGTATATGTCTTATGATCTTTATGATCTTGGGGCAGAGAGCTCTGCCTGCACGTACTACTGGCCAGAAAGCCTGGAATGTGTATCTCTTAGGAAAGTGCTATGGTTTGACTCTTTCCTGTTGTAAAGTTAATTCTCAGTGTAATAGTATTGCCAGGTGGGGCCTATTGGGATGTGTTTAAGTCATGAAGGTGGGGCCCTCTAGTGGAATACGTTAATGCCACTATAAACAGGAATTATGGGGCCGGTATCTCTCTCTCTCTCTCTTCTGCTCGTCTGTCAAGTTAAGACATGTCCTTCCTTCCTTTGAAGGACTCAATGTTCCAGGCATCATCTTGAAAGCAGAGAAAGCAGACCTTCACTTGCCCATGCCTTGATCTTAAATTTCCCATTATTCAGAAATGTGACAAAATAGATTTCTGTTCTTTATGAATTACACACTGACAAGTAATCTGTTATAACAGCTTAAAAGAGAACATGAGCGATAGCTCACAATCAGTGAGGACGGGATGAGGTATATACATACACCAGCTCCCTCATCTCTCAGGTGAAATAGGCCAGAGAAATTTAGTCCATGTTTCCACATGTGGTTGATCTTCAGTTATCCTCAGTCAGGTGGGCTGTTGATTTGTTTTTTACCATTCATCTTTTGCTCCCTTCCTCATTTTCCTCCTTTCCTCCCAGTGTAAATATGCTGCCTAAACAGGAATCCTTATTGCTGATGGACCCAAACTGAGATAGTTTAAAAAAAAATTGTTAATCTCTTGTATGAGGGGTATTTCTTATCTGAGTTCTTTTTTTTTTTCCCCAAAGGAAAGCTTATATTAAAAAGGCAAGTCTGCAAACAGCCTAAATCCATGACATTATATGATAATGGTTCCTGTTTCTATGTGGATCCTGGCTTGGCGACATGTTTATTTTATATATATATATATAATGATAATATATATTATAATACCTTAAGTTCATGTTTATTATACCTTAATAACATGTTTATTATATATATAATATATAATATATATATAATATATATAATATATACATATTATATATATAATATATATATTATACATATATATATTATCATACCTTAAGTTCTGGGGTACATGTGCAGATCTTGCAGGATTGTTACATAGGTATACACATGCCATGGTTGTTTGCTGCATCCATCCCCCTAAAACCTATATTAGGTATTTCTCCTAATGTTATCCCTCCCCAATCTCCCCACCCCCTGCTAACCCTCCCCTAGCTCCCTACCCACCAAGAGACCCCAGGGTGTGATGTTCCCCTCCCTGTGTCCATGTGTTCTCATTGTTCAACACCCACTTATGAATGAGAACATGCGGTGTTTGGTTTTCTGTTCCTGTGTCAGTTTGCTGAGAATGATGGTTTCCAGATTCATCCATGTCCCTGCAAAGGACAGGAACTCATCACCTTTTATGGCTGCATAGTATTCCATAGTGTATATGTGCCACATTTTCTTTATCCAGTCTATCCTTGATGGGCATTTGGGTTGGTTCCAAGTCTTTGATATGGTTGTGGCAATGAACATACATGTGCATGTGTCTGTATAATAGAACAATTTATAATCCTTTGGGTATTATACCCAGTAATGGGATTGCTGGGTCAAATGGAATTTCTATTTCTAGATCCTTGATGAATTGCCACACTGTCTTCTACAATGGTTGCACTAATTTACACTCCCACCAACAGTGTAAAAGTGTTCCTATTTCTCCACATCCTCTCCGGCATCTGTTGTCTCCAGATTTTTTAATGATCACCATTCTAACTGGCATGAGATGGTATCTCAATATGGTTTTGATTTGCATTTCTCTAATGACCAGTGATGATGAGCATTTTTTCATATGTTTGTTGGCGCATATATGTCTTCTTTTGTAAAGTGTCTGTTCATATCCTTTGCCCACTTTTGGATGTTTTTTTTTTCTTGCATATTTATTTTAGTTCTTTGTAGATTCTGGATATTAGCCCTTTGTCAGAAGGGTAGATTGCAAAAACTTTTTCCCATTCTGTTGGTTGCTGGTTTACTCTGATGATTATTTCTTTTGCTGTGCAGAAGTTCTTAAGTTCAATTAGATCCCATTTGTCTATTTTGGCTTTTGTTGCCATTGCTTTTGGTGTTTTAGTCATGAAGTCCTTACCTATGCCTATGTCCTGAATGGTATTGCCTAGGTTTTCTTCTAGGGTTTTTTTTTTTTTATGGTGTTAGGTCTTATGTTTAAATATTTAATCTAGCTGGAGTTCATTTTTGTATAAGGTGTAAGGAAGGGGTCCAGCTTTAGCTTTCTGTACATGGCTAGCCAGTTTTTCCAACACCATTTTTAAACAGGGAATCCTTTCTCCATTGCTTGTTTTTGTCAGGTTTGTCAAAAATCACATGGTTGTAGATGTATGGTGTTACTTCTGAGGCCTCTGTTCTATTTCATTGTTCTATATCTCTTTTTTGATACCAGTATCATGCTGTTTTGATTACTGTAAACTTGTAGTATAGTTTGAAGTCAGGTAGGGTGATGCCTCCAGCTTTGCTCTTTTTGCTTAGGATTGTCTTGGCTATGTGGGCTCTTTTTTGGTTCCATATGAAATTTAAGGTAATTTTTCCAGTTCTGTGAAGAAGGTCAATAGTAGCTTGATGGGGATAGAATTGAATCTATAAATTACTTTGGGCAGTATGTCCATTTTGACAATATTGATTCTTCTTAACCATGAGCATGGAATATTTTTCCATCTGTTTCTAGCATAAAGGGGTAGTGGCCTTCTCTGCATCATTGAGATAATCGTGTGGTTTTTGTCTTTGGTTCTGTTTATATTATAGATTACATTTATAAATTTGCAATGATGTTCATCATGGATATTGGCCTGAAATTTTCTTTTTTAGTTGTGTCTCTGCCAGGTTTTGGTATCAGGATGATGTTGGTCTCATAAAATGAGTTAGGAAGCATTCTCTCTTTTTGTATTGTTTGGAATAGTTTCAGAAGAAATGGTACCATCTCCTTTTTGAACGTCTGGTAGAATTCAGCTGTGAATCCATCTTTACCTCGACTTTTTTTGGTTGGTAGGCTATTAATTGCTGCCTCAACTTCAGCCCTTGTTATTGGTCTATTCAGGGATTCAACTTCCTCCTGGTTTAGTCTTGGGAGGGTGTAAGTGTCCAGGAATTTATCCATTTCTTCCAGGTTTACCAGTTTATGTGCATAGGCTTGTTTGTAGTAATCTCTGGTGGTAGTTTGTATTTCTGTGGAATCGGTGGCGGTATCTCCTTTATCATTTTTTATTGCATCTATTTGATTCTTCTCTCTTTTCTTTTTTATTAGTCTGGCTATCAGTCTATATATATATATATTTTTTTATTGCATCTATTTGATTCTTCTCTCTTTTCTTTTTTATTAGTCTGGCTATCAGTCTATATATATATATATTTTTTTTTTTTTTTTTTTTTTTTTTTATTTTAGGTTTTGGGGTACATGTGAAGAACATGCAAGGTTGTTGCATAGGTACACATGTGGCAGTGTGATTTGCTGCCTTCCTCCCCATCACCTACATCTGGCATCTCTCCCCTTGCCATGTCTCCCCAACTCCCCACCCCCCCACCTTCCCTCCCCTATTTCCCCCCAACTGACCCCAGTGTGTAGTGCTCCCCTCCCTGTGTCCATGTGTTGTCATTGTTCAACACCCGCCTATGAGTGAGAACATGTGGTGTTTGATCTTCTGCTCTTCTGTCAGTTTGCTGAGAATGATGGTTTCCAGGTTCATCCATGTCCCTACAAAGGACACAAACTCATCGTTTTTGATCATTCTACTATAAGGACATGTGCACATGAATGTTCATTGCAGCACTGTTTACAATAGCAAAGACCTGGAACCAACCCAAATGCCCATCGATGATAGACTGGTCAGGGAAAATGTGGCACATATACACCATGGAATATTATGCAGTCTATATATTTTGTTGATCTTTTTAAAAAAACAGCTCCTAGTGTTACTGATTTTTTGAAGTGTATTTTGTTTCTCTATCTCCTTCAGTTCTGCTCTGATCTTAGTTATTTCTTATCTTTTGATAGCTTTTGAGTTTGTCTTGCTCCTTTAGTTGTTTTAATTGTGATAATAGGATGTTGGTTTTAGATCTTCCCTTGCTTCTCATGTGAGCATTTAGTGCTATAAATATCCTTCTAGACACTGCTTTAAATGTATCCCAGAGATTCTGATATGTTGTGTCTTTGTTCTCATTGGTTTTGAAGAATAGCTTTATTTCTACCTTCATTTTATTATTTATCCAGTAGTCATTCAGGAGCAGGTTGTTCAGTTTCCACGTAATTGTGTGGTTTTGAGTGATTTTCTTAATCCTGAGATCTAGTTTGATTGCCCTGTGGTCTGAGAGACTTGTTATTATTATTACTGTTTTTTTGCATTTGCTGAGGAGTGATTTACTTCCAATTATGTGGTTAATTTTAGAATAAGTGCAATGTGGTGCTGAGAGGAACGTATATTCTGTGAATTTGGGGTGGAGAATTCTGTAGATGTCTATTATGTCCACTTGGTCCAGATCTGAGTTCAAGTCCTAGATATCCTTGTTAATTTTCTGTCTCTTTGATCTGTCTAATATTGACAGTGGAGTGTTAAAGTCTCCCACTATTATTGTGTGGGAGTTTAAGTCTCTTTGTACGTCATTAAGAACTTGCTTTAGTATCTGGGTGCTCCCATATTGGGTGCATTTATATTTAGGATAGTTAGCTCTTGTTGTCGCATTGATCCCTGTACCATTATGTATTGCCCTTCTTTCTCTCTTTGGATCTTTGTTGGTTTAAAGTCCATTTTATCAGAGACTAGGATTAGAACTCCTGCTTTTTCTTTTGCTCTCCATTTGCTTGGTAAATCTTCCTCCAACCCTTTATTTTGAGTGTATGCGTGTCTTTGCAGGTGAGATGGGTTTCCTGAATACAGCACACCAATGGGTCTCGGCTTTTTATCCAATTTGCCAGTCTGTGTCTTTTGATTGGGACATTCAGCCATTTACATTTAAGGTTAATATTGTTATGTGTGAATTTAATCCTGCCATTTTGATACTAGCTGGTTGTTTTGCCCATTAGTTGATGCAGTTTCTTCATTGTGTTAATGGTCTTTACCATTTGGTATGTTTTTGCAGTGGCTGGTACTGTTTGTTCTTTTTCGTGTTTTTCACTTCCTCCAGGAGCTCTTGTAAGGAAGGATTGGTGGTGACAAAATCTCTCAGCAATTGCTTGTCCGTAAAGGATCTTATTTCTCTTTCATCTCCTATAAAGCTTAGTTTGGCTGGATATGAGATTCTGGGTTGAAAGTTCTTTTCTTTAAGGATGTTGAACATTGGCCCCTGCTCTCGTCTGGCTTTTAGGGTTTTTGCCAAGAGATTTGCTGTGAGTCTGATGAGCTTCCCTTTGTGAGTGACCTGACCTTTCTCTCTGGCTGCCCTTAGTAGTTTTTCCTTCATTTCAACCCTGGTGAATCTGATGATTATGTGCCTTATGGTTGCTTCTTGAGGAATATGTTTGTGGTGTTCTCTGTATTTCCTGGATTTGACTGTTGGCCTGCCTTGCTAGGTTTGGGAAGTTCTCCCAGATAATGTCCTGAAGAGTGTTTTCCAGCTTAGATTCATTATCTCTGTCACATTCAGGTACACCTATCAAAGATAGATTAGGTCTTTTCACATAATCCCATATTTCTTGGAGGTTTTGTTCATTTCTTTTCACTCTTTTTTCTCTAATCTTGCCTTCTCATTTTATTTCATTGAGTTGATCTTCAATCTCTGATATCCTTTCTTCTGCTT
>NW_016107537.1:33284-62077 GCF_001604975.1 Cebus imitator
TCTACTCTAAGCTGGTTATTCTAGTTAGAATTTTGTCTAACCTTTTTTTCAATGTTCCTAATATCTTTGTATTGTGTTAGAGCATGTTCCTTTAGCTCAGAGAAGTTTGTTAATACCTGCCTTCTGAATCCTGTTTCTGTCAATTCATGAAACTCATTCTCCATCCAGTTTTGTTCCCTTACTGGTAAGGAGTTGTGATCCTTTGGAGGAGGAGGGCATTCTGGTTTTTGGTGCTTTCATCCTTTTTGCACTGGTTTCTTCCCATCTTTGTGGATTTATCTACCTTTGTTCTTTGAAGTTGGTGACTTTCAGATGGGGTCTCTGAATGGACGTCCTTTCTGTTGATGTTGAAGCTATTTATTTATTTTTTTAAGTTTTCCTGCTACCAGTCAGATCCCTCTGCTGCAGGATGGCTGGGGGTCCACTCCAGACCCTGCTTTCCTGGAAATCACCTGCAAGGGCTGCCAAACAGCAAGGTTTGCTGCCCGTTCCTTCCTCTTGTAGCTTTGCTCCAGAAGGGCATCTGCCAGATGTCAGCCAGAACTCTCCTGTATGAGATGTCTCTTAGGATATACAGGGTTCAGGAAGCCATTTGAGGAGACAGTCTGTCCCTTATCAGAGCTCAAGTGCTGTGCTGGGAGCTCCATTGCTCCCTTCAGAGCTGCTGGACAGGGACATTTAAGTCTGCTGCAATGGAACTCACAACCACCCCTTTTCCCAGGAGCTGTGTCCTGGGAAGGTGGGGCTTTATTTATAAGTCGCTGATGGGCTGCTGCCTTTTTTCAGAGATGCCTTGCCAAGCAAGGAGGGAGTCTAGTCACAGTCGGCCTGCAGAGGCGTTGCTGAGCTGCTGTGGGCTCCACTTAGCTGCTGCATAAATTTCCTTGTACTTTTGTTTACACAGGTAAGGTTAGTACTGCCTTGGTAATGCTGGGCTGCCTTGGTAATGGTAAACTGCCTCAGTAATGGTGGGCTGCCTCTGTAATTACAGACTGCCTCAGCAATGGAGGTTGCCCTTTCCCCCACTAAGTTCAACCATCCCTGGTCGAACTCAAACTGCTGTGCTGGCTGCAAGAATCCCAACATAGTGGTATTCAGTTTGCTGGTCTCCATGGGGTTAGGACCTGCTGAGCCAGATCACCTGGCTCCCTGCCTTCAGCCCCCTTTCTCTCAGGGGTGTGGACAGCTGTCTCACAGGTGCTCCAGGCACCAGCCAAAATGGCTGCTCAGATTTGTGCTGGAAACCTACTGTACTAGATCAATTGGCCACTCAGATTTTCACTGGAAACCTGCAGTACCTGTCTGCCTGGTGGGAATCTACCTGTCTGTGGGCTACAAGGACCGCGGGAGAAGTGCAGCATCAAAACCGGAGTGCCCTGTGGCCAGAAAAGTCCTTGATGGCCTCTGTTGGTTAGGAGGGGGGTTCCTCCGACCTGTTGCTCTTCCCAGATGAGGCAGCTTCCCACCCTTCCTTGGTTTGCCCTCCTTGGGCTACACCCACTGTCCAACCTGTCCCATTGAGATGAACATGGTACCTTGGTTGGAAATACAGAGATCACTCACCTTCTGTGTCTCTCTCACTGGGAACTGCACTCTGGAGCTGTTCCTATTCAGCCATCTTGGTGGAAGTTCTCTCATCCAAATTCTAATCACCTTTCTTTCTTTGACGTGTAGGAATATTCAGGAAGAACTAAATTTTTCTTTACCAATCTATAACAATTGAATTTATGCAGTAATGTTTTTTTGTGTATGTTAAAGACAAAAATTAAGTTGTAAGCCACCAAACTGCTAAATGGACTCCTCTTTTGGTAGAGAGAATTTCAAATAAATCTAAAAACTAGTCAGGCCATTGCTGGCAGTGGGTTTAGATGTGCCTCATTATACTCTCCTCCCTTTCTAGTTCAGACACAACTGACCAGCATTATCATTAAGACAGAGATCTTTGGACTGACAAAACGGATGCTTTGTAGCAATAAGATGCCATACTCCAACATAACAGACAACAGGCCCTGAAGTAAATAAAAGTATTTTACCCTAAAAATATTTCTTTAACATATTCTGAAGTGGCCCTGCAAAGCTGCCTGTTGTGGGGGAAATTTCACTTCTGTAGAGAATCTCCTCCCCTTACAAAAACTTTTCCAAAGAGTCTGACCTTTTTTTTAAGGACTGATAAGCAACATTCACCACATTCTTTTTCTGCTACCCATAGGATTCATCTACATGGCAAGAACCTTGGCTTCCACACTCCCTTATCCAAACCCAAGCATTTCTTTATGATGAATTCAACACTTTAGGCAGAGGTTAACTCTTTCAACCAGTTGCCAATCAAGAAAGCTTTGACTTGCCTATGACCTGGCAGCCACTGCTTCAAGATACTCCACCTTTCCAGGAAAAACTAATGTATAACTTACAGGTACTGATTTATGTCTTTGTGTATAAAACCAATGTGTAATCAAACCACCATGGACACATGTTTGCAGGACCTCCTAAGGCTGCGTCACAGGCCATAAGCCTTATCTTTGGAAAAATAAACCCATACATTGATTGAGACCTGTCTCAGATACTGTTTAGTTTACACTGGGTCACAAAATTTAGAAATCCTCTAAAACTATCTACGCATCAATAAATCTACATGAGAGATGGTGAAGTGAGCATACCCCAACAGTTAAAACTCACAAAACATATGCTCTTGCTTCATAAAAATACTTTGTGGTTCTTTAAATTTTACTTTTGAGAAGGACAATTTTGGGGAATATATTTATTGTTGGTGGAATGAATAATGTCTCACCCCAAAAGATGTCCATGTCCCAGTCTCTGGAACCTAAGTGTTATAGGAGTTATTAAGACATTATTAGTTTAGGCAGATAAAGAGGAAAAGGGGTTTTGGGGAAGGTTTTATTTCTTTTAAAGCTGCTCTAGAAAAGTTTCTTGTCTAGCAGAAAACCTCTGGCTCTTAGAACCAGGCTGGAAGGCTTTGCTATGCAAATATTGGCCATTAGAAACTGGGTTCACCCAAACATGGCAATTCCCACAGCTGTCTTCCTTCTTGCCCCTACATGTGCCTGGCAGTATGGCTGCCCCCTTATATTCCCATGTATGTAGAACATTATGGTACCCTGCATTTGCATATTAAAAGACTAGGGTTGGAGGGCTTGTTTTTCCACAGGCTAAATGAATGACATGCCTGGTTAAAGGAGTCCCCAGAGTCCTATGCAAATCAGACACCACCTCCTCTAGCCTCCTCATGTAAGCAGCCACTTTTCCTTGCACAAGGAGTTTCCTCTCTGCTCAAATACACCTTCCCTCTGCCTCTGTATGGGGAAACTGTTTTATTCTTTCTTGCATATTAAACTTTTCACTCCTTAATACCACTCCACGCGTGTCCCTGTTGTTTTATGCAGCCTGGTGTGGGGCCAAGATCCCTGATGTTTCTCCAGTCATCAGAGCTGTATCATAAGATTTCTACCTTCCATAGCAAGAAAAGGACTTGACAGATGTAAGTTAAGACATTAGAGAATAAGCAACCTGCTTATCCAGGTGAAATAAATAAAAAAAAACAGAAGTCCTTAAAATAGACAAGGAAGTGCACAGTTAGAGAGGAGCTGGGACAACAGGATGGATGTAGTTTAAGGAAGGAAGGGGCCATGGAACCAGAAATGTGGGAGCACCTTGAAGATAAAAATCAGAGGATCCAGTTCTGTCCTCTGGAGGCTCCAGAGGATTACAGCCCTGCTGACACCTTAACGTTACCTCAGTGAGACTTCTGACCTCCAGAGCTACAGGGTAATACATTTACGTTTTGCAAAGCCAAAGAGACTTTGGCAATTTAAAAAGAAGTATTGGGAACCAATGCAAAGGGAAGAGATGTCTTTTAACTCACTGAGTGTGTGGTTGTCCTCTGTTCTTGGAAATAGTTCCACTTTGTTATCTGGTGTCAGTTACGACAAGAGACAGAGAAAATTCTTCCAAGAGAAGAGCTAGCATGAGATTTCTTTTTAGTTAGAAAATCTCTTGGGTACAATCCCATGATTATCTCTTACATGATCTGGGTATCACAGAGTTTAGGGGTCAGATCTCACAGAACGTGACAGGAGAAATAGGGTTTTGTTGGTTGTTTTGTTTTCATATTAGGAGGGAAACTTAGCTTTTCAGGACACAAGCTGAGAGGGACAGACTGAGTCAGAGATATTGTAAGAGAAAGAGGAGATGTGGTAGGAGTCAGGGCAATAAAACATGTGTCTCTGCTCCCATATCTAAAATAAAGTCATTGATTTTAAAAGGGGAAGCAAAGCTTTTCACCTTCCATCTTCTTATGAAGGATCAGATTCTTCCCAGAGTCCCTGCCCCTCCTTCACTCCCCTGACACTGCATAGTGGAGTTAATCACATGTGCCCTTAATTCCGCTCCTGTCTCAAGCTGGGAGAGGCTCACTGTCCTCACCATGCCCAGCAGGATAGAGTTGGTGTCCTTGGGACCAAAGGAGAAGAGGATGGTTTCTGTGCAGGGGATAAGAGCTTTTCCCGCATTTCACATTGCACTATATTCTAAGTAAAGTTGTGTGGAGCAAAGAGAACATATGGGTAACTCTATCTGGTGTAATTGGAAGAGGTCAGGCTCTGAGAATGACAATGAATTCACATTTCTAATTTTCCAGGTGCCAAATGCTAGCTTTAGCAATTGTAGAGATGTGAACTTTGAGTTTAAGAACAGGATGAACTTTCAGGTACTGCAAAAAATGAAGAGACATTTGTAATAGGGTCCTTCCCCCAGGGCTAAGTTCAGGCTGGCAGTGCCAGAGAGCTGCCAGGTGCTGGCCCTAGGCTGTGGAAAAAGCAGCTGCTGTCCTGACCAACAGGGCTGAGGAACTCCAAATCCTGTCCACAGTGCTGCCTGGCAGGGGCTTCAGGGGAGAAAACTGTTCACAGATTTATGGGAGTTGCATTAAGGATGTATCCTGCAGCCTGGCAGAAGTGAAAGTCTCAGAGACTCAGGCCTTAGGGCTGAGACTAGGTTCTTGGGCTGGCTACTGTCAGCTCTGTCCTCTCTAATCCTGAATTATGGGGACCCTGCTGATGCCAAAGAGGGCTCCTGAGGAATATTTTAAATTGTCAAAAGGTCCCTGAAAAATGTTTCTCATAACAAAATAGTCTCCAGTAGAAACACATTCTTTGCAGACAATTTGTGCTACTGTGGTATTATATTAGCTGGGAAACCTGGGGACGCTGAGTTGGTGCTGAGTTACCGAGTCACCGCCAGGTGGCATAGTCCTGTGGGTACAATGTCTTCACTTGCCAGGTTTCTATCAAAACGAGAGTATCTTTCTTGACTGTGGAAAACATGGGGGTGGGGTTGGTGGTCAAGGAATAGCAAAAGGAGTTTTTGAGTTGCCTGAGACTGCCACCCTGGTTTTTCCAGATGTTTTCAATCTATTTAAATCATGATAAAAACACCTTTCTGCCTAACCAGTCATAATGGCTTTTCTCAGATTCACCTGATTCAGCGATAAAATTAAAGAGAAAAAATAAATACGCTTTTCAACTTTGAAGCTGACCAGGAGACTGTCTCTGGCGTTTACACCTCCATATCCCGTGATGTGTTTCATTGTCCCTTTGCCTCACTGGAGATCCAAGTGCATATAATGCTTCACATGACTGTCTTCCCTAGAACTTCATCCTGATGTCTATTGAAATCTTCTCTGAGTTTTGCCAGTGGAAACGGCCACAAAGAGAAACATTCTAGAAGGTCCTTTAGCTTCCAGATTTTCTGCACTTCCTCTCTAAAATGTGTAAAATCAATTCTATTCTTTCTTGCTTTATATGGGCTAGATCTATGGCTCCAACACACACACTAACACCTTGTGTTGACAACTTATCAAGTATTGTATTAAGTCTAAATGGTCACATGCTAATTATATTATTTCTTCCAATTTAATGGAATAATTGTCATGTCAAGTCTTTGGTTTAAAAACCATCAACCAGAAAACCACAGTCCTGAGAAAATAGAAATAGAATATTTCAAGCTGTTCACTTAGCATAACAATGATGAGTCTACAGCTCATTTTCAAGATATAAATATGCTGTTTATGAGAGTAACAGCACCTTTTACAGCTAGTGTTTCAAAGCCTTCACCACATCTTACAGCATAGCAATTCAATAGCACAGGGGTTTGTGTGCTGGCTTTGCTTAATTAATAATGGGATTTTCCCTGTCTATAGGGAAAGCTGCACCAGCATACATGACAAAATCATGAGGTACACTTTGCTTCACTTTTTTTGAAGTATATAAGTTGCTTGATCCAAAGCCATATTATAGAAGAATTTCCTGACTCTCATGAAAGCCCTTGGAAAATTCTCAAATAATATTTGACGTGGAAACATAACCAAAAAGGAAGGCAAATTCATATACAGAAAAATAACCACTGTCCTCTTCTTGTTACATGAGGTCCACTAGAATCACTTGACACCAGCTGTTAGTCTGAGCCCTGATGTGTGGTACAATGTTAGGGGTTCAGGAGGAGTCATTCTTCTTGGCAAATTAGGTTTTCAGAAAAGCCAGTATCTCTGTTAGTTGAAAATCATATCATTGAGTACCCACAGGGACCTCTATAACACTGGTTCATGAGACTCCCTGGGAAAGGTGGAAAAGATGACTGAGTAAAGTCCATGTGTTGAATCATCCTCATTATTAAAAGCCCCCTGCTTATTAATGGCATTTCAATGAATATTCACTTGGAAAGCACTTTTTTTTTTCAACTATGGCTCATTTTTGGAATGTTTAGTTATAGCCCTTCCAGAATAACTTTGTCTGCAGTCATCCTGTTGCACTTCTTTTAAGGCCTGATGATCTGTCAAAACCAACAGCCAATATTACTAAATTGCTGTTCTCTTTGCAATGTGATCATGAGATGTAACCCTTGCAGTTTACCCACTGTTATGATGTTTACATTTCCAGGGCTTCCTTGACAATGGCACTGATGTGACTCCATCCATCATCCATTGTTGTGAGAACTATATGTGTCATATCATCATTGTGGACATGAACATAAAGGGGATTTTCATAGGATACAAGAGTAATATTCAAATTAGTCAAAATTTGCTCCAGTCCTACCCTTGGAGCTCTACTGGGTTGGGAAATTGTTTTAGTAAGGACAACCATTTGGTGGAGTTTTAAAAATAAAAGCTACAAAGAAATTTTCTGTAGCAAGAGTATGAACTATATGTGATCCATAATACCATTTTTAATGTAACAAAAATTATTAAGATGTATTTAATTTAGATAATAATTTTATAAATATGCATATATTGCATATATAATAGAATAAACATACTTAAATGTGAGTACTACATATATTTGCAGCCAACATTTTATCAAATAAATATATATTCACTTTTTATTGAAATAGTTTTAATTTTATCTTTAATTTTCTCAATAACTTCATAATTTGATTACTAAATAGTCACATTTATACTACCAATTTAAGAAAAAATACATGTCTGTATATATAGGTAGAAGTGTAAATACTGCATCAATAAGGTTTTATGCATTAATGATTGGTAACTGCTTAAATACACAATTCAGTGGCTGATAACAGTAAACATTTGTTTTCCTGTTCATGTATCCTCATGTTTACAGTCATCTGGCTGATAAGGAAGGGCTCAGCTGAGTGGTTCCTCTGCAGGGCACTGAGCTCATCTTCATCCTATAGATATTAATTGTCTAAAGACAAGGCTGAATAGCAGTGACTACACATGACACAAGACTGCACAGTTGAATTTAAGTCCAATAATTTCAACATAGATTCACGCATTTAAAATATATTCCTTTATTTCACTGAGTACAAATTTCCAAGAAAACGTACTCCTTTAATTATAGAAGTGTTTGATCATTCCATGGACAAATAATTATGTTTTCAACATTTACAATCTTGAAAATATTTGCAAATGTTAATTTGCATTAATAAGAACATAAAACTGGATGTGTTTTCAACATGTGGCTTTAAATATAGTTTTTAAAATGGTCTCATTGGGGGAAAAATCATTTTAACTTATGTAAATATTCCTTTTTGCCTCCCTTGTGTCCTACAGAGTTGCCCAATAAGAGGTCCTCCCATGAGATTGAGAGTTAGAAAAGTATGACTCAATATTCTCCATTGGTACCTAAGACAGGCACAGGGACAGAGATGAGGACTGGAGAAACACCTGGAAAGATGCTGTAGGAACCTGAGAGCATTAACATCCTCACTCCTAAGCTTCCGGACAGGACTGAGGAGCACATGGCTATATAGCCCATACTTCAGGGGTGTAGCCAAGGTGACCAGGGGCAGACCTGTGTTACTTGTAGTTAAATAATTACAAGCTTGCTTTGCCTTTTATACACTGAGATTTGTGCCACAGATCAAATATTGACTTAAGAAAACTCTAAACTATGGTGCACTATAATAATGAAGAGGGAGACCCAGGCATCTCAGATCAACTTCCCCTTTGACTATCACACTGCATTTCAATAGAAGAAAAGGCTGACCGACTGGCGCCTCCAGTTTCACCTTCTGTAGGTGGCAGCCTGGGTCTTGGGGAAACTCTCTGGAAGGCACTATTTTTACTTAAAACAAGATCAAACCAGAAACATTTTCACATGTGAGTCCTAAAACTGTAAAACCGAAATTCTTTCATATGTGATTCCTGAAGCTGTAAACCAAAACCTTTTCACATGTGAGTCCTAAAACTATGAACTGAAACCTTTTCATATGTGATTCCTAAAGCTATAAGCCTAAGATTCTTCCACGTGTAAAGTCTAAAGTATAAGCTTATATAAATGCAGAACCTCCTTTTGTTAAATGAGCTGGGCTTTTGACAAATTACCACCCAGGATACCGCCGAATAAATCCCTTTTCCTCCTGTATTAGGTGAGAGATCCTTTTCCCGCGGCTGCCCCTGCTACAATAAAAGCAGTAATAAAAGAGATCAAGCAGTAACAGGAAGCCTACAGTAAAGACCATCTGAGAGCGCTTTATAACCATGAAATGCTGTGGTATGGTTGCAAGGCAGCAAGACACCGTTGGTCCCATGACCTCTTCCCAACATAGGGTTTGCATGAGGGTCTTGTAAAGAAGGCTTGTGCAGGAACCCTGGGAAGGAATGCAACCTCTGCTCACAAAACTAGAGAGAGTGTTTGCAGATGGGAGATTGCAAAGCCTGAATGCCACAGGCTCTGCCTATGTTTCTCCGAATATGGAGTAATTTTGATTGCTCTGTGTTCGCAATGCTTGGCAGATAAAAACCCCCTGATGCATTGTGTGTGGTCAAACCTTATGGTGCCTTATCCACTGTGCCTCTTTGCAGATGCACCTGGATAGACGATGGGTAGTAAAACTCAGTGTCCTTAGTTAGCATTTCTTAGAAGAATCACATTTGTTATTTTATTATTTATTTATTTATTCATTTATTTTTGAGGCCGAGTCTTGTTCTGTCGCCAGGCTGGAGCACAGCCGTGCAGTCTTGGCTCACTGCAACCTCTGCCTTGTGGGTTCAAGCAATTCTTCCGCCTCAGCCTCCCGAGTAGCTGGGACTACAGGCGCGTGCCCGCCCAGCTAATTTTTGTGTTTTTAGTAGAGAAGGGGTTTCACCATGTTGGCTAGGGTGGTCTCAACTTCTTGACCTTGCGATCCACCCTCCTCGGCCTCCCAAAGTGCTGGGATTACAGGTGTGAGCCAGGCGCCTGGCCCACATTTGTTATTGAATGCTGCAAGACACATGCTCTCCTCCCGCGCCCCCACCCCCCATCCCCCGCCGTCTTTCTTCTTACCTCCTCTCCCCACAGCCCTCAAGATTAACAACATAATGTACCTAATAAAAATGTGTGGAGCCCAGAGCTCAGCGCCAACTCCGTTCACCCCGTGCGAGAGTGCTTTGGCCCCCTGGACCCATACTGTGAACTTCTACTCTTGTCTTATTTCTTTTCTCACTACCTCACTACTGCTGGGACTCGAGGCGCCCATGCACAGGATTGGGCTGGATCCCAACAAGGGGCAGGTGCATTCTGTTTTCTGAGGGACAACCAGAGAATCTTGCTTCTAATATCGACTTTTCTGACTACTATATCCTTGGTGTTCATAGCTTGTAGTGTCAAAGTTAATCAAGGGAACTGGGTCATTCCTGTTATACCCAACAGAGCCAAGGAACCAGGGGAAAGGCACTCAGGGTGTCAAAATTGTTTCTAGAATGCAATTGAAGGAGGCCCTATTATTCCTTAGAACTAATGTTTATAGTTTTTTAAATAAACATATAAATTGACTCCCCAGTCTTAAAACTCAAGGTTACATTTGTCTTATCTAAGTTCTTTTTTCAGGAAATCAACCATCAGTTCTCCCAGATACTATCAAAAAGCTGAAACTTAGATATCACTGAATTGGGGCACTGAGACATTAGAACCTTCACCCATTATGATTGCCTAACTGACATATTGCTTCCTGTTGACTAAATTACCTTCTTACTCCTCCCTAATTCCTGTTTTCCTGCATTTCTTCCCTGCTATACAAACCCCTAATTTTAGTGGTCAGGAGATACATTTGAGAAGGGTGTCCCATTTCCTCGGCTGTATCACCTGATTAAAGCTTGTTCCTTGGCAATACTTATTTTCTTAGTGATTTGCTTTCTGTGTGGTGAGCAGCAAGATCTACACAGAATCCCTGGCATTTCAGTAACAAAATTCTCTACAAGCTTCACTGATTCAGCTCATTGAAACCTGAAACCAAATTTATCCACAACTTCTGAGATAACTTGATATAATTCTAGAATTCACTTTTCACTTTGTCCACCACTGCTTACCATTCTGAGCTTGCCAGCTACCAATCTTTATGTGTGCCAATTAACTTACTCAAAGAGCAATAGGTAACATTTTCCCTTTTTCATAAAACTCTAACGTTCTCTTTCTTCCAACATATTGAAGACCATTGAGTTTTCCTGTATACCACACTTGGCAAATATTTCTTTGCAAACAAAACACTAAATTTAGAGATTCATTTCTACATTTTATTTAGATTTTAGCAGTTTAGACTCTAATCCTCTGTAGTAAGACAATTCCTGCTTAGAATATCTATAGTGGCTTCTTCTCTGTTATATGAATTCCAACTGAAGCCATAAACTACACTTTTCAAGTGTAATGACCTCTGTCTTTATTACATCAGGAGAGACATTTCTATGTCTGTGCTGTTGCGGCTGAGAAAGAGAAAAGAATTAGGGTGCAGAGGTGACTTCATGTCCCCTCTACCAACACCATCAGAGTGTGGCTGCATCTGAAGAACACTCTCAGTTGATGGAGGCATCAGGAGGAGCAGCTGAGGCAGCTCAGCCTCACACATCTGCTTCCCTGGGGGTTTATGTTCGGGTTTGTAACACTGTGGGAGGGGAACTGCTATATTGTTGACAGTAATAAGTTGCAAAGTCTTCAGGCTGCAGGCTGCTGATGGTGAGAGTAAAATCTGTCCCAGATCCACTGCCGCTGAACCTTGATGGGACCCCACTTTGCAAACTGGATACATAATAGATCAGGGGCTTAGGGGCTTTCCCTGGTTTCTGCTGATACCAGGCTAACCAGCTGCTAATACCCTGACTTGCCCGGCAAGTGATGGTGACTTTGTCTCCTACAGAGGCAGACAGGGAAGATGGGGACTGGGTCATCTGGATGTCACATCTGGCACCTGAGATTGGAAACATAGAAACAAATGTCCACACAATCATATTGTAGGAGAACTTCCCTAAATAACCAGGCAGTATTGACCACACTCGGCTGAGTAAATTCCTAGTGTTCTCCTTCCTTACCTGGGAGCCAGAGCAGCAAAAGCCCCAGAAGCTGAGCGGGGATATTCATGTCCATCCTGTGTCCTGACTAGGTCTCACTCCTGCACAAAGAGTGGCCAGCCTATTAATAAGTATTCAGGGCAAGAGGAAGTGCTCTGGGGACATGCAAATGAGCAGGGGATGGGGAAGGCTGGGCACAGCTGCAGGACTGGCTCATCTCAGCTACTCAGCACTGACTGGGTGTCCCCAGTGTCCCAGGTAAGACCAGGGTAGCACAAATTTGTCTGGAGAGAATGTGTTTCTACTGGGGACCATTTGTTATGAGAAATATTTTTTAGACATTTTTTTGACAATTTGAAATATACCTCAGGAATTGATGGAGTAATGTATTTCATTTGGTTTATGGGGATTATTTAGGAGAATATTCTTTTTTGTAGGAGACACATAGTAAATGTTAGACGGTAGGATTCTCAGGTCTTCAAAAGACTCTTACATGATTCTGGTTAGGTAAGGGAATACTTCATCCTATACTTGCAATTTTCCTGTGATTTTAACATTGTTTCTTTCTTAAAAAAAAAGCAAAATTAAAATTTATTTACATGATGCTATATGTATTAGCAAGTTTTAGGTAATGCTGTTATGCCATTGTTCTTACCAGTATAAGATCAAACAATTTACTACAGCTACACAAAGATGATACTGTGTTTCCGCAATGCATGCAGCACTCACAAATCCAACATTATTATTATCAAGAGCCACAGGTTTCTTTAATACACAGAGACTAAATGGACTGCACCTTATTCTTGTTTGGGTACTTTCATAGTCTACCTTCTTTTCCGCCATTGAGTATTATTTCCTAAAGTTCATCTCTCTTAGGGAGTGTGGCCACTGTACAGAGCATGTCTCTGCCATGAACCATCAATGACGCTTTTTAACTTTTTATCAGTGAGTGGGGACATCATCCTGACCCAGATACCAGCCTTCCTGTTAACATCTTTAGGTAAGAGACACTCAATCTTTAATCAAACAATTGCCTTTGTACATGAAGAAATCAGTTGGATCCAGATGATACTGGACCCGGATTTGCACTCGTTATATCTCACACCTCTAATGTACCCCAAAATGTCTTGGCCTGGCTCAGTAGCAGGGGAAGTGGATCCAACTACATCAGCAACAGTGGGCAGCAGCCTAGCTCCACAAAATCTTAGTGATGCCTGACTAGAGGAGCCAAATCAAAATACTGTAGCCTATGCACAAACCTTCCTGCTGCTTTGTAAGCAGCCTGAATTTTAAGGAAACTTACTTATATTGGGAAAAAGGAAGAAAGCTCCATTTGTCCTCTAAATATTTGCTGAAAGTAAACTGACAAAAGGAAGATTACTAAGAGAAAAGGCAAACAAAATTCATTTAAAGAGCAGTGCCATATCATAGCAGGGTGATTACCCAGATAACTCAATGAGATCCAGGTGTTTACATTTCCTGTCTTGGGAAGAGGGAACTGGGAAATGTAGGTAACCTAGAGAGAACAGATGAGAATAGAAGTGCATCCTCAAAAGAACAGGTAATAACCTGTCTGGATAAAGCATCAATGTCCAGCCTCTTCCAGATGGCCTGGAATGTGTATCTTTTAGGAAAGTCCTGTGGTTTGACAGCGTCCTCCAGAATCCATCTGTTGTAAAGTTAATTCTTAGTGTAATGGTAGTGCCAGGTGGGGCTTATTGGGATGTGTTTGGGTCATGAGGGTGGAGCCCTCTAGTGGAATACGTTAATGCCACTATAAACAGGGATTATGGGGCTGGGCTCTCTCTCTCTCTTCTGCTCCTCTGTCGCATTAGGACATGGCCT
This sequence comes from Cebus imitator, assembly GCF_001604975.1. Classification (NCBI taxonomy): domain Eukaryota; kingdom Metazoa; phylum Chordata; class Mammalia; order Primates; family Cebidae; genus Cebus; species Cebus imitator. The sequence goes on from NW_016107537.1 coordinate 46,924, forward strand.
TTCTTCTTTTGAAGGACTTAACGCTCCAGGAATCATCTTGAAAGCAGAGAAAGCAGACCTTAACCTGCCCATGCCTTCATCTTAAATTTCCCATTCTCCAGAAGTGTGAGAAAATAAATTTCTGTTCTTATTAATTACACAGTGACAAGAAATCCGTTATAGCAGTTTGAAAGAGAAAAAGAGAGAGAGCTCACAATCAGTGAGGACAGCATGAGGTGTAACATACCCCAGCTTCCTCATCTCTCAGGTGGAATAGCCCAGAGGTATTTAGTGCATGTTTCCATATGTGTTTGATCCTCTGTTATCCTGAGACAGATGGGTTGTTGATGTGTCTTTTACCATTCATCTTCTGTTTCCTCCGTTACTTTCCTCCTTTCCTCCCAGTGTAAATTGGCTGCCTAAAGAGGTGGATTTTGTTTGTTGGTTTGTTTTTCTTTTAGGAGGGAAAATTAGGTATTCAGGACACAATCTGAGAGGGACAGATTGAATCAGAGATGTTGTAAGAGAAAGAGGAGATGTGGAAGGAGTCAGGGCAATAAAACATGTGTCTCTGCTCCCATATCTAAAATAGTCATTGATTTTAAATGGGGAAGCAAAGCTCTTCACCTTCCATCTTCTTATGAAGGATCAAATTCTTCCCAGAGTCCCTTCCCCTACTTCACTCCCCTGACATTGCATAGTGCAGCTAATCACATGTGACCTTAATCCCTGCTCCTGTCCAGGGCTTGGAAAGGCTCACTGTCCTCACTATGCTCAGCAGGATAGAGCTCGTGCCCTAGGCACCAGAGGAGAAGAGGATGGCTTCTGTGCAGGCGATAAGAGCCTTATCCACACTTTACCTTTCACTATAATTCTAAGTAAAGTTGTATGGAGAGAAGAGAACATAAGGGTAACTTTATCTGGTGGTATCGGAAGAGGCCAGCCTCTGAGAATGACAATGAATTCACGTTTCTAATTTCCAAGTGTGGAAATGTGGACTCTGAGTTTAAGAACAAGACAGACTTTCAGTTACTGCAATAAACTAGGATACATTTGGAATAGGTTCCTTAGCACAGGGCTAGGTTTAGTCTGGCAGTGTCTGAGAGCTGCCAGGTGCTGGCCCTGGGTACTTCAACCTGTGGTGGAAGCAGCTGCTCTCCTGAGCCACAGGGCTGAGGACCTGGGAAGAACCACAGGCTCTGCCCACAGGGCTGCCTGGCAGGCGCTTCAGGGAAGGAAACTGCTCACAAATTCACGGGAGCTGCATTAAGCATATAACCTGTAGCCTGGCAAGAGTGAAGGTCTCAGAGACCCAGACCTTAGGGTTGCAGCTGGGTTCCTGGGCTGGCTGCTATCAGCTCCATCCTTCCTGGTCCTGAATGACTGGGGACCTACTGGAGCCAAAAAGGGAGGGTCAGCAAATGTCCTCAAAGTCTTTACTCAGTCAGACTCTGTTCTGCTTGGAAATAAAAGAAACACAAACTACATAAATAAACATAAAATTATGTGTATATTTAATATGAATTTATAATATAAATGTTACACATTGAATATATATATATATTAGAAATAAGTTGTATTTATATATTTGCATGTAGTATAAATCTTTTTATGAATAAATATGTAATACACATTTGTATATAAAGACATATAACTTTAATTGCTAGTATAAGGTATAGTTTTAAACTTTAATAAATTGAACGTGAACATTGATAATGAACATTGAAAATGTGCATCATCTCATGGTCCCTCACTACAGGGCCTGAGGGTCATAAAGCTCAGGACACTCTTCCATGTCCCCCTTGGGCCGAGAGCAGAGAGCTGCCCATTGCGGAGGATCATGAGGATCATGAGTGACCTGAGGGGTGTCTGAGAATCACAGAACAGCAGATGCTCAGGAAGATAGTGGGTCTGGGCCCTGAATGGAGGGGCGTTTTTGTCCACAGAGCTCAGCATAGACAAGTTCTCTTCTGGTCATTTCTGTCCAACAAAGCAGCACATGTGTCTCAGAGGCTGCATGGTCACAGGATGAAGCCCCTCCATGGCTTATTCCTAGCCTCCCCTCTGAATGGGGTGATGTGGGATCTCTCTGCCCAACATTCATTGCTCACCAGCTGCTGGGACTCTGTTGACAATGGCCTATGTCTGCCCCATGCACAAGCTTCTCAATAGTTGCCATTTTACTTGCTGGTCTTCGATAACCACAACTTGCCAACCATGACCCTTCCACACAGATTCATGGAGTGGAGTCAGAACTAGGGGTTCAACAATGTGCCAGGCCATCTATGTAAGAAAAACAAGGCATGGGCAGCCTATGAATGAAGTGAGGATGAATTTTCATCATGAATTTGAAGTAGGAGGTGGGAGAAAACATCCTGACATGCTGCATGCAGTGATGCCCACAAGATACACTAGAGGTGCCCAGAGAGGAGGTGGGAAGGGTGAGGCAAAGAGGGGATGCGAATTCAGAGGTGTCCCCCTTCCTGTTCCCCTGAGAAGATTTCAGACCCTTAGCAGCCCCTGAGCAGAGCTGTTGCTAGGGAAGATCTATGCATGACAAAGGACAGGAGTAGGGAGCACCTACCTCTGAAGGCATCTTGGTTGCTAAAGGTCAGAGTGACATCTGTTCAGGAGCGCTGTCCCTGACCCAGGCAGGGATAATGTCCAGGGAAGCAGCAAGATCCAGCAGGAGTTCAGAGCCAGGTCTGGTTTCTGCTGGTGCCAGACTAGAATGTTATTCATACTCATGCCTGCTCTGCAGGTGACTGTAACCTCTCACTGGGGACACAGGGAGGGGAACGAAGATAGCATCCATGCAACGGCTCACTGAAAGACAGGCTAACAACTTTCATCATCAAGGACATGTTAATATTTAATACAAATGATATGAGTTGAATACAAACTATCTCTGCAGACCCCCTCAGGTCACTCCATTCCTCTTCCTCACCAGGCAGTCAGAACAGCAAGAGCGAGAGGAGAAGAGCTGTGTCCCAAAGTCCACAAGGTGCCTCCTGAGGCTGATCCTGCTCAGAGGAGGTGGTGACAGTGGATAAGTCTGCTGGGACTGCCACACCAAAATTCCCTGAGCTCAATGGCTTAAAGAACATAAACTTATTTCTAATAGTTTGGAAGGCTGGAAAGTCCAAGACCAAAGTCTAGAAAAGTCTGCTTTCTGCAGAGAAGACTCCTTATGATTTACAGATGCCAACTTCTGTCCATGTCCTCACATGGCCTTTCCTCACTGCATGCATGGAGGGTCAGGAAGGAGGAGAACTCAATGGTGTCTCTTTTTATAAAGACACTAGTCTTATTGAATCAGGGCCAACCCTTATCATTTCTTTTAACCCTAATTACCACATTACATGCTTTATCATCAAATGCAGCTATATTGGAAGTTAGAGATTCAAGATAAGAATTTCTGAATCACAATTCGGTCCATAGCAGGTGGGCTTTGGGGACACAGCCAAGGCAGCAGTGAAAGCAAGCTGGGCTTCTAGCCTCAGAGCACAGAGCACAGGGGTGATTCCCACAACTCAGGACACTGGCAGCTCCTCCCAGGCACTCTAGGTCACACAGAGTCCACATTCCAGCCTTAGGGGCTACCTGTTGATAATGGGACACTGTCACTCTTAAGCTCCCCCAGTATTTCTATGATTAGGCTTATATCTTAGGGTTAATACGGGGTTTGTCTACCATGTAGGGTCAGGATTGTGGCTTAGCCTCTTATATAGGATTATAGATGCTGAGTCCCAGTGAGTCTTGACTGTGAGCCTTTTCATGGATATTAATGAAGGGGATTCTGGGCCAGATTCATCCATCACTCGGCCAGATTCAGAAAATAATTTCTCTTCTCAATAAACTAGTTATATAGTTGAGGACAAATATATTCAGAAAATTTATTTGTCAAAAAAATATTATGGGTTAGATTCTGTGACCCATGTGAGATGCCAAAGGTTTTGGAAAGGAGACGATGGGCCATGAGGAATCCTGCAGGGGTGGGGATGGGAAGCACAGGGCCCTGGTCTGGAACTGTCAGCCCAGCCTCATTCCTCCCATCCAAGAAACCCTTCCAGAGCAGCGCTGGACACCACAGCAGCTGCTCCAGCCAGGCAGGATCCAGGACCACAACACCCTCTGAACGAAAGCTGCTGAGGGTGTGCTCTGAGCTGCAGCAGAGTGACCACAGGCCATCGTTTAGGCCAACATCAGAATTAGCCAAAACAATTTTCCTAAGATGATGAAAACGTCTATGTTTATGCTCTGCAAGGGTAGCCATTAATCACATGTAGTTACTGAGCCCTTGAAAAGTACCATGTGTAACTAAGAATCTACATTTTATTAAACAGGGAGGGGAGCACTACACACTGGGTTCAGTTGGGGGGAAATAGGGGAGGGACAGTGGAGGGTGGGAAGCTGGGGAGAGATAGCAAGGGGAGAGATGCCAGATGTAGGTGATGGGGAGGAAGGCAGCAAATCACACTGCCACGTGTGTACCTATGCAACAATCTTGCATGTTCTTCACATGTACCCCAAAACCTAAAATGCAATAAAATAAATAAATGGGGGAAAAAAAGAATCTACATTTTAAATTTTAATTAATTCTAATTTACATGTTTGCAGCTATGTATTGCTAGTGTTAACCATGTGAGACAGCACAGTTTTAGACAATATTAACCAACAATGTCATCAGGACAACTAAGTTGCTAATTAATAAGCAAGTTTCTTTTCCAGGACCATTGCACGAAGCTGAGGCTGTATGTTGGTCAAAGCAGAGCACATGGGTGGATCTTTGGAAATTTTTCTGGATTCTGCTGCCTCTAGGCAGGTGATAGAAATACTTTCTCTTGAAAATTTTGAGGGAGAGACTGGAGACTGGGGTCCACAGTGTTACCACTAGAATCTGAGGAGGAAACAAAACACAAATCTTCCCCAGTGTTAATGACGTCTCACTCTGAGGGCTTCCCAGCAGAGTCCTGCTGTCTGATCAAGCAGGATGTGAATGCTGGGCTCCCTGAGCAATGGACTCAATCTCAGTCCCACAGGACATATGCACCCTGTCACATGGAACCCCCATAGCTGAAGTCAGAACACTAGGACACAAAGGGCTAGAGCCCTATGTTCAGTGTCCAGTTCTGCCCCTGCCTCAGATGGTCCCAATCAGAAGGCAGCGACCAACACACTGATAAGGGCCAGAGTGGAAGAGAGGGACTTGGTAATCCTACAAACTAGCAACAAGAAGGAGGAGAGAACATTCTATGTTATGCATATGATCCAGGCCAAGGTGGTTGATAAAATATATTAGGATAAATTTTATTCTTAAGGGAATAAAATCATAGAAGGCATCTGATTATTTACATACACCTCACCCTCAAGTGATGGCATTCCTTGTTCCTGAAAAATCTATTATTAAGTGAAAATTCATTAAATTCAAAAATATGTCTGTCTTTTTTATTGGAAAATATATGGTGCATTCCACTTAACTAAATACACTTAACTACTTTTACACAATGCCTGGAACCTGAATCCATGGCTCGTCCATCACTAGATTGTTTCCTGATCTTTAACCGTTACAGCGGTTTTGCATTAAATGGGTAACTGTGCCCTGAAGAATAATCCAAAGTTTTTGCCAACTTGTAAAGGACAGTTTATGTACATCTATGGAAAGGAAAGGGAGAAGTAATCTTCAACAATTGTCCCCTAGTTTGAAAGTGACTGTGGGTAAAGATGAAATTATGAGACACTGACTTTTGGGTGTCAGCTCTGCTGAATGGGCCAGACATTATGGTATTGAGTAGATTATTTTCCCAATTGCATCTACAAGGATCATAAAAGCAGGGTATTGTTCATTTTCTCTGTTCAGCCAGGCTGAGCTAGTTTTTGTTCTGGGTTGTAGCATAATGCCAGAAAGATTATTGACCTGCTGCAGTAATATGTTGCAGCATCTTCAGCTTCCAGGCTACTGATGGTAAAGGTGAAATATGTCCCAGATCCACTGCCACTGAACCTCTAGGGGACCCCTGAGATGGACTGGGAAGCATACTTGATGAGGAGCTTTGGGGCTTGTTCTGGTTTCTGCTGGTATCATTCTGCTGGTATACTTGCTAATGCCCTCACTGGCCCGGCAGGTGATGGTGACTTTCTCCCCTGGAGTCCTAGAGAGGAAGGCTGGAGAAAGTGTCATCACAATATCACCCCTGGAGGCTGAAACTATACAGCAAACACTAGCACAATATAAGCATCTTCTTAAAGAAATCTTCACTAATCTAGTAGGACAAAATGAAAGAATATGCATTACTTAAAAAAAACCACATTTAAAAACAAACTAACTTCTATATGGTGCTAGGTTCCTCATGAAGAAAATTAATGACTTAAATAATAGTTTCAGTTTTTTCTAAATGCTCTCACCTGGAACCCAGAGGAGCAGAAGCTCCAGGAGTTGCAATGGGGACATCATCTCAGTGCTTTTGACTTCACTTTTGCTGAGGACACATCTAGGAGAAAGAACTTATACTGAGAGGCAGGACACTTCAGATGTGGGAGAAAGGATACATGCAAATTATGGGGAAGCTCTGTTGTTTTAAATACACAGACATCACTGTTGTCAGGAGAGTGCCCTCCTCGTCCCTTCCCTGAGTGTGAGAAGCGCCCTCTTCTGGTACATGCAGGTGAGCACTGCTGCGGCTCCCGCAGGGCTTGACCAGACCCAGGGCCCACTGCAGAGTGAAGGCAGAATGCATCACAGCCTCTGGGAGGGTCTGCAGCCATTTGGGTTGAACAGCAACTCAGAGTTTCAGTCTCCACCAAGGGCTATGTTTTAAGTTTTCTGACAACACATTCACAATGAGGGCTGAAGAAACTTTGATCTTGTGGGCGCTTCACAAAGCATCACCCCATACAACACTATATTTATGTCATTAAGGTAATTAGATATGATAAGCAGAAAATAATAAGGACTATGGATATTCAGTGAAAGCACATGAGGACCAGAGTGTGGGACTCAACCCTATGAAATGTAAGAGCCTCTCACATTGGAGAAGATATCAGGGATTTAGTGAAGTGTTGTGAGTAGTGCTGGCTCAACCCCTTCAAACTTAGGACAAATAATTGCACTTTGCAGCTCCAACTACTGAGAATGTAGCACCATGATGGCAAGGCTGCTTAGAGTGTTGACACAATAAATCCCACACTTGGGTCTACTACACCACTTCACTTATAAGCTAACTTGGAAGACTGTCTTTTTGGAGTGGGCTCAGAAAAACAGAAGGTTTTGCAGAGGTTTTGGGTTTTCATACAAATGGCTGTGTCACTTGAGTCATGTGCTCCAGAACAATTGTTTGGTGCTAGATGCATCGTTATAGATGGGAACACTTTGTGAACTCTTTTATAAACTCCAGGAAGACTCACAGCATAAATCCCTTGGATCGTGTAGAAGACCAAGAAATGACCAGATAACAAATAAAAAATTTCTTGTTCAAAATGCAGAATATCACTAAGTAATGGTAGAAAGTTCCATGAAGCATTTAAAAAGTATGTGACTGAGCTGCCCCTCATAAGTGAAGAATGCCAGTCTCACCAATTTGTAGGGTCAGGTGAGGCTCAGCACCACTCAATATTAGGGTGAATATTAGATGCTTTTGGACTTTGATTCAAGTATATTCACAGGGCATGCCTCATTTACATGGACAGGTGTTCCAGTTCCTCCTACCATTTTCCTCTCTTACTCTAATACCTTTGCATCAGCTCACTCCAGTGACCTCATGAGTTTTCTTAAGCAGCTAATGGCAAAGGGGGAAACAAAACCCACAAACAAATAAAAGAAGAAAACCAAAACAACAATAACAAAATTAGGCTTTTTGAATGGGTTAGCATCACATATTTGTGCAAGTAAAAGGGGGCTGCTCCCACACTATGGCCACAATCATGGGTGGCTGTGAGGTGTTATCTTGAGTTAGTAGATCTTTGAGGACAGCATGTAGTCATCAACTTAGTGTGGATAAAGAAATGTACTGAGTCAAGTATATGCATAGATTAGTGATAGTTGGTTGGCAACAGTCTTTGAAAAAGAAAATGGGAAGATCACAGAGAAGAAGCCCTAGAGGAGAGGTATGTGGATGCACTCATATGAGTGAGAAATTGTGTGCAGAATTTATTTCTGCAAAACGGCAAAGAATATCTTCCACAGATAAGACACCAAGCAACCAACTATACTGGAAGGCTCATCCACTTCTAAGCAGATTAACTGAACTCAGATTTTTTTCTTAACTTCCACAATATTTGCATAATAGAATCTTTAATGATGTAGCCATGGTGACCTGTATGGGCCTATAATTGTGTAAAATGACATGAGTCATGCCTTACAACCAGAATCCCCATCTGTGTTGTTCCCAGTGCTGCCACTTCTGGGTATCCAACTTCTCAGCAGCAGAGACAAATATCATCAACAAGTGGGTGGTAACTTAGGATATTAGATCACTGACCCCTGGAAATGACTGTGATTCATCCTTACTAGGATCTTTCTGTATTCTAGATATATGTTTACGTTTCTTGCCCACAGATAACTGGCTATCTCAGAGCTCTGAAAGTGTTTTTTGTATTAATATGGGAATCTTTCAGAACAATGTTCCTACATTGTGGGGAAAGAAACAAAATAATGGGCACATGATTATGGGATCCATTGGTTCTGCCAAATATATCACCCAAAGAAATCCACATGGGTATAATATTCTGCAGAGTTTAGATTCTCTCCCTCATTGGTATGCTGGGTTTTTAAACCAGTGACCATAATAGAATGAAGTAATGGTTTAGGAAGTCAAAGGGCAAAGGTACAAGCAGCCTCTTTAATCATCCTATACAGGAACCCAGCTGGGGAACACATGTGTCCAGGAATGCAATTTTAGACCCTGTTGACCAAAGAAATCTACTCCTGGATATGAAGGAGTAGATGTTTCTACTTGGGACTACTAGAGAATATCCTAAAGCTAAAACTCAAGTTATGGTAATGCAAGGATCCTCATGCCAGTAGACAAGAAGGCAACCAAACACCTATTTCAGCAAATAGTAAAACAATCACAAAGACATCATTTTCTGCTACTTTTTTGATTAGAGTAGGATCACACCTGGGAATATGTCTGGATTGAATAACACATGTCATAATTAGATGATTATTAACCCTCAACTTAGCAGAAAGTAAAATTGCAAATAATTAAAATAAGGTAGGAAAAGGAAAACATTTCTAAGTGGCTCTACTGCTCCAACTCTCTCAGGAGAAGTACCGATATAGCAAGAACCCCCAAGTCTCAAAAAAAGGCATGGAAATATTTTAGTTTTGCATCTTATGATATATTTCTCTCAGCAACATGTGTGATGTGTGTTCATTTTGTATGTGGACCTGAAAGCTATGAATCACCCTTTTCAAGGTAATTCTAGCCGCATACTAGAATCTCATGGGGATAATTTAAAATTATTGTTGCCTGCTCTTATCCTAGCCTACTTGGCTAAAAATATTTGACTGGAGTTCAGGCAGCTGCATGTTTAAAAATCTTCCCAGAATATTTATAGCTGCAAGTAGGATAGAAAACCTTTTATCTAATTAGCTCTCTGCCTCTGTAGTCTGACAGCCACAGTATTTTCATGAACTTGGAGCTTGCTAGACATTCAAAATATTAGGTCTGGTAGTGCTATAACACAATACTTGAGAGGTCCATATATTAACCAAATTGCACCCTTTATACCAGAAATTAAGAAAATCTCAACTGGAATGGGAAAAGAAAATCAGTAGCTATTTAACCCCTGCATGACAGATATGTTAAAATTATCTAAAAAGAATTTTAAAGCAGCCATCATAAAAATGCATCAATGAACAATTGCAAACAAGCTTGAGACAAATGAAACAATAGCATCAATAATAAAATACAAAATATAATAAAGGAAAAGTGGAAATTTTAGAACTGGAGATACAGTCACTGTATGAGCAACTCTGTGTATGGCCTAATAGCAGAAAAGAGTAGACATAAGAAAGAGTAACACTAATTGCCCAAAGTAAACAACAGTGAGAAAATAGACTAAAAGGAAAATGAACACAGACACAAGATAAACAAAAAGAAATCTATGGTAAGGCACATCCTAGTCAACCTCCCAAAAATAAACACAAAGAAAATATTTAAAGGCAGAATGAAAAAAAGATTACTCCTAACCTTTAGGGGAAAAAATTACTGGAATGACAGAGAATTCCTTCTCAGAAACAATGAAAGGTAGAAGGAAATAACACCATTTCAAGTACTGAAAGAAAACACCTGCCGACATAGAATTCTATTTCCATGAGAGTTGGTCCAAGATGACTGACTAGTCACAGCCAGGAGGAAGAGCTCACACCAAGGTACCAGGGCATTAGAAAGACTGGTGCACTCCTAGCAGATCTTCAGAAGGAAGGCATTGAGAACAGATGAAGGGAAGACAATGATGCTGGGCTGAAGGGGGAGGAAGCTGAAAACACTGCGTGGGGCTACCCTATACCAAGACACATTTCTGACTCCCAGCGACTCTTGTGATAGGGATAAGTTGAATTGGCAAGGAGCAACTTGGGCCCCTAGAATCTCTTGAACAACACAGACACTCATTTGCCATGGAGAACTACTTAGAGAAGTGATAGGGACAGAACTCCAGCTAGCACAGAGCCCAGAGGGTTTGGTGCAGGAGCATCTGTAGTGGAGTATGGACAGAGACACTCATTCCCCTAGGCTCAACTTGCTCCCATAGGAGACTTTAGCCCTGGGGGAACTGTAGGACATAAACTGCAGGGTGATCTTGTCCATGAAACAAAGCCAATCTGATCTGAGTGTCCTTTGAGCTGCTACTGTCTCCTGGACCTGGGGGCCCATATCATAGCTCCTGCACTGACAGATTGTATCTGACAGGGAATGTACTCCAGCGGAGCTGCTGCTGACACATGCAAACAAGGATGGATCCTGCTGCCACCACCCTATGAAGTTCTTTGCCTGACATTACCTATAAGAGTGTTGTGAGTAGCACTCTAGGAGCACATTGGCCCTTCCAGTGCATCAGCTTCTTAACTTTGTGGAGCCAGAGAACAGAGAGGGGTACTAATACCTTTTCCCAAGAGTAAGAGCATGCAGTCCAGGAGTCCTGAGCTGACCCATGGCTCCATAAAATCTTCCAGAAATGAAGCCAGTTGACTGAACCCAGCTTATACCACAATCAAACCTTCAGGTTTATCAAAAAGGATAAAAGAAAAAACAAAAGCAAGAATCCATTCAAAGGACAGCCACTTCAAAGATTGAAAGCCCACAAAGATTAGAAGGAACCAGCACAAGAACTCTGACAATTCAAAAAGACAGAGTGCCTTCTTTCTGTTAAATGCCAAACTAGTTTTCCAGCAAGCGTTCTTAACCGGGCTGAGATGGCTAAAATAAAAGAAATAGAATTAAGAATATAAATAGGAAAAAAGTTATTGAAATTGAGGAGATTGTTGAAACCTACATAAGGAAGCTAATAATCACAATAAATGGATACAGGAGCTTACAGACAAAATAGCTGGTATAGAAAAGAATATAACTTATGAGATAGAGCTAAAAACACAATATAAGAATTTCATAATGCAATCACATGTATTAACAGCAGAATAGGACAACCTGAGGCAAAATCTCAGAGCTTGAACACTGGCTTTCTGAAATAAGACAGGCAGACAAGAATTTTACAAAAGAATAAAAAATGAACTATACCTCCAAGAAATATTTACTAAATAAATAGAACACATCTATTATTTGTTCGTATTTCTGAAATAGATGGGGAGAATGGAAGCAACGTGGAAAACATATTTTAGGACATCGTCCATGAGAACTTTCCCAACTTAGCTAGAGAGGCCAACATTCAAATTCAGGAGCTGCAGAGAATCATCACAAAGTCATTCCCAAGGGATGAACCTTCACAAGATCATTCCCAAGACACATAATCATCAATTCTCCAAGGCTAAAATGAAAGAAAGAAAATGTTAAAGGCAGCTAGAGAGAAAGGACATATCACTTACAAAGGGAAGTCCATCAGACTAACAGAAAACATCTCAGCAGAAATCCTACAAGTCAAAAGAGATTGGGGGCCTATATTTAACATTCTTAAAGAAAATAAATTCCAACTAAGAATCTCATATCTGTACAAACCAAGCATCACAAGCAAAGGAGAAATAAGATCCTTTTCAGACAAGCAAAGTCTCAGGGATTTGTTACCACCAGACCTGCCTAACATGAGCTTCTGAAAGAAGCACTAAATATGGAAATGAAACTTCATTACTAGCCTCTATAAAAACACACTCAAGTATACAGACTAGTGACACAATAAAGCAACCACACAAACAAGTTGGCATAGTAACCAGGGCATTATGTAATGATAAAGGGTTTGTTTCAACAACAAGATCTAACTACTCTAAATATGTATGCTGCCAGCTCAAGATCACTTTCAAGTTCTTAAACACCTTCAAGGAGACTTAGACCCCCACACAATAATAGTGGGAGATTTCAATACCCCACTGACAGTATTATACAGATTATAATCTGTATAATTAATTTTCTGAGGCAGAAAATTATCAACGATATTCAGGACCTAGACTCAATCCTGGATCAAGTGAACCTTATAGAAATCTACAGAACTTTCCACCCCAAAACAACAGAATATACATATTCTCATTACCACATGGCACATACTCTAAAATGGACCACATAATCGAACATACATCAATCTTCAGCAAATTCAAAAGAACCACATCTCTCTTTGACCACGGCAAAATAAATGTAGAATTCAAGGCTAAAAAGATCACTCAACACTGCAGAAATTAAACAACATACTCTTGAATGACTCTTAGGTAAATAATGAAATTAAAGCAGAAATAAAAACATGCTTTGAAATGAATGAGAACAAAGGTACAATATACCAGAATCTCTGGGACACAGCTAAGACAGTGTTAAAGGGGAAGTTTATAGCACTAAATGCTCACATCAAAAAGTTAAATCTCAAATTGACAGCCTAACATCAAAACTAAACAACAACAACAACAACAACAAAACTAGAGAAGCAAGAGAAAATCAATTCCAAATCTAGCAGAAGGGAGGACTTAATTAAAATCAGATTTGAACTGAAGGAGTTAAGACACAAAAAAATTTCACCATGTAGGCCTGGCTTGATCTTAAACTTCAGGCCTCATGTGATTTTTCTGCCTCGGCTTCCAAAGTGCTGGGATTACTGGCCTGAGCCACTGTGCCTGGCATAAGATGTGAAGTCTTAGAACACCTCTAGATTAATGTTTTGGTTTACTATCCAAACAACAATCATATTATCTACAAAAAATAAGTATTCATTTTCTTTATTTTCAGTACTCATACATTTTATTTATTTTTTCTTGCCCTTTGTACTAGTAAGAGATCCAGTACAGTATTGTCTAGTAAAGGAGATAGTTACATGTTTAAAAATATCTAATTCTAAAATGAAGAAAAACAAGTTTTGAGTATTTAATGTGATTGTGTGTGAGTGTGTTTGTGTGTCTGTCTGTGTATTCTCTAAGAGACAAGGAAGGCCCTTTCCATTTCTAATTTTCTAGGACGTTTGTACATAAACAGGGTTTAAATTTTGTTCAATGTTTTTTTCAATACCAAGTCAAGTGACTATATAGTTTTTTTTCTTCTTTAACTAGGCCAAATGTGATAATTATATATTGATCAAACCTTAAAAATGTTTATTGTGCTATTTTCTGCTTTTCTATCATCTCTTGAGTATAAAGTGTCACCCCATAACATGGAGTTGCCTTTTTCTTGCTTTATTTAATCAATTTTTGATTTATATATTTTAAAGTTATGTTTTGAGTCTATATAGATTTAGTATTTTAATGATTTCCTAATAGATTGACCCATTTATCATTATGAAATGTCCCATTTTCTCCCTTGTCTTAAAGTATGTCAGGTTTTTTTTTAACTCAGTTTTTGCATGATATGTACTTTCCATTTTTTAATTTTCAAAGCCATTTTATGATTTTATTGCAGTGTGTAAATATGCAATAATTTATTATATAGCAGCTTATTATAATTTATTATATAGCAGCTTATAATCCTCAACTTATTACTTCCTAGTACAAAATATCAATTTAACACTTTCTGAAACAGAAAGAGATATTTTAATTCCATTTGCACTATTTTTCATGCAATTCAGTTTTATATGCATTACAAAATTTACAAACCATAACATCCATAGTTGTGTGCATTTAATATTAATTTGTATTTATCCATGCACATATTCTTTCCAGCGTCCATCTCTTATATATCTTTATGTTTCTATTTAGTGTTATATTCCTTCTGTTGCAGAACTATCTTTAGCATTTCTTTTTTTTTGTTAATACTTTTGTTTTATTTTTAAAATTATTGTACTTTAGGTTCTGGGGTACATGTGCAGATCATGCAGAGTGGTTGCATAGTTACATACATGGCAATGTGGTTTGTTGTCTCCATCCTCCCGCCACCTATATCTGGCATTTTCCCCCATGTAATCCCCCCAATCTTCCCACCAACCCACTGTCTCTCCCCTGGCCTCACCCATAGACCCTAGTGTATGATGATCCCCTCCCTGTGTCCATGTGTTCTCATTGTTCAACACCTACCTATGAGTGAGAACATGCAATGTTTGATTTTCTGTTCTTGTGACAGTTTACTGAGAATGATGGTTTCCAGGTTCATCCATGGCCCTACAAAGGACACAAACTCATCATTTTTTATGGCTGCATAGTATTCAATGATGCATATGTGCCCCATTTTTCATGTGCAGTCTATCATTGATGGGCATTTGGGTTGGTTCCAGGTCTTTGCTATCGTAAACAGTGCCGCTATGAACATACGTGTGCATGTGTCTTTATAATGGAACGATTAATAATCCTTTGGGATATACCCAGTAATGGGATTGCTGAATCAAATGGAATTTCTATTTCTAGGTCTTTGAGGAAGTGCCACACTGTCTTCCATAATGGTTGAACTAATTTACACTCCCACTAGCTGTGTAAAAGTGTTCCTATTTCTCCACATCCTCTCCAGCATCTGTTGTCTCTAGATTTTTTAATGATGGCCATCCTAACTGGTGTGAGGTGGTATCTCAGTGTGGTTTTGATTTGCATTTTTCTAATAACCAG
>NW_016107537.1:62592-68137 GCF_001604975.1 Cebus imitator
ACTTATGAAATCAAAAGCAAGATCATTATGGTTTGTTAATTCAAACCATCGACTTCTACCATAACATGAGGAAATAATACATATGCCATTTTACTGGATTAAAATAGTATTAAAGTACTATTGTAAATGTAGTATATTGAAAGCATATATATATATAATTTATGCATACATTGCTGGAATATGGAATTTGGTATTCCATATTTGGTATTCAGTATCAAGAATTTTAAACTCTGGCATGATCATTATCATTTCTGCAGTTGTTTTTTCCTTCATTGCCATATGCCATATGCATTTATTGATATAGATGTGAATGTTTTGCAATATAATATTCAAAGTGACATTCCCACTTTGTAATGTAATTTAAAATTTCACTTTTGATAGTGAAGCAGTAAGGAATAGGCCTTAGAAGATGGACACAAAAATTGCAACAAATGCAGGAGAGCAAAAATAAATTTAAGAAACTGTATTTCTTATAACATCAGAGAGTTACAGAAAAAATAAAGAACAGATGGCCTAAAAATCCCACAGTGAAAAGATGCTTTTGTATATTGCCTTAAGTCTTCCTGTCACTTTGTGCCTTAGCAAAATTGGCCAAATGTGAGTGTGATTGGAGATTCTGGTTTGGCCCAGGCAGAAGATCACTCCAAGAGTGAGGAATTCATCTCACCTTTGGCAGTGGCATGTACCTGCCTTACAGATTATGGATTATATGGCATGAGTGGACCCCTTAACCCCAGGCAGAATTTCTCCTTGGCACATTTGCTGAGGTCTGGGTTGAGAATGGTAGCTGCATGGGTTGGCTAGAGAGACACAGTGAAACCTCCTGATTTCTCCTGAGTTTTCCCTACCATGTTGCCCTGATTTTCCCTTACATGTGTTTGAAATATGGGCCTTGGGTTCCCTCCACTACACCTCCTACTGATCTTCCTAGCCCCCTTCACCACTCTGGTCAGCATCCTCTTTATTTTAACTAACGTTTCTTGAACTGAATGATTATTTCTTTCTCTAATCATTCCCAGGTAAATGATGGAGGCAGAATGTACTTTTTCGAGCTCTTCTATGTCCTGCTGGTTTGACTAGGAATGTGTGACACGACCTGAGGTACATTTGGACAGGAACTTCTCTAGACTTTGAGTTACTAAAGACTGTGTGATGCAATACTTCCCTGGGAATTTGCCATTGCATCAGAGCACAGCCTTGAACTCCACACAAAATTCCCACAACTCTGTGATTCTCCCTAAGAAATGCATCAGAGCTTCCAATTGGGTTCATATATCAACCCCAAGACACCACCACTAACTGAGTAACCTCTGCCCTCACATTCTCATTTACTGTCCTCTGCCCAGAGTCTTCAGATTATGGTTTTTCAAGTGGCAAAATATTAGCTTATATGTTATTTTGTATTAATCCAGATTCCATTGAATATGGTATATATATATATTTTTTTCCTTTGTCTTTTCAAACTTGGATATTTATTTTTAAAACACAGCTGTGGATTTCATAGGACTTTCTTTTCATTTCAACATACTGTGAATAAGATTGTTCAAAGATTTTTGTCACTAGATCTTTGTTTTTGTATAAACTTACCAAAACATATCTAGTAGTTAAAAAGTCTAGATGTAAATACACTCAAGCGCTCCCTGAAAAAAAAGGATAAAATGCTGTGCTGTTCTTTTTGCTGTCCCAGAGAGAGATGCATGTTAAGAAAATGGACAGCAGAATATGGGAGGGAAACTGTTTTAGCGTCATCACATCTTATCAAGGTACATATAAACTAGTAACTGCTAAACCAAATCAAAACCAAGAATGTATTAGTTTTACATTGCCACTAATCTGTTTCATTTAGGTGGCTGTCAGGCTGAATGAGTTTAGTTGATGAATGAATGTAGGCAAGGCAGAGGGGATTACTATTAGCTTTGATTCAGCTTTCCCTTGCAGCATGTCTGGTTGTTCAGAGAACACTGACCTTCCTCCATTCTCCTGCAGGTTCTGCCAGGCCAAGACTCTTGCAGCTGATAAGGACTAAAACAGTGGTACCTGAGATGTAACTGAGACATTGATGATTAAGAGCCCTCAGCTGTAATGCATTCTCCTGGGTTCTCCAGCACCTTCCTCTTTAGCCTCCCAAGATAATCTACAGTGTCTGCCCTCCAGATAAACAACACATGTGGGCAGCTAAACCACAGTAAGAAGGGAGGTTTCTGTTCAGGGTTGTACCACTGTGGGAGGATGTTTTAGAGCTTGCATGCAGTAATAAACCCCAATATCCTCAGCCTCCACCCTGCTGATTTTCAGTGTGAAATCAGTGCTTGACCCACTGCCGCTGAACCTGTCTGGGACCCCAGCAAAACGGTTGGAAACCCTATAAATCAGTAGCTGTGGAGACCGTCCTGGCTTCTGCAGGTACCAATACAAGTAGGTGTTTCCATCACTATACAGGAGGCTTTGACTAGACCTGCAGGAGATGGAGGCCGGCTCTCCAAGGGTGACAGGCAGGGAGAGTGGAGTCTGGGTCATCACAATATCCCCACTGGATCCTGAAATAGTGAGAGAAGTGCAAGGTTATGTACAAACATTGTGAACCATTAAAATGATATTCTTTCTGTTATTTACTTTATGCTAAGTAATTTTTGTGTGATTTTGGTTCATACCCCTAAACATTCAGGTTTAAAAAGAACCAACATTCACAAGGCACAAAGGGGCCTCAAGATGTTGCCTACACTATTTTCCTCTTCCTGTGTCACACTCTTCACAAGCTCACCAGTCCTTTTTCCTTCTGGGATATGAAATTTAGAACTATAAGAGAGGGGAATCTTCTATTTTTCACTCTCGCACTTCTAAACTTTATACTACACCTTTTCTTGTAGGTCAAGATGGCATGTGGACAGGTAATGGGACCTACAGAGCTCACCCTCCCACCCCATTCTCCTCCCTCATCTCCCTTCTGTCCTTACCAGGGACCCAGAGCATTAGCAGCCCCAGAAGCTGAGCAGGGAACCTCATTGTGAGAAGGTGCACTGAGGAGTCCTGATCATAAGGCAAGGTTAGAGCTGAGCTTTTATCTCAGACTCTCAAGGGAAGGTCCTCCCTATGGGACAGTATGCAAATCCCCTGGTGGGTGCAGTGGGGTGGAAAGAGACAAAGAGAATATGGGGACATCAAGTGTGAGCACAGTGACATAATGTGTTCTCTGTGTTTGGAGAGAACCTAATAAAGTTTGTGCTGCCTGAGTGAAAAAAGGGACATATTTAATCATGTTCTTTTATTTCCTCGAAGAGATTTCGAATTTGTTTTTATTTTCTCAGACACATTTTACACTTGTCTTCAATAGACTGAGTTTCCATAAATATTTGGTTATTTTTATTTATTTAATTTTATTTTGTATATATTGATTTTAATTTTATTGTATATTATTAATTTACTTATATATATATATATATATAGATTTTTTGAGACAGAGTCTCATTCACTCTGTCACCTAGACTGGAGTACAGTGGCAGGATCTCGGCTCACTGCAGCCTCTGCCTCTCAGGTTCAAGCTATTCTCCTGCTTCACCCCCTCAGCTAGCTGGGATTACTGGCATGCACCACTACGCCTGGCTAATTTTTGTATATTTAGTACAGACAGAGTTTCACCATGTTGGCCAAGCTGATCTTGAATTTCTGACTTCAAGCGACACTCTTGCCTCAGCCTCCCAAAGTGCTGGGATTACAGGCATGAGCCACCGCACCTGGCCAGTTATTTGTATTTATTATTTTTATACTTATTTTACCATCTAGGTTTTAAAAATTAGTTTTATTTTAGTTGCTAAAATCCCCACAGTAAATAACAAATATTAAGTGGGTAACTGAATGAAGTTTGTGCATATTCACTTTCAAGGTGGAACTATAGAATATTTTGCATAGTCTGTGCTTCCTTCATGCGCCTTCCCAGTCAGTAACTGCTTCCCATCCCAACCATGGTAACTGTCGTTCTGACATCTAACACTGTAACACTATAATATGTGTTGAACCTCATATAAATTGTATTGTGTCTTTTTTCCCTCCTAGCTTTTGCCTTGTTCTTTGTTACTTTTGAGTTCTTCATTCCTTCCTGTGGATTCCTGTTCCTGTCTGCTATCATTTCCTGTGAGTCTGAAGGATTGCATCTTGAATTTGTTGTAAATCTTAGCTTCTATTAACACATTTATTCTCCTTATCAAAGAATATTTTCATATTCCTTTAGCTTTCAACCGTGTTCTCACTGGATGCAGAATTTCTGGTTGCCTTCTTTTCCCTTTTTGCATTTAAATATGTAATTCCAATGTGTTCTAGCCTCCATTGGTGCTGATGGAAACTTAACCATTGGCTTCATTACTGTTTCCCTGAATAAAAAATTTACTTTTTTTTGATAAATTCAATAATTCCTCTCTGTGTCTAATAATTTTGACTATAATGTGTTCCTTTATGAATCTCCATGTTTATCCTAAAAGCGTTTCACTGAGTTTGTTTGTAGACTAATGTGTTTCATTAGTTTTGAAAACTCCTCTCATTGCTTTCCCAAATATTGTTTTAGCCACTTTTTCTCTCTCTTCTCCTCTGTGATTCTCATTATGTATTTGTTGGCATTCTTCACTTTGAGCTGTAAATTGAAGTCTTATGCATTTGTTCTTAAATTTTTTTTCTTTCTTTAGATTCAAGAATTTCTATGGATTTCTATTTCTTTAGTTTCAAGTTCACTGGTTCTTCTATCATCTGAGAATGATATAGAACCTATCTAATACATTTTTTTTTGGAGCTCCAGGTATCCAAGTGCATTCAAAGTGTCAATGGTCAATGTGTCCTGCAATTCACATTAATTCTTGCAGCTAGCTGCATTCTTCATCAACGCATCAGCGAAGTCGTCCACCGCTAAGAGTAAAGATACGGAATGCTTCATAGATTTGTGTGTCATCCTTACACAGTCGCCATGCTAATCTTCTTCGTCTCATTCCACTTTTAGTATATGTACTGCCGAAGCAAGCACGTATCTTATACGTTTTTAATTTAATTATTATACTTTTGTTCTAGAATTCTTATTTATCTTAGCAACTCTTTGTTTTTTAGACTTTCTCTTTTTTTTATAGAGTGTCTACATGCTGAATCATTGTCCATATATTTTTCTTTTGAGTCTTTGAATGTAGCTTTAAAAATAATTGTTTGAACATCTATACAGTAACTGCCTTGTAGTCTTTGCTAAAGTTAAAATTTAGCACAGTTGAGAGTCAGCTTTCACCAACTTTTTTTTTGTTGTAATGGTAGTTGTTTTGGTTTTTGTTTCCCTAGTAATGATCATTCTTTTCTATTTCTTTGCAGGTGTTTATGTGTTTGTGTGTGTGTATGTGTGTGTGTTTACTGAATATTATACATTTTAGATAATACCTTATTGTACCTCTGTCTGGATAATGTTTTATTTTTCTGAGCTTTTTAAAGTTACTTTTTAGTTACCTTTTGAAGTTACTGACAGTCACCAACTTATGATGATTGTACTTAAACACTTTTTGACTTTACAATGGTGTGAGACTGA
>NW_016107537.1:68760-70960 GCF_001604975.1 Cebus imitator
TATACAATTTCAGTGTCTGTGAGTCCAGGGTTCAGCCGCAAAGATATGACGGCGGTGCGGGGATTATTTAATTTCATATTCGGAAGGCAAATTAGATTTTCAGGACACAATCTGAGAGGGGGACAGTGAGTCTGAGAGAACAGAAGATGAAGAGGTGATGTAGAGGAGGTCAGGGAGATGCCAGATATATCCCTGCTCCCAAATCCAAAATAAAGTTGTTTACAGTTTTTAAGGGCTTTGATAGTTGTGTTTTGTAGAAAGAACTGCAGATGGGACTAGTTTAAGATCAGGGTCATCATGGTGTGAGACAGAGGCAACAGAGAACTAAAGCTTTCACACCCCCCGTATGGGTTTTCTCTCTCATTACAGGCCATGAGCTCAGCTATGAGATGAACATGGTTATGTGGAAGGAACATAGTAATCAGGCAAACCTTGGTTCGAATCCCAGGCCCCGAACTTTCTGTCCATGTGACTCTGATCCATGTGAGATGTTTATCCATGCAAAAATGTGGTTTTGGAAGAGAGAGGTTGGGGCATGAGGGACCCTGCAGGGCATAATGTAAGGGGCTGGAGTGGGAAGCAGAGGACTCCTGGTGTGGATCTGTCAAGCCAGCCTCATTCCTCCCATCCAAGAAACCCTTCTGAAGCACTTCTGAGAACCACAGCATCTGCACATCTACACAGGCTAGCATGCATTTGGGATCCCCAGCCTTCTAGGGGAACAGCTGTTGAGGTTTGTGCTCTGAGCTATAACAGAGGCCTGATCATTGGTTTCCGCATCTGTGAAATGGAGCACTCTGTATAACATGGGCTGTTATGAGGGTTAACAGATGATGCATTTTGAAGTGCAGGTGTGTGTGTGTATGTGTGTGTGTGTGTGCGTGCATGTGTGTGTGTACACCCAAGTGGATGTGTGTGTGTGTGTGTATATATATATATATATATATTCATATACACTCAATCCCCTTTCTATATACCTTTAAATAGAATTACCAGACTATGTATTACTAGCTATTTGTCATTTTAAAACCAAATTCTTCAGTAGTTATCTTAGAACTAGCAGATGTTTCAATATAGCAGTGGGATTTCATGTGCATTGTTTCCACCATGAAAACTTCCACGAATCCATTTATGTGTAGCAATAAAAAGATAAAAAAGATTGCAGTAGACCATACCACCTTTAGTCTTAGTTTTCTCTGGCCCCATTTGTGTTAATGTTCTCTCTTGGGCTCCTAAGGCTGTGGTCACAGATCTGAGTTCTAAATTCTTTCTTTGCGTACCCACAGTCTTTGCCAAGACTTACCCCAGTACCCTGAATGCTGGTGAGCCAGACCCACACTCCTGCTACTCTTCCCAGAATCCAGCGCTAACTACCTGGAAGATTTTCCTTGTAATTCCTCCAAATATAACTTCTGACAGGAGCCTGGCTGGTGCAGTCAGCATCTTCCCAGAAAAAAGCCCTGAGAAGGAGAGGAAACCTGCAAACACCATGTAGCATGTTGCTGTTGAGGAGATGCATACAATACCCAAATTTTATGTCCTTTCTCACAGTTTTTAATCTCTGTTTTGGCTACAATTCTAATTTCATGACCTTGAAAGGGGGAAGAATATAGGAGATTAAGAAGACGGTACAGGCTTAAGTATAAAAAGAAAAATGGAGACAAGAAGAGAGCAGACATCATTAACCCCTTGAAATGGTTTGAGTTTCTCTGCCATGGACACATCAGGACCAAAACGTTAGGGGAGGACAACACTTATTTTGGTTCTTGCTCTTCATGCCTCAGGCTATTAGGACTCTGTTCACATTGGGCCATGACTGCCACGTGCAAAGTCTTCTGAATATTTTTTATTTCATTTTCTGGTCTCCAAGAATCACAACTTGCTGACTATGACCCTTCCACTAGGACTCATGAAGTAGATTCAGAATTACAGGCTCATCACTGGGCCAGGATGTGAGAGAAACAAGGGTCACAGCTCTGAAAATATTATGTCTCCTGTCTGAAGCGAGGATAACTTGAACCCTTAAATTCAGGGTAGGAATTAGAAGAACATAGTCAGACATTCGCCATTTAGTGATACTGACAAGATGCACTGCAGTTGCCCAATAGAGAAGAATGCAAGGTGGCAGGAGGAACAGAGTGGTGTGAGTTCAGAGCTGTCCTTCAATCTGTTACCTTAAGAAGGTCCAAAATCTTCAGCA
>NW_016107537.1:72588-88886 GCF_001604975.1 Cebus imitator
TCATTCCTCCCATCCAAGAAACCCTTCTGGAGAGCTTCTGAGAACACAGCATCTGCACATCTACACAGGCTAACAAGCATTTGGGATCCCCAGCCTTCTAGAGGATTGGCTATTGAAGTTTGTGATCTGAGCTACAACACTGCAAGTGACCACATGTCATTATTTAGGTCAGCTCTACATAAAATTGTTTTCTAAGATTATAAAATTGTCTATCCTTATGCTGTGAACTAGGCTAGCCATAAGTCATATGAGTATACTGAGCACAGGAAGAACGATGTAACCGAGGAACGATGTTTTAGATTTTAATTGGTTCTAATTCACATGTTTGTGGATATGCACTGCTAGTGTTTACCATATGAGACAGAGCAGTTTTGGACAGTAATAACCAGCAGTGTCATCAGGAGAATCAAGCTGCTAACTGTTAAACAGTCTTAGTCCCAGGACCACTGAACAAAGCTCAGGTAGACGGTGGACAAGTTAGAGCACATGGGTGGATCTTTCAAAACTTCCTTGAATTCTGCTGTTTCAAGGTCAGTGATGGAAACTCTCTCTTTTGGAGACACTGAGGAAGAAGCTGGAAACTGGAGACTAGAGTGTTGCTACTAGAATCTGAAGTGCGAGCAAAACTCAAATGAATATCTTACTCGTTGAGCTTCTCAGCAAAATCCTGCTAGCTTATCAAGTGGGAAGTGAATGCTGTGCTCACTGAGCAATGGTCTCTATCTCAGTACCACAGGAAAATATGAGGCCTGTCCCATGGAGCCCCCACAGCTGAATCTAAGGCATCAGGACCCAAGGGCCAGAGCCTGTGTCTAGGGTCCAGTGCTGCCCCTTCCTCAAGTGATCCTACCCCAGAGGCAGCACCCACTGATGAGGGCTTGAGTGGCAAGGAGGGGCTTTGTGGAGCATGCAGGCAAGCAATCACGGTGCAGACATGGGCCTCCAGCTTCTGAACCAGGGAAGGTTCTATGTCATAGGTGTAACCCAGATCAAGGTTTTTAATGAAAGGTATTATAGTAAATTTTACTCTGAAGAGAATAAAATCACAGAAGATACCTGATTATTATAGTCTTCTGTACTATTAAAGAGATAAAAATACTTCTTTTAATAAACAGTGTTTTATCTGAAATCTCCCAGTCCCTACCCTTCCCATGATGATCCGTGGTCTTTGCTGTTTGTGTGGTCACTTAGCTGCCTCCTTACCACTCGGATGCATCTTGAGTATGAACCTGAGATCTTTCCTGATCAACATAAATAAATGTCCTCAACTTCCAGATACCTGAAAGCATTGCCTAATTTTTACGTAATTTATCAACTACTGAAATTATTCTATTCACTTTCATCGTTGTTCCCTGAATGGCTCATTTCTCTACTGGATATTATCAGGACATGAAATCAAGAATTTGTCTTATTTACTCATGTGTACCCAACCCTCACATGATGGCTCGTTCTTGTTCCTGAACACTCTGATATTAAGTAAAAATTCATTAAATGCAAAAATGTGTGCATTTTTCAATTTAAAAAATATATAATGCATTTCCCTCAAAGTTCTATTACTTTTGCAGCTGAAAAGTTCTATTGGACCTGGAAATATACACTTATTGATGAGTATCAAGCATCACTTTAGAGTTAAACAAACACAGTCTGCATGTTAAATGTACAGTAATGATTAATTATACTCAACACAGTAGAAAAAAAGGCTTTCACCATGGGTGGGGCTTGATGGAAAGGATTGAGGAGTCAGTCGTTGGAAGGGAGGGGAGGCTCTGAAGTGTGATCTCAGGGAGGCATCCAAAAATCCATTGTGATCAGACATGTCTAATTATAATTTATGCTTCCTTCAGCTGTGATACTAGAAGGAGCTCCTGCTGGGAAAGTTTTGGGCATATTCAAAAAATAAGTGGAATAAAGATGGAAAAGAACATATTTCAGAGCACATACAAACAGCTCACACACATACAGACTAATGCAACTGAAAGCATATTATCTCTTCCTCACCTTTTCTTGATATTTGGGTTTAACCAATGAAAGAAGTCCACTTGGGTATGACATTCTACTGATTTTAGATGCTTTTCTTCAAGATGTGCTGAATCTTTAAAGTGATGACCGTATTAGCATGAATAAAAGGCTCAGGAAGCCAAGGGGCAGAAATACAAGTAGCCTGCCTTCTCCCAAGACTGGCAACAAAGAAATCTGATTCCTCATTTAACAAAATCCAGATAAATATTGCTTTTGAGAGAGTCTCCTTTTGTTGCTTATGGGTGAGTTTTCACAAGGCAGAATACACATATCCAACATCTCTTGAACTCTCCGTTGAATGCTGCATTGGTGAAAGTGAACCTGAATGTTAATCTCACTTAACCAAACTTAGGCTTCAGAAGATTGCTTTGGACTTGGATCAATGTGTAATTCCTTTATTTATTCATTTTTTTTAAAATAAACTTCTATTTTAAGTTCAGGGGCACATGTGTAGATTTGTTACATAGGTAAATATACTTCATGGGGGTTTGGTATATCAATTATTTGGTCAACCTCGGGTTAAGCCTAGTACTCATTAGTTATTTCCTGATCCTCTACCTCCTCCCATCCTTTACCCTCTGATCAGCCCGGATGTATGTTGCTTCTCTCTATGTGTCTGGGTCTTCTTGTCTTGTTATTAATTTCTAGTTTATTTCCCATTGTGGTCAGAGAAGATGCTTGATATTATTTCAATGTTTTGGAAGTTTTTAGACATTTTTGTGATATAATATATGATCTATCTTTGAGAATAATCCATGTGCTAAGGAAAAAAATGTCTATTCTGCTGCCACTGGATGGTTTTACTTAAAACTGTAGATTTTAGATAATACATTATTTTACTGAGCATCTTTGAGCTTCTTTGTAGTTACGTGTATGAACTTACAGATAGACCCTGACTTATGATAGCTGAACTTAAGATTTTTTAACTTTATAATAGTGTGACAATGACATGCATTTTGTAGAAAAAGAACTTTCAGTTATTCATACAACTATTCTATTTTTCATGGTCAATACATTATTCAATAAATTACTCAAACTATTCAACATTTTATTTTATAATAAACTTTACATTAAATGATGTCTTATGCCTGTAGGCAAATGTAAATGTTGTAAGAATATTTAAGATAGGCTAGGCTAAGCTATGATATTCAGTATTCTAGATGTATCAGCTGAATTTTCACTTATAATGTTTTCAACTTATAATGGAGTTATCAGAAGATAACCCCATCAGAAGTGGAGGAGCAGCAGTATATCAAATAATCTATCTCTCACTTGGTGTTTGACCGCTGGTATCTCCACTCATTTTCATACTTAACATTTACCTTGCATTTATAGGAGCTGCGCTTGTGTTTACATAGATTAGTAGTCATCAATAATTTGGGGAGTTTTGCTTAAATATCCGGAGCTCATAAATCTATATTCTGCCAATCCATCTATGTGTGGTTTGAGGAGTTTATGCAAAATGCAGCCAATTCTTGTCTTTCTCTGTTTTTACTTTTCATCAGGACCTCTTGGGTCTCTGTCACTCACACCTGCATCTTCTCTGACACCAGAAATGTGTACAGAAACCATCTCAGCCATGTGGTTCTATCATATCCAGAAATCCTCTATTGATTTGATTATTATAGGACTATTATAGAGGTTATAAAAGAGAATACTTTTTCAGAGCACAATTGTTTATCTGAAATCTCCTGGTCCCCGCCCTCCCTCCTCATGGTGAACCATGGTCATGGCTCTTTACCTGGTTGCTTCATTGTCTTCTCACTGCTCAGATACATCTTCAGTATGACCCTGAGACTTTTCCTGATCACCACAAGTAAAAGGCCTCAGCCTCCAGATACCACATACCTTTGCCTGATTTTTATGCAGTTTGTCAACAACTGAAATTATTCTATTCAGCTTCATTTTGTGGTTATTGTTCTCTGCATGGCTCATTCTCCTACTCAATTATCAGTACTTGGGATCAAAATTGGTCTTAATTATTCACATGCACCTAACCCTCTAATGATGACATGTAGTTCTTCCTGAAGAATCTGATATTAAGTGAAAATTCATTAAATTAAAAAATATGTCTGTCTTCTTTATTGCAAAAATATATGGTACTTCCCCTCAACTAAAGACACTTAACTACTTCTACAGTTGAAAAAATTAATTGGACATGGATCTATAAAACGCATTTATAGGAGTAACAAGCATCATTTCGAAATTTTGTTTTGCATGTAAAATGTCTGATATAACTAATTGTCCTCAACACAAAAGGAAGAAAGTCCGCTGTGGTAGATGGGGCCTGATAGAGAGGGTGGCAGAGTCAGTTCTTTGAAGCCTACAGAGGGTCTAATTGTTGACCTCAGGCAGGTGTCCAATATCAGGACCAGATGTTTCTAATCACAACTTTCTTTTCCTTAAGGTTTCCGTAAATTCATAGAATAAGCAGAATACAGGCTGAAAACATGTTTCAGACACATAAATGCAGCCTCACACATAAAAACGAAAGGATCTTACAGAATGTCGTCTGTTCCTCAGCCTTTCTTGACATTAAGTTTAACCAACCTTGGTACAAAATTCAAGTTTTTTTCCAGAAGATGTTCCCCAACTTGAAACATCTTGTGGAGAAAGTTGGTGGCAGTGTCTGAAACACATTATTTCTTCCAATGCATTTTTCCACTCCTTTGGATTAAACTATCTGTGTTACTAAAAAAAAAAAAAATGATAGAAAATTGATGTACCTTTATGTGCCCAAATACGATGAAAATCTTTAACAAAAAGGTCACTATAAGTCTGCATTCTCAATGACTGCATTGTATTCCAAAGTTATTTTTAAATAAATAAATAAATACCCAGAAAACAAAGTCAAAAAATGAATTTAGTTTCTCTTGGTATTAAAAAATGTTAACAATAAGATGTTAGTATTTCAATCAAGAATAATGAAAATTAAAAAAAATAAATTTTTTCAAGCTGCAGTTTGAATATTAGAGGCAGAAAAATAGGAGACAGACAATCTTTTGATGTGAAGGAAAGAACATTCTAAGGATCATGGGTGATGTCCCTGTGTTTCACATGTCTAACAAGATACAAAATAAAATGTCCATTCGGTTTTTGCATCTTACTTGAGTTTCTGAAGCTGCTTTCTCTTTATAGTATTTTTTTTTTAATCCACTCAGATTTTGGTGAAGCAATTCTTGTGGAGGAATTAAGAGTTGCTAATTTCAACCATCTTCAGCTTGTAGCCCTGGTCCTGCTTCTAAGGCTGGCAGCAAAAGACACTGATTCCTTTTTTGTATTGTTTCTGGGATAGTCCCTATTTCCAAAGCCATAGCTAGATATTTGTAATTCTTTTCCAGATGGACTACTTTCATGTATCAAAACCCAAGTATTCATTGAAAGTGAACCTTAGAGGTTAATCTGAGTTAACAAATGTAAGACTTCACAGAGCTGCTTTGGCAATAGGAACAACGTATCATTCCTTTGAACTCACAATGACTGGAACCTGAATCCATGGCTCTTCTGTCACTAGAGCTCTAGGTTAACACCGAATTGTTTCCTGATCTTTACCCTTTAAAGCGGTTTCATCATGAATAGTAACTGTAGCCTTGAGTAATAATCCATCTATGGAAAGACAAGGGAGAAGTAACCTTTAACAACTGTTCCCCTAGTTTGAATGTGATTGTGGGTAAAGATGAAAGTATGAGGCACTAACTCTTGGATATTAGTTCTGCTGAATGGGCCAGATCATTTCTCCAACTGCACCTGCAAGGATCATAAAAACAGGGTATTGCTCAGTTTCTCTTTTCAGCCAGGCTGAGCTAGTTTTTCTTCTGGGTTGTAACACAGTGTGAGGCCAATTATTACCCTGCTGGCAGTAATACGTTGCAGCATCTTCGGCTTCCAGGCTACTGATGGTGAGAGTGAAATCTGTCCCAGATCCACTGCCACTGAACCTTGAGGGAACCCCTGAGATGGACTGGGAAGCATACTTGATGAGGAGCTTTGGAGCCTGGTCTGGTTTCTGCTGGTACCAGTGTAAGTAATTACTAATGCCCTGACTGGCCCGGCAGGTGATGGTGACTTTCTCCCCTGGAGCCCCAGAGAAGAAAGCTGGAGACTGTGTCATCACAATATCACCCCTGGAGGCTGAAACCATACAGCAAACATTAGCACAATATAAGCATCTGCTTAATGAAATCACCACTAATCTAGTAGAACAAGATCAAAGAATATGCATTACTTAAAAAAAATCACATTTAAAAACAAGTCAACTGCTATACGATGCTAGTTTCCTAATGAAGAAAATTAATGATTCAAATAATTAGTTTTAGTTTTAAATGTTCTTACCTAAAACGCAGAGGAGCAGAAGCCCCAGGAGTTGCAATGGCGACACCATCTCAGTGCTTTTGACTCTAGTTTTGCTTAAGACATATATAGGAGAAAAAGCCTCTTATAAGATACTGAGAGGCAGGACAACTTCAAATGTGGGAGGAAAGATACATGCAAATTATAGGGAGGTCCTGTTGTTTTAAATACACAGATATCACTGTTGTCAGGAGAGCACCCTCTCTGCTCTTTCCGTTAGTGTGAGAGGCGCCCTCTGCTGGCATCTGCAGATGAGAGCCGCTGATCTGATGTAGCGTAAGGTGATGCTTTTTGAACTGCCCGCAGAATCAAAGTTTCTTTAGCCCTCATTTTGAATGTGTTGTCAGAAAACTTAACATAGCCTTGGCCCTTGACCAGACCCAAAGCCCAGCCAGAGAGTGAAGGCAGAATGCATCACAGTCTCTGGGAGGGTCTGCAGCCATTTAGGGTGAACAGCAGCTCAGATTTTCAGTCTCCGCCCAGGGCTATATTAAGTTTTCTGACAACACATTCACAATGAGGGCTGAAGAAACTTTCATCCTGTGGGTGGTTTACAAAGCATCACTCCACACAACACTATATTGAAGTCATCATGGTAACTAGATAGGATAAGCAGAAAATAATAAGGACTCTGAATATTCAGCGAAAACACATGAGGACCAGAGTGTGAGATTCAACCCTACAAAATTTAAGGGTTTTTAACATTGGAGAAAATATCAAAGATTTAGTGAAGGGGTGTGAGTAGTGCTGGCTTATTCCCTTCAAGGTAAGGACAAATAATTGCACCTTTCAGCTTCAACCACAGTGTTGGCAAGACTTGCTTAGACTGCTGATGCAACAAATTCCACACCTGTGTCTACTACAACACCCCACTTATAAGCTAACTTGGAAAGCTGTCTTTTTGGAGTGGGCTCAGAAAAAGAGAAGGTTTTGCAGAAGGTTTTGGGTTTTGATACAAGTGGCTGTGTCACTTAAGCCCCGTGATCCAGAACATTGTTTAGTGCTAGATCCATCTGCCTTAGATGGGTACACTTTGTGAACTCTTTGCAAACTCCAGGAAAGCTCACAGAATAAATCCCTTGGATTTTAGAGAAGACCAAGCAAGCGATGACAAGCTAACAAATAAAACATTTCTTATTCAAAATGCAGAACATTACTAGGTAATGGTAGAAAGTCCCATGAGACATTTAAAAAGTATGTGACTGAGCTGCCCCTCATAAATGAAGAATGCCAGTCTCACCAATTTGTAGGGTCAGGTGAGGCTCAGCACCACTCAATATTAGGGTGAATATTAGGTACTTTCAGTGTTTGGTTCAAGTATATTCACAGGGCATGCCTCATTGACAGGGAGAGGTGTTCCAGTGCCTCCTATCATTTTCCTCTCTTAGTCTAACACCTTTGCATCAGCTCACTCCAGTGACCTCATGAGTTTTCTTAATTAGCTAATAGCAAAGGAGGAAACAAAAAACACAAATAAAAGAAGAAAGCCAAAAGAACAATAACAAAATCTAGGCTTTTTGAATGGGTTAGCATCATATATTTGTGCAAGTCAAAGTGGGCCACTCCCAAATATGGCCACAATCATGGGTGGCTGTGAGGTATTTTCCTGAGTTTGTAGATATTTGAGGATAGCAGGTAGTCATCAACTTAGTGTGGAGAGAGAAATATACTGAGTCAAGAATATGCATGGATTAGTGATAGCTGGTTGGCCACAATCTTTGAAAAAGAAAATTGAAATATCACAGAGAAGAAGCTCTAGAGGAGAGGTATGTGGATGCACTCATATGAGTGAGAAATTACACGTGCAGAACTTGATTTATTTTTGTAAAACAGCAGAGAACATTTTCCACAGATAATACACCAGGCAAACAACCATAATGCAAGGCTCATTCAGTTCTAAGCACATTAACTGAAAACAATCTTTTCCCTTAACTTCCACAATATTTGCATAATAGTCTTTAATTAAGTAGTCATGGTGAGCTGGATGGGTCTATGATTGTGTAAAATGACATGAGTCATGCCTCACAACCACCATCCCCACCTGTGTTGATCCTAGAGTTGCCTCTTCGGGGTATCCAATTTCTTAGCAGCAGAGACAAGTATCCTGTCCACAGATAACTCGCTATCTCAGAGATCTGAGAGTGTTTTTTGTATTAATACGGGAATCTTTCCGAATCATGTTCCTACATTGTGGGGAAAGGAACAAAATAATAGGCTCGTGATTATGGGATCCGTTTGTTTGACCAAATATATCACCCAAAGAAGTCCACACAGTTTTAATATTCTTTAGATTTTATGTGCTCTCCCTTAAGGTGTGCTGAATCTTTAAATCAATGACCATAATTGAATGAAGTAATGGTTGAGGAAGCCAAGGGGCAGAAGTGCAAGCAGCCCCTTTAATCATCCTATACAGGAACCCAGCTGGGGAACACGTGTCCAGTAATGCAATTTTAGACCCTGTTGACCACAGAAATCTTCTCCTGGATATGCAGGAGTAGATGTTTCTGCCTGGGACTACTATAGAATATCCTAAAGCTAAACCTCAAGTTATGGTAATGCAAGGATCCTCATGCCAGTAGGCAAGAAGGCAACCAAACACACCTATTTCAGCAAATAGTAAAACAATCATGAAGACATCGTTTTCTGCTACTTTTCTGATTATAGCAGGAGTGAATCTGGGAATATGTCTGGATTGAGGAACACATGCCATAATTAGATGATAATTAATCCTCAACTTAATATAAAGTAAAATTACAAATAATTAAAAGAAGGTAGGAAAAGGAAAACATTTCTAAGTGGCTCTAATACTCCAAGTCTTTCAGGAGAAGTGTCAATATAGCAAGAACTTTCAAGTCTCCAAAAATACATGGAAATCTTTTAGTTTTTGGGTCTTATAATATACTTCCCCCAACAACATGTGTCATGTGTGTTCATTTTGTATTTCACACCTGAAAACTATAAATCACCCTTTTCAAGGTAATCTTAGCTTCATACTAGAATCTAATGGGAATAATTTAAAATTATTGTTGCCTGCTCTTATCCTAGCCTACTTGGCTAAAAATATTTGTCTGGAGTTCAGGCAGCTGCATGTTTAAAAATCTTACCAGAATATTTATAGCTGCAAGTAGGATAGAAAACCTTTTATCTAATTAGCTCTCTGCCTCTGTAGTCCGGCAGCCACAGCATTTTCATGCACTTGGAGCTTGTTAGACATTCAAAATATCAGGTCCAGTACTATAATACAAAACCTAAAAGGTCTATATATTAATCAAATTGCACTCTTTATACCAAAAATTAAGAAAATCTCAACTTGAATGGGGAAAGAAAATCAGAAGCTATTTAACACCTACATGACAGATATGTTAAAATTATCTTAAAAGAATTTTAAAGCAGCCATTATAAAAATGCGTTAATAAACAATTGCAAACAAGCTTGAGACAAATTAAATAATAGCATCAAGAATAGAATACAAAATATAGTAAAGAAAAAAGTGAAAATTTTAGAACTGAAAGATACAATCACTGTATTAGCAGCTCTGTTTATGGTGTAAAAGCAGAAAAGAGTAGACAGAAGAAAGGGGAATAATAGTAATTGTCCAAAGTAAACAACAGTGAGAAAATAGACCAAAAGGAAAATGAACATGGACACAAGAAAAACAGAAAGAAATCTATGGTAAGGCACATTCTAGTCAAACTTCTAAAAATAAACACAAAGAAAAGCTTTAAAGGCAGAATGAAAAAAAGATTACTCCTAACCATTAGGGGAAAAATGTTTGGAATGACAGAGAATTCCTTCTCAGAAACTATAAAAGGTAGAAGGAAATAACACCGTTTCAAGTACTGAAAGAAAAGTCCTGCCTACATAGAATTCTATTTCCATAAGAGTTGGTCCAAGATGCCTAACTAGTCATAGCCAGGAGGAAGAGCTCACACCAGGGTACCAGGACATTAGAAAGACTGGTGCATTCCTAGTAGATCTTCAGAGGGAAAGCAGTGAGAACAGATGAAGGGAAGACAAAGATGCTGGGCTGAAGTAGGAGGAAGCTGGGAACCCTGTGTGGACCTACTATGTACCAGAACACATTCCGGGCTATGACTCCTGTGATAGGTATGAGTTGAACTGGCAAGGAGCAACTTTGGCCTCTGGAATCCCTTGAACACCACAGACACTCGATTTGTCAGGGAAAGCTACTTAGAGAAGTGATAGGGACAGAACTCCAGCCAACACAGAGCCCAGAGGATTTGGTGCAGGAGCATTTGTAGTGGAGTATGGCCAGGAACACTCATTCCCCTAGGCTCAACTTGCTCCCATAGGAGACTTTAGCCCTAGCGGAACTGTAGGACATAAACTCTGCAGGGTGATCTTGTGCATGAAACAGGGCCAATCTGATCTGAGTGTTTTTGGGCTGCTACTGTCTCCCAAGGTCACAGCCTAACAATTCCTGCTTGCAGTGCAGCCCCCAGGTACATTCTGGGGGCCCACATTATAGCTCCTGCATTGGCAGATTTCATCTGACAGGGAAAGTGCTCCAGCAGAGTGGCTCCCATGGACATGCACTAGGCCACCAGTGTTCTTCCACCACTGAAGCATCCCCAGTGCATAGCCTACCCTGTGCCACTTTGTCTGTGATGACACTGCTGCTGGCACAAAAAAAGGCATGGAGAAAACCATACCCACCCCCACCTTGAGTAGCCATCACTGTCTACGTGAACATGCACAGGGGCTGCATGCATTCCTGTGCCCAGCAGTACCCTGCCCCTATGTTAACACACCACCAGCTCAAATGTGTGTATAGTCACTTGCACCCCACCCCACCAGTCATGCTGCCATGGTCACTGCTGAGAATACTTGCATGGAAGCTGGCACCCCAGCACCCACTAGCATCCCGCCATAGCGGATGAGTGCAAACCTGTGGCTGCCATTGCTGCTGACACATACAAACAAGGATGGATTCCGCTGCCACCACTCTATGAAGTGCTTTGGCTAGCACCACCCATAGGAGTGTTGTGACTAGCAGTCCAGGAACACATTGGCCCCTCCAGTGCATCAGGTACTTAACTTCAAGGATCCAGAGATCAAAGGTGGGTACCAATACCTATCCTCAAGAGTTTGAGTATGCAGTCCAGGAGTTCTGAGCTGGGCTTTGGCTCCATAAAATCTTCCAGAAATGAAGCCTATACTAAACCCAGCTTATACCACAATCAAACCTTCAAGATTATCAAATAGGATAATAGAAAAAATAAAAACAAGAACCCATTCAAAGGACAGCCACTTCAAAGATTGAAAGCCCACCAAGATGAGAAGAAGACAGCACAATAACTCTGAGAACTTCAAAAGACAGAGTGCCTTCTTTGCTTCCAATGCCAAACCGGTTCTCCAGCAAGGGTTCTTAACTGAGCTGAGATGGCTGAAATAAAAGAAATAGAATTAAGAATATAAATAGGAACAAAGATCATTGAAATTCAGGAGATTGTTGAAACCTACCTAAGGAAGCTAATAATTACAATAAATTGTTACAGGATCTGACAGACAAAATAGCCAGTATAGAAGAGTCTATAACTTACCAGATAGAACTAAAAACACAATGCAAGAATTTCATAATGTAATCACGTGTATTATCAGCAGAATAGGCCAAGCTGAGGCAAAACATCAGAGCTAGAAGACTGGCTTTCTGAAATAAGACAGGCAGACAAGAATTTAAAAATAGAATATAAAACGAGCAAAACCTCCAAGAAATATGTATTATATGAATAGAACACATCTATTACTCATTGGCATTTCTGAAATAGATGGGGAAAATGGAAGCAACCCAGAAAACATATCTCAGGACATCATCCATGAGAACTTTCCCAACTTAGCTAGAAAGGTCAACATTCAAATTCAGAAAATGCAAACAATCATTACAAAATTCTTCACAAGATCATTCCCAAGACACATAATCATCAATTCTCCAAGGTTAAAATGAAAGAAAAATATGTTAAAGGTAGCTAGAGAGAAAGAACATGTCACTTACAAAGAGAAGTCCATCAGACTAACAGAAGACATCTCAGCAGAAATCCTACAAGCCAAAAGAGATTGGGGGCCTATGTTTAATGTTCTTAAAGAAAAGAAATTCCAACTAAGAATCTCATATCTGGACAAACAAAGCTTCACAAGCAAAGGAGAAATAAGATCGTTTTCAGACAAGCAAATGCTTAGGGAATTTGCTACCACCAGTTCTGCCTAACATGAGCTTCTGCAAGAAGCACGAAATGAAATGAAGCACCATTACCAGCTACTGTAAAAACACACTGAAGTATACAGACCAGTGACACTATAAAGCAGCCTCACAAACAAGTTGGCATAATAACCAGCTAACAGCACAATGGTGATATCAAATCTATACATATCAATACTAACCTTGAATGTCAACAGGCTAAATGCCCCATTTAAAAGACACAGGTGGCAAGCTGGATGAAGAAGCAAGACCAAATGGTATGCTGCCTTAAAGAGACCCATCTCACATGCAGTGACAACCATGGGCTCAAATAAAGGGATGTAGAAAAATCTACCAAGCAAATGGAAAGCAGAAAAAAAGCAGGGTTTTAATTCTAATTTCGGACGAAACAGACTGTAAGTGAACAAAAATCAAAAAAGACAAGGGCAGTATGTAATGGTAAAGAGTTCAATTTAACAAGAAGATCTAGCTACTCTAAATATACATGCTGCCTGCTCAAGATCATCTAGATTCATAAAAAGAAAGTTATTAGACACTTTCAAGGAGACTTAGACTCCCACACAATAATAGTGGGAGGTTTCAACACCCCACTGACAGCATTATAAAGATTATAATCTGTATAATTAATTTTCTGATGCAGAAAATTAACAAAGATATTCAGGACCTGGACTCAACCCTGGATCAAGTGGACCTTATAGAAATTTACAGAACTCTCCACCCCAAAATAACAGAATATACAAATACTCATCACCACATGGCACATACCCCAAAATGGATCACACAATTAGAGATATAACAACCTTCAGTAAATGCAAAAGAACCAGAATCATACCAACCTCTTTTTTTGACCACAGTGAAATTAATGTAGAATTCAAGGCTAAGAAAATCACTCAAAACCAAGGAAATTAAACATGTTCCTGAACGACTCTTGGGTAAATAATGAACTAATGAAATTAAGGCAGAAATAAAAACTTTCTTTAAACAAAGATACAATATACTAGAATATCTGGGACACAGCTAAGGCAGTGTAAAGAGGGAAGTTTATAGCAACAAATGCCCACATCAGAAAGTTATATTTCAAATTCACAGCCTAACATCAAAAGTAAAAGAAGTAGAGAAGCAAGGGAAAACCAATTCCAAATCTAGCAGAAAGGAAGAAATAATTAAAATCAGAGTTGAACTGAAGGAGGTAAGACATAAAAAAGTTTCAAAGGATCAGTGAAGCCAGTGTCTGCTTTTTTTCGAAAAAGCTTATTTTGAAAAAGGTAATTAGCTAGATTAATAAAGAAAAAAAGAGTGAGTATCCAAATAAATACAATTAGAAATGACAATCTATGCACATAAACTAGAAAATCTAGAAGAAATAGATAAATTCCTGGATTTATACACCCTTCCAACACTGAACCACAAAGAAATTGAGTTCCTGAAGTGTGCAAAAATGAGCCTGTAATTGAATCAGTAATAGCTTGCTAACCAAAAAATTTCCAGAACTAGATGGATTCACAATTGAATTCCAGCACCTGTACAAAGAAGAGCTGTTACCATTCCTACTGAAAGTATTCTGAAAAATTGAGGAGGAACTGCTGAGTGTAGTTGCTCATGCCTGTAATCCCAGCACTTTGGGAAGCAGAGGTGGGTGAATCACCTGAACTCAGGAGTTCAAGACCAGCCTGGCCAACATGGTGAAACCCTGTCTCTATTAAAAACACAAAAATTAGCTGCACATGGTGGCACGTGTCTGTAATCTTAGCTACACAGCAGGCTGGGACTGGAGAATTGCTTGAACTTGGGAGGTGGAGCTTGCAGTAAGCTGACATAGCGTCACTGCACTGCAGCCTGGGCAATAGAGTGAGAATAAAAAAAAAAAAAAAATCGAAGAGGAGGGAATCCTTTTTAACTCATTCTATGAGGCCAGCATCATACCAAAATCTGGCAGAGATACAACAACAAAAAAACTTCAGGCAAATATGGTTGATGAACATCAATGCAAAAATCCTCAGCAAAATACTAGCAAATGAAATTCAGCAGCATATCAAAAAGCTAATCCACCATGATCAAGTAGACTTTATTCCTTGGATATAAGTTTGGTTTAATGTATGTGAATAAATAAATATGATTCATGGCAAAAACAGAACTAAGCACAGAAATAGCATGATCATCTCAATAGATGCAAAAAATGCATTTGATAAAATTTAACATATCTTTATGTTAAAAACTCTCAACAAACTAGATGTTGAAGAAACATACCTCAAAATAATAAGTGACATCTAGCCACAGTCAGCATTATACTGAATAGGCAAAAGTTAGAATCATTCCCCTTTGAACTGTAACAAGGCAATAATGCCCTCTCTCTACTAATCCTATTCAACAGTGCTAGAAGGACTGACGGAAACAATCAGGCAAAAGAAAGAAAAGGCATCCAAATAGGAAGAGAGGAAGCCAACATGTCCCTGTTGCAGAAAACATGGTTCCTTTTTTTTTTCTTGAGGCAGAATCTTGCACTGTCATCCAGTCTGAAGTGTCGCAGTACAATTTCGACTCACTGCAACCTCCACCTCCTGGATTCAAATGATCCTCCCTCCTCAGCCTCCTGAGTAGTTGGGATTACAGGCACGCACAACTATGACTAGCTAATTTTTGTATTTTTAGTAGAGATGGGGTTTCACCATGTTGGCCAGCCTTGTCTTGAACTCCTGATCTCAAGTGATCTGCCCACCTTGACCTCTTAAAGCGGTGGGATTACAGGCACTCGTTGCCGCACCTGGCATTACATATTTATATCTCTAGAAACCCCATAGTCTAAGCCCAAAAGCTCTTAAGCTGACAAACTTCAGCCAAGTTTCAGGATACAAAATCAATGTACAAAAATTACTACTATTTCTATGCACCAAGAAGAGCCAAACTGAGAGGCAAATCGGAAATGCAACGTCATTCAAAATTGCCACACACACACACAAAAAGAAATACCAAGGAGTGCAGCTAACCCAAGAAGTGAAAGATCTTTATAAAGAGAACTGTAAAGCACCGCTCAAAGAAATCAGAAATGACATAGTTAAATGGAAAGACGTTCCATGTTCATGAATAGGAAGAATCAATATTGCTACAATGGCCATGCAGCCCAAAGCAATTTATACATTCAATGCTATTCTCAAAATCTGTCTTGACCACAGCTTTAGGGGGTATATTGTAAAACACTGTATCATCCTTGCCCTGTCAGTAAATGCTTCCTAAATTACATCATTTTTGTGCTTTGAATTTTCAACAAATACATTCTGGGAGAATAATACACCAGTTGGAATGCTTGACTACTCAAAATTTCAGGTATATTCTCAAATATTTTATTGGTCTCTCCCTTATGATCCAGGCAGCACAAAATCAGGTCTTCTCTAGAACTCACTGTTGTATTTTTATGCGAAGAACATCAGTAGACAATCTGCATATGGGCTTGCAGTCTGCAAAAATAACTACGTGGAGGTGATTATTTCTCATAGAGACTAAGATGCTAACAGGAAAATATTTATTTTTATTAATTTTTTTGGTGAATCAATAATAGAGAACTTATTTTTGAAAATATTTCAGAAAGTCAAGTATCTAAATCTGGTAGGGATGCCCATAGAAATTTGATAAGGAGCATATATAATTTTATTTCTAAAAATCCATTTAATGTTGTTAGCTAGTATGGGATATTTAAAAACAAAACAGGACATTTTTC
>NW_016107537.1:89706-91917 GCF_001604975.1 Cebus imitator
AACCACTTTGGGTTCTATAACTGATTATAAACAGCTTGATATACACATAGTAGGTCCTCAATAAATGCTAGTAATTATTTTCTTTTTTGACAGTTTTTTTTTTAGACAGTCTCACTCTATTGCCTAGGCTGGAGTGCAGTGGTGAGATCTTGGCTCACTACAATCTCTTCCCCCAGGGTTCAAGCTATTCTCCTGTATCAGCCTCCCGAGTAGCTAGGATTGCAGGTGTTCACCACCAGGCTAATTTTTGTATTTTTGGTAGAGACAGGATTTCATCATGTTGGCCAGGCCCTTCTTAAACATGATGAAATAATATGTATGCCCTTTCATGGATCAAAATAATACTAAAGTATTATTAAAAATGTAGTATATTCAAAGCACATACATATATAATTTATGCATACATTATTGGAATATGGAATTTCGTATTCCATGTTTGATATTCAGTATCAATTACTGTAAACTCTGACATGATCACTATCGTTTCTGCAGTCATTTTTTCCCCTCATTTCTGTGTGCCATATACACTTATTGATCTACATGTGAATGTTTTGCAATATAATATTCAAAGTGACATTCCCACTTTGTAATTTAATTAAAAAATTCACTTTCAATAGTGAAGTAGTAAGGAATAGACCTTAGAAGATGGATATAAAGAGGGCAACAAATGCAGGAGGGCAAAAATAAGTTTTAAAAATCATGTTTATTATAATATCAGAGAGTTGTGGGAAAAATGAAAAACAGATGGACTAAAATTCCACAGAGCAAACATACCTGTGTATATTACCTTATGTTCTCCTGTCACTTTGTGCCTTAGTGAAATTTGCCAAATGTGAGTGTGATTGGAGATTCTGGTTGGCTCAGGCAGAAGATCTCTACAAGAGTGGAGAATTCATCTCACCTTTGACAGGGGCATGCACCTGCCTTACAGAGTATGTGGATTATATGGCATGAGTGCACTCCTTAAAACCAGGCTGAATTTCTCCTTGGGACATTCGCTGAGGTCTGGGTTGAGAATGGTAGCCGGATGGGTTGGTTGGAGAGAGACAGTGAAATCTTTTGCATTCCCATGACTTTTCCCCTACCATGCTGCCCTGATTTTCCTTTATGTGTGTCTGAAATATGGGCCTTGGGTTCCCTCCATTACCCCTCCTACTGATCTTCCCAGCCCCTGCACTGCTCTAGTTGGCATCATCTTTGTTTTGGCTATAAGGTTTCTTGAATGATAATTTCTTTCTCTAGTCATTCCCAGGTAAATGATCTGGACAGAAGCTACTTTTCCAAGCTCCTCTACATCCTGCTGAATTGACTACGAATCTGTGATATGACCTGAGGTACATTTGGACAGAAACTTCTTTAAACTTTTAGTCACTAGAGATTGTGTGACGTAATACCTCCCTGGGAGTTTGCGGTTGCATCAGAGCACAGCCTTGAACTCCACACAGGAGTCCCCCAGCTCTGTGATTCTCCCCAAGAAACACGTAAGAGCTTCCACTTGAGTTCCTATATCAACTCCAACACACCACCACCAACACAGTAACATTTGCCTTCACATGCTCATTTACTGCCTGCCCTCTGCCCAGAGTCTTCAGATCATTATTTTTCAAGGGGCAAAATATTGGCTTATATATTGTTTTACATTAATCCAGATTCCATTGAATATGGCATATATTTTTAATCTTTTTTCTGTCTTTTCAAACTTGGGTATTTATTTTTGAAACACAGCTTTGGATTTCACATAACTTTCTTTTCATTTCACCATACTGTGAATAAGATTGTTCAAAGATATTTTTGTCACTAGGTCTTTGTTTTTGCATAAGTTTACCAAAATATATCTAGTAAATATATATCTAGGATGTAAATACATTCAAGCACTCCCTGAAAAAAAATAGGATAAAATGCTTTGCTTCTGCTGTCCCAGAGAGAGATGTATGTTAAAATTGTAGGCTGGGCGAGTGGCTCACA
This sequence comes from Cebus imitator, assembly GCF_001604975.1. NCBI lineage: Eukaryota > Metazoa > Chordata > Mammalia > Primates > Cebidae > Cebus > Cebus imitator. The sequence continues at coordinate 91,672 of NW_016107537.1, forward strand.
CCTGTAAACCCAGCACCTTAGGAGGCTGAGGTAAGTGGATCACGAGGTCAAGAGATCAAGACCATCCTGGTCAACATGGTGAAACCCCATCTCTACTAAAAATACAAAAATTAGCTGGGCATGGTGGCGCGAGCCTGTAGTCCCAGCTACTCGGAAGGCTGAGGCAGAAAAATTGCTTGAACCCAGGAGGCGGAGGTTGTGGTGAGCCGAGATCAAGCCATTGCACTCCAGCCTGGGCAACAAGAG
>NW_016107537.1:91937-142922 GCF_001604975.1 Cebus imitator
AAAAAAAAAAAAAAAAAAAAAAAAAAAAAAAAAAAAAAAAAAAAAAAAAAAAAAAAAAAAAAAAAAAAAAAAGAAAAGTGTAAAGTAGAAGGTAGAAGATGGAAGGGAAACTGTTTTAGTATCACCAAATCTTATCAAGGTACATGTACTTGATAAGTAACTGGTAAACTGCTAGACCAAAAAAAAACCCAAGAATGTATCAGTTTTGTATTACCACTAATCTGTTTCATTTAGGTGGCTATCAGGCTAAATGAGTTTAGTTGATGAATGAACGTAGGCAAGGCAGAGAGGATTACTATGAGCTTTAATTCAGCTTTCCCTTGCAGCATGTCTGGTTGTTCAGAGAACACTGACCTCCCTCCATTCTCCTGCAGGTTCTGCCAGGCCAAGACTCTTGCAGCTGATAAGGACTAAAACTGTGGTACCTGAGATGTAACTGAGACATTGATGATTAAGAGCCCTCAGCTGTAATGCATTCTCCTGGCTTCTCCAGCACCTTCCTCTTTAGCCTCCCAAGATAATCTACAGTGTCTGCTCTCCAGATAAACAACACATGTGGGCAGCTAAACCACAGTAAGAAGGGAGGTTTCTGTTCAGGGTTGTACCACTGTGGGAGGATGTTTTAGAGTTTGCATGCAGTAATAAACCCCAATATCCTCAGCCTCCACCCTGCTGATTTTCAGTGTGAAATCAGTGCCTGACCCACTGCCACTGAACCTGTCTGGGACCCCAGCAAAACGGTTGGAAACCCTATAAATCAGTAGCTGTGGAGACCGTCCTGGCTTCTGCAGGTACCAATTCAAGTAGGTTTTTCCATCACTGTACAGGAGGCTTTGACTAGACCTGCAGGAGATGGAGGCCGGCTCTCCAAGGGTGACGGGCAGGGAGAGTGGAGTCTGGGTCATCACAATATCCCCGCTGGATCCTGAAATAGTGAGAGAAGTGCAAGGTTATGTACAAACATTGTGAACCATTAAAATGATATTCTTTCTGTTATTTACTTTATGCTAAGTAATTTTTGTGTGATTTTGGTTCATACCCCTAAACATTCAGGTTTAAAAAGAAACAACATTCACAAGGCACAAAGAAGCCTCAAGATGTTGCCTACACTATTCTCCTCTTCCTGTGTCACACTCTTCACAAGCTCACCAGTCCTTTTTCCTTCTAGGATATGAAATTTAGAACTATAAGAGTGAGGAATCTTCTATTTTTCACTCTTACACTTCTAAACTTTATACACCTTTTCTTGTAGGTCAAGATGTGCATGTGGACAGGTAATGGGACCTACAGAGCTCACCCTCCCACCCCATTCTCCTCCCTCATCTCCTTCTGTCCTTACCAGGGACCCAGAGCATTAGCAGCCCCAGAAGCTGAGCAGGGAACCTCATTGTGAGAAGGTGCGCTGAGGAGTCCTGATCATAAGGCAAGTTTAGAGCTGAGCTTTTATCTCAGACTCTCAAGGGAAGGTCCTCCCTATGGGACAGTATGCAAATCCCCTGGTGGGTGCAGTGGGGTGGAAAGAGACAAAGAGAATATGGGGACATCAAGTGTGAGCACAGTGACATAATGTGTTCTCTGTGTTTGGAGAGAACCTAATAAAGTTTGTGCTGCCTGAGTGAAAAAAGGGACATATTTAATCATGTTCTTTTATTTCCGCAAAGAGATTTCGAATTTGTTTTTATTTTCTCAGACACATTTTACACTTGTCTTCAATAGACTGAGTTTCCATAAATATTTGGTTATTGTTATTTATTTAATTTTATTTTGTATATATTGATTTTAATTTTATTATATATTATTAATTTACTTATATATATAGATTTTTTGAGACAGAGTCTCATTCACTCTCTCACCCAGACTGGAGTACAGTGGCAGGATCTCGGCTCACTGCAGCCTCTGCCTCTCAGGTTCAAGCTATTCTCCTGCTTCACCCCCTCAGCTAGCTGGGATTACTGGCATGCACCACCACGCCTGGCTAATTTTTGTATATTTAGTACAGACAGAGTTTCACCATGTTGGCCAAGCTGATCTTGAATTTCTGACTTCAAGCGACACTCTTGCCTCAGCCTCCCAAAGTGCTGGGATTACAGGCATGAGCCACCGCACCTGGCCAGTTATTTGTATTTATTATTTTTATGTTTATTTTACCATCTAGGTTTTAAAAATTAGTTTTATTTTAGTTGCTAAAATCCCCACAGTAAATGACACAAATATTAAGTGGGTAACTGAATGAAGTTTGTGCATATTCACTTTCAAGGTGGAACTATAGAATATTTTGCATAGTCTGTGCTTCCTTCATGCGCCTTCCCAGTCAGTAACTGCTTCCCATCCCAACCATGGTAACTGTCGTTCTGACATCTAACACTGTAACACGATAATTTGGGCTTGTCTGTGTTGAACCTCATATAAATTGTATTGTGTCTTTTTTCCCTTCTAGCTTTTGCCTTGTTCTTTGTTACTTTTGAGTTCTTCATTTCTTCCTGTGGATTCCTGTTCCTGTCTGCTATCATTTCCTGTGAGTCTGAAGGATTTCATCTTGAATTTGTTGTAAAACTTAGCTTCTATTAACACATTTATTCTCTTTATCAAAGAATATTTTCATATTCCTTTAGTTTTCAACCGTGTTCTCACTGGATGCAGAATTTCTGGTTGCCTTCTTTTCCCTTTTGCATTTAAATATGTAATTCCAATGTGTTCTAGCCTCCGTTGGTGCTGATGGAAACTTAACCATTGGCTTCATTACTGTTTCCCTGAATAAAAAATTTACTTTTTTTTGATAAATTCAATAATTCCTCTCTGTGTCTAATAATTTTGACTATAATGTGTTCCTTTATGAATCTCCATGTTTATCCTAAAAGCGTTTCACTGAGTTTCTTTTATCTGTAGACTAATGTGTTTCATTAGTTTTGAAAACTCCTCTCATTGCTTTCCCAAATATTGTTTTAGCCACTTTTTCTCTCTCTTCTCCTCTGTGATTCTCATTATGTATTTGTTGGCATTCTTCACTTTGAGCTGTAAATTGAAGTCTTATGCATTTGTTCTTAAATTTTTTTTCTTTCTTTAGATTCAGGAATTTCTATGGATTTCTATTTCTTTAGTTTCAAGTTCACTGGTTCTTCTATCATCTGAGAATGATATAGAACCTATCTAATACATTTTTTTTTTGGAGCTCCAGGTATCCAAGTGCATTCAAAGTGTCAATGGTCAATGTGTCCTGCAATTCACATTAATTCTTGCAGCTAGCTGCGTTCTTCATGAACGCATGAGCCAAGTCATCCACCGCTAAGAGTAAAGATATGCAATGCTTCATAGATTTGTGTGTCATCCTTACACAGTTGCCATGCTAATCTTCTTCGTCTCATTCCACTTTTAGTATACGTACTGCCAAAGCAAGCACGTATCTTATACATTTTAAATTTAATTATTATACTTTTGGTTTCTAGAATTCTCATTTGGTCATTTATCTTAGCAACTCTTTGTTTTTTAGACTTTCTCTTTTTTTTACAGAGTGTCTACATGCTGAATCATTGTCCATATATTTTTCTTTTGAGTCTTTGAATGTAGCTTTAAAAATAATTGTTTGAACATCTATACAGTAACTGCTTTGTAGTCTTTGCTAAAGTTAAAATTTAGCACAGTTGAGAGTCAGCTTTCACCAACTTTGTTTTGTTGTAATGGTAGTCGTTTTGGTTTTTGTTTCCCTAGTATTGATCATTCTTTTCTATTTCTTTGCAGGTGTTTTGTGTGTGTGTGTGTGTGTGTGTGTGTGTGTGTGTGTGTGTTTACTGAAAATTATACATTTTAGATAATACCTTATTGTACCTCTGTCTGGAAAATGTTTTATTTTTCTGAGCTTTTTAAAGTTACTTTTTAGTTACCTTTTGAAGTTACTGACAGTCACCAACTTATGATGATTGTACTTAAACACTTTTTGACTTTACAATGGTGTGAGACTGATACACATTCAGTAGAAACTGACTGTACTTTGAATACTCATAAAATGATTCTGTTTCCCCTTTCAGTGGAATATTTAATGAATTAAATAAAATAGTCAATACTTTATTAAAAAATAAACTTTGTGTTAGATGATATGTTTGGCTGTAGGTGAATGTATATCTTCTAAGCACATTTAAGGTAGGCTAGGCTAAGATATGATGTTCCATAGGTTAGGTGATTTAAATGCATTTTTGACTTACAGTAGTTTCAACTTACAATGGGTTTATGGATGGCAACCTCCGCAGAAGTTGAGGAGCAGCTGTGTTCTGATGAATCTATTTCCCATTTGTCTGTCAGAGAGAAACTGGGACAGTGGAGAAGGATGTTGCAGTAATGGAGGAAGAGATGATGGAGCCATGGATGTTGGGATATCTTGAAGATGAAAAGCAGAAAATTAGATTTTCTCCCCTGGAGCCTCTAGAAGGAGTACAGTCCTATTGACTCCTTGATGTTAGCTCAGTGAGACTTCTCACCTCCAGAACTGTAAGATAATAAATTTGTATTCTGTGGAGCCAGTAAGGCCACACCAATTTGTTACAGGAACAGGAAACTAATGCAAGCATAAGAGATGACTTTTATCTTTCTGAGTGCATGATTGTCCTCTATTTTCCCACATATTTTCCATTTTGTTGTCATTTGGTGTCAATTGTGACAAGAGATGGAGAACATTATATTGGAAGTGGGGGAGGTAGTGCCAGAATTTTTCTAAGATAGAAAATCTCTTGGGCCAAATCCTTTGATTAGCTCTTATACAATTTCAGTGTCTGTGAGTCCAGGGTTCAACCGCAAAGATACAACGGCAGTGCGGGGATTATTTAATATCATATTCGGAAGGCAAATTAGATTTCAGGACACAACCTGAGAGGGGCAAAGTGAGTCTGAGAGAACAGAAGATGAAGAGGTGATGTAGAGGAGGTCAGGGAGATGCCAGATATATTCCTGCTCCCAAATCCAAAATAAAGTTGTTTACAGTTTTTAAGGGCTTTAGATAGTTGTGTTTTGTAGAAAGAACTGCAGATGGGACTAGTTTAAGATTAGGGTCATCATGGTGTCAGACAGAGGCAGCAGAGAACTAAAGCTTTCACACCCCCCATATGGGTTTTCTCTCTCATTACAGGCCATGAGCTCATCTATGAGATGAACATGGTCTTGTGGAAGGAACATAGTAATCAGGCAAACCTTGGTTCAAATCCCAGGCTTGGAGTAGAGTCAGAATTACAGGCTCATCACTGGGCCAGGATGTGAGAGCAACAAGGGTCACAGCTCTGAAAATGTTATGTCTCTTGTCTGAAGTGAGGATAACTTGGACCCTTAAATTCAGGGTAGGAATTAGAAGAACTTAGTCAGACATTCTCCATTCAGTGATACTGACAAGATGCACTGCAGTTCCCCAATAGAGAAGAAGGCAAGGCAGCAGGAGGAAGAGAGTGGTGTGAGTTCAGAGCTATCCCTCAATCTGTTACCCTAAGAAGGTCTAAAATATTCAGCACCCCTCAGGTTAGCTACAGGTTGGGTGAGGTTTGTGCACAAATAGTGACAGTAGGAATGGTACATGCCCTTATAGGTAGCTTCACTGCTGATGGCCGGAGTGATGTCTGTCCAGGCCCATCACCCCTCACCTGGGACCGCTCCCTGTCCAGGAGGCAGTAGGAGCTAATAGGAGCTCAGAGCCAGGCTTAGGGTTTGATGGACCCAGGATAGGACACTGTTAACACTCTGGCTGTTCCTGCAGGTGACAGTGACCCTCTCTCCTGAGACACAGGAAAGGTGCCTGGAGATGTGAACCAAATGACCTCACAACTTGCATCTAAGTGGGGAACAAAAATGGCCATCCCCAAACAATAATATAAGCAAGTAGCTTATTCAGATTGATGCAATTCTGATCAGAAAGTTAAAGAGGCTAATCACTGCATTATCAAGAAAATGTTCCTGCTTAATGCAAGCAAACTGAGGATAAAGCCTGAGTCCTCCCTCCTCACCAGAGAGTCAGAACAGCAGGAGGAATAAGAACAAAGCTGAGGCCCCATGGCCATGAGGTGCCTCCTGAGGCTGATCCTGTTCAGAGTGTGGGGACAGTGGATTTGTCTGCTGGGACAATGACACTAAAATACCCCAGCCTGTATGGCTTAAATCGCAGGAATTTATTCTAACAGTTTAGGAACTTGGATACTCCAAGATCAAGGTCCAGAAGGGTTTTCTTACTGCTGAGGCCCTTCTCTCTGGTTTTCAGATGTGACTTTCTGGCCAGGTCCTCACATGACCTTTCCTGGGTGCATGCTTTTGGGGTGAGGTGTTTGGGGGAAAGCTCTATGGAGTTCCTTTGTATAAGAACACTAATGCCATTGAATTAGGGCCCTACTCCTATCAGCTCATTTGACCCTAATTACCCCCTGGAGGTTCTATCTTCAAATGCTGCCATATTGGGAGTTACAGTGTTAACATATAAATCTGTGAGGCTCAATTCAGTCCATAGCAGGTGGGCTTTGAGGACTCAGCCAAGGAAGGAGAGAGGACAATGCTGGACTTCCACTCTGAGAGCACAGAGCATGGAGGGGGGTTTCTCACTACTCAGCACCCGGGCAGCTCCTCCCAGTGATCCAGGTCACACATGAGACCCCATTCTACCCTTAGGGGCTGCCTGTTGACAATGGGACGCTATCATTCTTTTCACTATTTACATGATCAGGCTTCTATTTTTGTTTATCATAGAGTTTGTCTGCCCTCTAATGGCAGATTTGTGATTTAGCATCTTAGAAGATTTTAGATGCTGGGTCTCAATGAGTCTTAACTGTGAGTCTTTTCATGGGTAGTCATGGAGCTGATCCTATTACATCCATCACTTGGCCAGACTCTGTAGGGAACTCAAAATAATTCCTTCTCTGAATAAACCCATCATTTATATGAGGACAAAGAGTATTCACAAAAGATATCAGTCACAAAACAAACTGGGGGACTAGATTCTGTGATCCATATGAGTGGTGGATCCACGCCAAAATGTGGTTTTGGAAGAGAGAGGGTGGGGCATGAGGGACCCTGCAGAGCATAATGGCAGGGGCTGGATCAGAAGCAGAGGGCCCCTGGTGTGGATCTGTCAAGCAGCCTCATTCCTCCCATCCAAAAAAACCTTCTGGAGAGCTTCTGAGAACACAGCATCTGCACATCTACACAGGCTAACAAGCATTTGGGATCCCCAGCTTTCTAGAGGATTGGCTATTGAAGTTTGTGATCTGAGCTACAACACTGCAAGTGACCACATGTCATTATTTAGGTCAGCTCTACATAAAATTGTTTTCTAAGATAATAAAATTGTCCATCCTTATGCTGTGAACTAGGCTAGCCATAACTCATATGAGAACACTGAGCACAGGAAGAACGATGTAACCGAGGAACGATGTTTTAGATTTTAATTAGTTCTAACTCACATGTTTGTGGATATGCACTGCTAGTGTTTACCATATGAGACAGAGCAGTTTTAGACAGTAATAACCAGCAGTGTCATCAGGAGAATCAAGCTGCTAACTGTTAAACAGTCTTAGTCCCAGGACCACTGAACAAAGCTCAGGTAGACGGTGGACAAGTTAGAGCACATGGGTGGATCTTTCAAAACTTCCTTGAATTCTGCTGCTTCAAGGTCAGTGATGGAAACTCTGTCTTTCGGAGACACTGAGGAAGAAGCTGGAAACTGGAGACTAGAGTGTTGCTACTAGAATCTGAAGTGCGAGCAAAACTCAAATGAATATCTTACTCGTTGAGCTTCTCAGCAAAATCCTGCTAGCTGATCAAGTGGGAAGTGAATGCTGTGCTCACTGAGCAATGGTCTCTATCTCAGTACCACAGGAAATATGAGGCCTGTCCCATGGAGCCCCCACAGCTGAATCTAGGGCATATGGAACCAAGGGCCAGAGCCTGTGTCTAGGGTCCAGTGCTGCCCCTTCCTCAAGTGATCCTACCCCAGAGGCAGCGCCCACTGATAAGGGCTTGAGTGGCAGGGAGGGGCTTTGTGGAGCATGCAGGCAAGCAACCACGGTGCAGACATGGACCTCCAGCTTCTGAACCTGGGAAGGTTCTATGTCATAGGTGTAACCCAGATCAAGGTTTTTGATGAAAGTTATTATAGTAAATTTACTCTGAAGGGAATAAAATCACAGAAGACATCTGATTATTATAGTCTTCTGTACTATTAAAGAGATAAAAATACTTCTTTTAATAAACAGTGTTTTATCTGAAATCTCCCAGCCCCTACCCTTCCCATGATGATCCGTGGTCTTTGCTGTTTGTATGGTCACTTGGCTGCCTCCTTACCACTCGGATGCATCTTGAGTATGACCCTGAGATCTTTCCTGATCAACATAAATAAATGTCCTCAACTTCCAGATACATCAAACCATTGCCTAATTTTTATGTAATTTATCAACTGCTGAAATTATTCTATTCACTTTCATCATTGTTCCCTGAATGGCTCATTTCTCTACTGGATATTATCAGGACATGAAATCAAGAATTTGTCTTATTTACTCATGTGTACCCAACCCTCACATGATGGCTTGTTCTTGTTCCTGAACACTCTGATATTAAGTAAAAATTCATTAAAGGCAAAAATGTGTGCATTTTTCAATTTAAAAAATATATAATGCATTTCCCTCAAATTTCTATTACTTTTGCAGCTGAAAAGTTCTATTGGACTTGGAAATATACACTTATAGGAGTATCAAGCATCACTTTAGAGTTAAACAAACACAGTCTGCATGTTAAATGTACAGTAATGATTAAATATACTCAACACAGTAGAAACAAAGGCTTTCACCATGGGTGGGGCTTGATGGAGAGGATTGAGGAGTCAGTCGTTGGAAGGGAGGGGAGGCTCTGAAGTGTGATGTCAGGGAGGCATCAAAAAATCCATTGTGATCAGACATGTCTAATTGTAATTTATGCTTCCTTCAGCTGTGATACTAGAAGGAGCTCCTACTGGGAAAGTTTTGGGCATATTCAAAAAACAGGTGGAATAAAGATTGAAAAGAGCATATTTCAGAGCACATACAAACAGCTCACACACATACAGACTAATGCAACTGACAGCATATTATCTCTTCCTCACCTTTTCTTGATATTTGGGTTTAACCAATGAAAGAAGTCCACTTGGGTATGACATTCTACTGATTTTAGATGCTTTTCTTCAAGATGTGCAGAATCTTTAAAGTGATGACCGTATTAGCATGAATAAAAGGCTCAGGAAGCCAAGGGGCAGAAATACAAGTAGCCTGCCTTCTCCCAAGACTGGCAACAAAGAAATCTGATTCTTCATTTAACAAAATCCAGATAAATATTGCTTTTGAGAGAGTCTCCTTTTGTTGCTTATGGGTCAGTTTTCACAAGGCAGAATCCACGTATCCAACACCTCTTGAACTCTCCGTTGAATGCTGCATTGGTGAAAGTGAACCTGAATGTTAATCTCACTTAACCAAACTTAGGCTTCAGAAGATTGCTTTGGACTTGGATCAATGTGTAGTTCCTTTATTTATTTATTTTTTTAAATAAACTTCTATTTTAAGTTCAGGGGCACATGTGTAGATTTGTTACATAGGTAAATATACTTCATGGGGCTTTGGTATATCGATTATTTGGTCAAACAGGGGTTAAGCCTAGTACTCATTAGTTATTTCCTGATCCTCTACCTCCTCCCATCCTTTACCCTCTGATCAGCCCGGATGTATGTTGTTTCTCTCTATGTGTCTGTGTCTTCTTGTCTTGTTATTAATTTCTAGTTTATTTCCCATTGTGGTCAGAGAAGATGCTTGATATTATTTCAATGTTTTGGAAGTTTTTAGACATTTTTGTGACATAATATATGATCTATCTTTGAGAATAATCCATGTGCTGAGGAAAAAAATGTGTATTCTGCTGCCATTAGATGGTTTTACTTAAAACTGTAGATTTTAGATTATACATTCTTGTACCTGTCTCTGCATCACATTTTATTTTACTGAGCATCTTTGAGCTTCTTTGTAGTTACTTGTATGAACTTACAGATAGACCCTGACTTATGATAGCTGAACTTAAGATTTTTTAACTTATAATAGTGTGACAATGATATGCATTTTGTAGAAAAAGAACTTTCAGTTATTCATATAACTATTCTATTTTTCATGGTCAATACATTATTCAATAAATTACTCAAACTATTCAACATTTTATTTTATAATAAACTTTACATCAAATGATGTCTTATGCCTGTAGGCAAATGTAAATGTTATAAGAATATTTAAGATAGGCTAGGCTAAGCTATGATATTCAGTATTCTAGATGTATCTGCTGAATTTTCACTTACATTCTTATCAACCTATAATGGAGTCATCAGAAGATAACCCCATCAGAAGTGGAGGAGCAGCAGTATATCAAATAATCTCTCACTTGGTGTTTGACCGCTGGTATCTCTGCTCATTTTCATACTTAACATTTACCTTGCATTTATAGGAGCTGCGCTTGTGTTTACATAGCTTAGTAGTCATCAATAATTTCAGGAGTTTTGCTCAAATACCTGGAGCTCATAAATCTATATTCTGCCAATCCATCTATGTGTGGTTTGGGGAGTTTATGTAAAATGCAGCCAATATTTGTCTTTCTCTGTTTTTACTTTTCATCAGGACCTCTTGGGTCTCTGTCACTCACACCTGCATCTTCTCTGACACCAGAAATGTGTACAGAAACCATCTCAGCCATGTGGCTCTATCATATCCAGAAATCCTCTATTGATTTTTAGCCGCTCTACTACTTGTCCTGGCCAGGGACATCACCCAGGTCTAGCAAACCAGTGAAAGATCTTACCCAACTCCCACCCCAACTCAAATTCACCCCTTTGGCAACAAGCTGCAGTTTTTGCTGCCATCCTTATGCTGGTCAAATTCCAATTATAGAGTTCATGATGAGTGAGCTAGGGCAAAAGGGGGCAGTCCCAGGCAAAAGGTCCCAGACTTTTCCTGACCTAACCCAAAGCTCTACTGCTTTATTGTTAACGAATATATACTTTTCAATTTATTTATTTTTTGTCATTTTCCAAAGTGCTGAATTCACTGATTTTGACATTTTTCAACTTTAAACTTACATTTGCATTTGTTTTTTGGTGTTTATTTTTGCAGAGAGTATTTATGAACTCTATGTGACACAATAAACACTCTACTTGCTTTCTAAACTGAGTTTGAATAGAGTAGCTGCAATGAAAGGGAATTGGGGGTATGGACTAATATAAGTGACTTTGGAGTTAAGAATTTGTGCTGCTTCCTCAGTTTAAAGAGAAACTAATCTCTTTACAAATTTTAAACTCTAATCCCTGTATTTCACACTGTCAGAGGAATGCACTACCAATTTTTAGGATGCCTAATGTGTACTCTAGAACTGAGCAAATAAATGAATACATATAATTCTGATGTGTGCTGTGTCCCGTGCTGCACAAGGGTTCAAAGACCTAAGAGGGAATGGTGGGGGATGAAGAAAAACACAAAGATGGACATAGAGAAAAGTGGGGCCAGGTGGTCCAGGAAAGTGAAAGCATCAGTTTCTCCAGCACCGCACTGCCTCAAAGTACTTTATTTTATATGTTCACAAAGCACATAGGAGAGGGAGGGTGCAGTTACCCAGAACTGCCTGTGGTTATAATTCTCATGCTTGAGTTAACATACCTCAGCTAACAACTATCTTGCAACAAGGTCAGTGAAAGCTCGTTATCTATCTCTAGGCCCGACTGCTCTTCTCCGAGACATACACATTCCCCTATTATGGTTTCACTTCTCTTGGAGTTCACCCAAAGTTCACAGCAGCCTTGCTGCTGATCCCCCCAGAGGGGGTGGGCTACTCTGGCTCTCTACACATAATTGGAAATACCTCGATGGCAAGGCACATGACCCTACCTATCCTATACCTGCCACTGATAGCCAGGAAGGCAACATCTGCTAGAGCTTCCAGTCTAGCAGTTCTATGTCTGCCTGAATTTGCCAAGGAGCCCAGCCTTTTGTTACCCTGTAACCACCAGGAAAGCAGGCTAGCAACCCCATCCTCCCTATTCCCCATAGCCAGGGGGGCCATACCCATTAGAGTTTCCAATCCAGCAGTCCTGCATCCATCTGAATTATGGGGGTGTACACAACCCTGTGTTTCCCCAGGAAGCTCACAGACAGCAGACTAGGGCCTACCTGGCAAGGGTACAGCTTGTTGGCCAACTGCAGCCCCAACCTGAGGGAGCCCCCTGGATTAGAATACCTGATAAAAGGAGCACGAACACAGATAGTAATTGGAGGAGGCTCCTCCAAGACTCAGAAGCAGAGTAGAATCAAAGCCAGCTAAGCAAACCCACCTTATGCTATAAAGCAACCCCCAAGGGCATAAAAGAAGAAAAAGCAAAACAATCCATCTAAAGGACAGCAATGTCAAGGACTCAGGGGACATCAGCCCACATAAATGAGAAAAAAACAGCGTGAGAATTCTGACAACTCAAAAATCCGAGTGCCTTCTTTCCTCCAAACAAATGTACTGGTTCTCCATCAGGGGCCCTTAACTGGGCTGAGATGGCTGAAATGACAGAAATAGAATTCAGAATATGGATAGCAATAAAGATCATCAAGATTCAAGATCATTAATATACAATTCAAGGAAGCTAAGAATCACAATAGGACAACACAGGAGCTGATAAGACGAAATAGCCAGGTAGAAAAGAACATAACCAACTTGACAGAGCTGAAAAACAAACTACAAGAATATCATAATGCAGCTGCAAGTATTAACAGCAGAACAGACCAAGTACAGGACAGAATCACAGAGTTTGAAGACTTTCTGAAATAAGAAAGACAAACAAGAATGAAGAGAAGAGAAATGAACAAAAGTCCTGAGAAATATGCGACTATGTAAAAAGACCTAATCTATTGTGCAATGACATCCCTGAAAGAGATGGGGAGAAAGAAAGGAAGTTGAAAACATATTTCCGAATATCACCTAAAAGAATTTCCCCAACCCAGTTAGAGAGGCCAGCATTCAAATTCAGGAAATGCAAACAACTCCTGCAAGATACTTAACAAGATCATCCCCGCAATAAATAATGATCACATTCTCCAAGCCTGAAACAAAAGAAAAACGTTAAAGGCAGCTAGAAAAAAGAACAGGTCTTCTTGTAGGGTTTTTATGGTGTTAGGTCTTATGTTTAAGTCTTTAATCCATCTGGAGTTAATTTTAGTGTAAGGTGTCAGGAAGGGGTCCAGTTTCTGCTTTCTGCACATGGCTAGCCAGTTTTCCCAACACCATTTATTAAACAGGGAATCCTTTCTCCATTACTTGTTTTTGTCTGGTTTGTCAAAGATCAGATGGTTGTAGATATGTTGTGTTGCCTCCGAGACCTCTGTTCTGTTCCATTGGTCTATATCTCTGTTTTGGTACCAGTACCATGCTGTTTTGATTACTGTAGTCTTGTAGTATAGTTTGAAGTCCGGTAGTGTGATGTCCCCTGCTTTGTTCTTTTTGCTTAAAATTGACTTGGCTATGCGGGCTGTCTTTTGGTTCGATAAGAAGTTTAAGGTGTTTTTTTCCAGTTCTGTGAAGAAGGTCATTGGTAGCTTGATGGGAATAGCATTGAATCTGTAAATTACTTTGGGCAGTATGGCCATTTTCATGATATTGATTCTTCCTAACCATGAACATGGAATGTTTCTCCATCTGTTTGTGTCCTCTCTTATTTCATTGAGCAGTGGCTTGTAGTTCTCCTTGAAGAGGTCCTTTACATTCCTTGTTAGTTGTATTCCTAGGTATTTTATTCTCTTTGTGGCAATTGTGAATGGCAGTTCATTCTTGATTTGGCTCTCTTTAACTCTGTTATTGATATACAGGAATGCTTGTGATTTTGGCACATTGATTTTGTATCCTGAGACTTTGCTGAAGTTGCTTATCAGTTTCAGGAGATTCTGGGCTGAGACAATGGGGTCTTCTAGATATACAATCATGTTGTCTGCAAATAGAGACAATTTGACTTCCTCCTTTCCTATTTGAATACCCTTTATTTCTTTTTCTTGTCTGATTGCTCTGGCTAGAACTTCTAGCACTATATTGAATAGGAGCAGTGAGAGAGGGCATCCTTGTCTAGTGCGAGATTTCAAAGGGAATGCTTCCAGTTTTTCACCATTCAGTATGATATTGGCTGTTGGTTTGTCATAAAGAGCTTTTATTATTTTGAGATTAGTTCCGTCAATACCTAGCTAGGCAAAACCATTCAGGACATAGGCGTAGGCAAGGACTTCATGACCAAAACACCAAAAGCATTGGCAACAAAAGTCAAAATAGACAAATGGGACCTAATCAAACTCCACCGCTTCTGCACGGCAAAAGAAACAGTTATTAGAGTGAACTGGCAACCAACAGAATGGGAAAAAATTTTTGCAGTTTACCCATCTGACAAAGGGCTGATATCCAGAATTTATAAAGAACTAAAACAGATTTACAAGAAAAAAACAAACAAGCCCATTCAAAAGTGGGCAAAGGATGTGAACAGATACTTCACAAAGGAAGACATACATGAAGCCAACAAACATATGAAAAAATGCTCATCATCACTGGTCATCGGAGAAATACAAATCAAAATTACATTGAGATACCATTTCACGCCAGTTAGAATGGCGATCATTAAAAAATCTAGAGACAACAGATGCTGGAGAGGATGTGGAGAAATAGGAACACTTTTACACTGTTGGTGGGAGTGCAAATTAGTTCAACCATTGTGGAAGACAGTGTGGCGATTCCTCAAGGACCTAGAAATAGAAATTCCATTTGACCAGCAATCCCATTACTGGGTACATATCCAAAGGATTATAAATCGTTCTACTATAAGGACACGTGCACATGAATATTCATTGCAGCACTGTTGACAACAGCAAAGACCTGGAACCAACCCAAATGCCCATCAATGATAGACCGGACAGGGAAAATGTGGCACTTATACACCATGGAATATTATGCAGCCATCAAAAACCACGAGTTTGTGTCCTTTGTAGGGACATGGATGAACCTGGAAACCATCATTCTCAGCAAACTGACAGAAGAGCAGAAGGTCAAACACCGCATGTTCTCACTCATAGGCGGGTGTTGAACAATGAGAACACATGGACACAGGGAGGGGAACACCACACACTGGGGTCTGTCAGGGGGAAATAGGGGAGGGACAGTGGGGGGTGGGGAGTTGGGGAGAGATAGCATGGAGAGAAATGCCAGATATAGGTGATGGGGAAGAAGGCAGCAAATCACACTGTCATGTGTATACCTATGCAACAATCTTGCATGTTCTTCACATGTACCCCCAAACCTAAAATGCAATTAAAAAAAAAAGAAAAGAAAAAAGAACAGGTCACCTACAAAGGGAAGCCCATCAGTCTGACAGCTGACCTCTTAGAAGAAACTCTATAAGCCAGAAGAGATTGGAAGCCTATATTCTGCTTTTCTTTTTTTTTTTTTGAGACAGATTCTTGCTCTCTAGCCCAAGCTAGAGTGCGGTGGCACTATTTCAACTCAATGCAACCTCTGCCTCCCAGCTTCAAGTGATTCTTCTGCTTCAGCCTCCCAAGTAGCTAGGACCACAGGTGTGTACTACCATGACCAGCTAATTTTTGTATGTTTAGTAGAGATGAGGTTTCACTATGTTGGCCAGGTTGGTCTCCAGCTCCTGACCTCAAGTGATCTGCCCACCTTGGCCTGCCAAAAGTGGTGGGATTACAGGTGTGAGCCACCATGACTAGCCTTCAACATTCTTAAGAAAAAGATATTCCAACCAGGAATTTCATATCCAGCTTAATAAAGCTTCATAAGCTAAGGTGGAATAAGATACTTTTCAGACAAACAAATGCTGAGGGTATTTGTTACCACCAGGCCTGTCTTACAAGAGCTCTTGAAAGATGCACTAAATATGAAAAGGAAAGACATTACCAGTCACTACAAAAACATACTTTATTACTCAGATCAATAACACTATAAAGCAATGACACAAACAAGTCTGCATAATAATCAGCTAACAACATGATGGCAGGATCAAATCTATAAATATTAATACTAATCTTTAAAGTAAATGGACTAAATGTCTAAGATATTCCAAAAAATTCCAGTTAAAAGTCACAGAGAGGCAAGGCGAATAAAGAAGCAGGTCCCAATGATATGCTGTCTTTAAAAACCTATCTCATATTCTCAAAATAAAGGAATGGAGAAAAATTTATCAAGCAAATGGAAAACAAAACAAAACAAAACAAAAAGCAAAGGCTGCAATCCTAGTTTCTGACAAAACAGACTTAAACTAACAAACTTCATTAAAGACAAAGAGCATTACATAATGGTAAAGGATTCAATTCAACAAGAAGACCTAGCTATCCTAAATCTATATGTACCCAACACAGATACAGCCACATTCATAAAGACCTGATAAGAGACTTACATTCACACATAATAATAGTGGGAGATTTCAACACTTCACTGACAGTATTAGACAGATCATTGAGGCAGAAAACTAACAAAGAGATGCAGGATGTGAACTCAGTGCTTGACCAAATGGAGCCAATGAACACCTACAGAGCTCTCCACAAAAAAACAACTGAATATACTTTCTTTTCATTGCTACATGATACATGTCCTAAAATTGACAATGCAATTAGACATAAGACAATCCTCAGCACACTCAAAAAACCTGAAATCTTACCAACCACACTCTCAGACCATAGCACAATCAAAATAGAAATCAGGGCCAAGAAAATTGCTCAAAATCATACATTTTCATGGAAATTAAACGACCTCCTCCTGAATGTTTCCTCAGCAACTAATGAAATTAAGGTAGAAATTAGTTTTATCTTTCTAGGGCTTCTTTTGTCTATGCTTATGGTGGGTCAGCTAGCAGAAAAATTCTCTTAGTTTTTCTACAATAGAGAAGTCTTGATTTTTCCTTCCACTGGTGCATGCAGTGGTGCTGGGACACATTTTTGTTTAAAAGTTAGCAGCTTTGGTCTCCTGATGACATTGCTGGTCACTACTGTCTGAAACTGTATCATCTCAAATGGCACCAAGCTGGGACTGTACCATGTCCAAGATAGACAAAGCAGGTGGGTGGATCTTTGGAAACTTCCCTGAATTCTGCTGCTCCCAGGCAAGTAGTGGAACCCTTTTGTATTGAAGACACTAATGGGGAAGCTAGAGACTGGGGTTCACAGGGTTGCCACTGGAAACAGAAGACAAATCTTCCCCAGTACTAATCATGTCCTACTCTGTGGGCTTCCCAGAAGAGCCATGCTGGCTGATCAAGGGGGAAGTCAGTGCAGCTCAGAGTACAAACCTCCGCAGCTGTTCATCCAGAGGCATAATTTTTGTTCTAGCTGCCCACAGAACGTATTCCATAACAGAATATATTCTGCCTATGCAACACCTCAATACAGTTAAAATAATTAAAATCATTGTAAGTGTATTGTCTGACTACCGAGGAATCAAACTAGAAATCAATATTGAAAACATAACATAATCTGATAATTTCCAAGCCTATAGAAACTAAACAACATAGTTCCAAAGTACCAGTGTTTGCTATGCTTGGCATTCACTATGACTTTTCTGTTTGCAGTTTTATTGACTGCTGCTGCTGTAATAGTTCTTATTTCTTTTCTTTTTTTCTTTTTTTGAGACAGGGTCTCACTCTGTCACTCACCCAGACTGCAGTACAATGGCACGATCTAGGCTCAGGAAAGCCTCAATTTCCTGGACTTGTGATTCTCCAGCCTCAGCCTCCACAGAAGCTGGAACTAGGGGTGTGAGCAACCAATGCTAGCTAATTTTTTGTAGTACTTTTTGTATAGATGAAGGCTCGTCATGTTACCTAGCTGGTCTCGAGCTCCTGAGCAATCCACCAGCCTTGGTGCCCCAAAGTGCTGGGATTACAGGTGTGAGGCATTGTGCTTGGCCTCTTTTCATGTTTTTAATCTTTAGATTTAAATTGTTCTTCTTTTTTTTTTTTTTTTTTTTTTTTTTTTTTTTTTTTTTTTTTTTTTTTTTTTTTTTTTTTTTTTTGAGATGGAGTTTCTCTCTTGTTACCCAGGCTGGAGTGCAATGGCGCGATCTCAGCTCACCGCAACCTCCGCCTCCTGGGTTCAGGCAATTCTCCTGCCTCAGCCTCCTGAGTAGCTGGGATTACAGGCATGGACCACCATGCCCAGCTGATTTTTTGTATTTTTAGTAGAGACGGAGCTTCACCATGTTGACCAGGATGGTCTCGATCTCTTGACTTCGTGATCCACCCGCCTCAGCCTCCCAAAGTGCTGGGATTACAGGTGTGAGCCACCGTGCCCGGCCCTAAATTGCTCTTCTTAATGTAGTTTTGAAGCTGTGATAATTTATTTTATGCATTTAGTTTTTACACACACACATATGCATGTGTTTATATATGTGCATATACACGCATACATATATGCATGTACATATGCATATATGTGCTTTGAATGTAAATGGCATGGCTAGTCTTAGGCCCATTATTTTGTACTTAATTCATGTGTTACTTTTTATTGCCATGTAACAAATTACCACAAATTTGACAGCTTAAGAGTACACTCATTTATTATCTCAGTTTCTGAGTCAGGAGTCTGCACATGGCTTTGCTGTTTTCTGTCTACAGGGCTTCACAAGACTGTATTAAACCATAGATTGAGCTGCATGCTCATCTGAAACTCACCTGAGAACACATGCACTTCAAAGTTCTTTCAGGTTGTTGCAGAACTCATTTTCTTGCATCTCTATGACTTAGGGCTTCAATTTCTTTTCTTTTTCTCTTTATTTCTTCTAAAAAAAAAAACGCGATACAAGTGCAGAATGTGCAGGTTGATTACCTAAGTATACATGTGCAACAGTGGTTTGCTGCATCTACTGACCCATCCTCTAAGTTCCCTCCCCTCACCTCCACCCCACAACAGACCCTGTTGTGTGTTGTTTCCTTCTGTGTCCATGTGTTCTCAATGTTCAACTCCATCACAGGAGTGAGAACATGCGTTGTTTGGTTTTCTGTTCCTGTGTTATTTTGCTGAGGTTGATGGTTTGCAGCTTCATCCATGCCCCCTGCAAAGGACATAATCTCATTCCTTCTTCTGACTGCCTAGTATTCCATGGTGTATATGTACTAGATTTTCTTTATCCAGTCTACCATTGATGAGCATTTGGGTTGGTTCCATGTCTGGCTGTTGGATGGAGTCTGCTCTCAAGTGCTAACGGTTGTAGGTAATTCTCTGCCATATGATGCTGACACAGGCAATGCACTCATGGCTGTTTGTTTGTTCAAGGCCAGTAGAGTGTCTTTCTTCAGCCTCCTAAGGCTTATCTAATACAACACTGGGAAGACATCTCACCACTTTTACTGTACTATGTTGGTTAGAAGCAAGTCGTAGGTTCTGTCTGCTCTATGTGGGAGTGGATCATATGAGAATGTGATTCATCGGGGAGAGGGCCACCCTAGGGCATTGTGGCTTCTTCAGCTTCCTCATGTATCAGACTACCGATACTGAGTGTGAAATCTGTCCTACATATATTGACATTGACTAGGCCTGAGACCAAATGGGACGTCTGCAAAGCAAACTTTATAAGAGATATTTTAGGCTGACCTAGCTTCTGTTGGTGAAGTATAATAGTTGCAAAATATCTTAATATTTATTTATATTAACACATGTCCTGGAGATTCCTTAAAGATTCATTTGAGATACCTAAGTATCGTAAGCTAATTCTCTCTCAATATATTCAAAATTTCATATTTAATCATGGGAAAAAAGATTATTAGGGAGTCTGTAAAACAACATTTGGAGCAATAATGACAGTAGCCCACTGTGGTTGTCTAATGTTAGACTAGATGAGACCATTTGCATGAGCAATAGAACAGGTACTGGATACTACGTATAGCTGTGAGCACCACTGGCCTGCTGCCGCCAGAAACATGGGCAGTGCCAGGCTTATTGCCATAGGACTCAAAACATAAATAGATAATTTTTATTGTTTGTTAATTTAAACTTTTATTATTTCCACCATTACATAAACCATAACTGATATTCCCTGCTCTGCATAAAAAACTTTAGAGCACTCTTTTAAATGTGGTATATTTAAAGCATATGGTTCTATGTATCAATTACTCGAATATGAAAATCATATGTAGTATCAAGCCCTGCAAACTCTGACATGATCACCGTTGTTCCTTCAGTTGTTGTATTTTTTTCTTCATTTTCAACCTAGGGGTGATCATGTCATGTGCATTTGCTGACTTCTCAACGTTAATTTCTTCCAATATAACAAACTACATTGTAATTTAAATTAAAACTTTAAAAAAGTTCACTTTCAATACTGATGCAGTAGGTCTTAGATGAGAAACAAAAACAAATGGAGAAAAAGCAGCTCAGAATAACTTAAAAGCATCATGGTTATGATGACATAGGAGAGCTATAGAAGAAATGAAGAACAGATTACCTGAGATTCCACAGAAGAAATACTCTTTTGTATTTGAGCTGATATTATTCTATCGTTGTGTTCTTTAGTGAAATTTCTCAAATGTGAGTGTGGGTGGAGCTTGGCCCAGGCAGAGGGACTCTACTGAGGAAGATAATCCACCTGAGTTTGCCAGTTTCTTGGAGCTGCCTTAACAGAAAGGACAAGAGCTAAATCCTTGACACCAGGCTGGATTTCTTGTGGTATTTGCTGAGGTCTGGTTTAGATCTAGCTGACAGCTGGATCTAAAAGGTAGAGTGAAACCTCCCACCCACATCTCATAGACTTTCCTTAAAAAGCAGCACTGATTATCCTTTGTGCAGGTCTGAGATATGGGCCTTGAGCTCCTATCACTGCATCTTCTGCTGATCTTTCCAGTCCAATTCAATCCTGATATCTTAATTATTTTGATGTCAGATGTCTCCTGAATTATCATTTTTTAAAATCATTTCATCCTCAGCTATATGGAAAAAATCAACTTTTGGAAACTTACTCATGTCCTGCTGGGTTGACTGTGAAGGTGTGACAAGACTTAAGGTGATTTGCACAGGAACTTTCCTAACCCTTGAATCTCTAACGTCCTAGAGCCCCGTGTGATACACAGATCTCCATGAACTTTCAGTGACATCAGGGCACAGCCTTGAAGACCAGGCAGGAGTCCATCAACACTGTTATTTTTTCATGAAATATTTATGAATTTCCATCTGGGTTGGTAGCTCAATGCTATCAGCATAGGGACCCCAACCAAAATGAGAAACAGAGCTGAATTTGCACCAACGTACAACCTTTGCCATGTGTTCTTCATGCTCATCTACATTGCTTTGCTCTGAAATCTTAATATTCTTATTTTTTATTAGGCAAAACAATGCCTCATATTACCTTATAGTTTTCAAAATTCTGTTGAATATGGTACATAAATGTATGCTTTTGAATCCTTCCAGGCTTGGTTTATTATTTTTAAAATTCAGAAATCTCTCCTTTCATTTCAACTTGCTGTTCCTGGGAGTGAATAAAGGCATTGAACACATTACTTCTGTTTTTAAGTAGGTTTAACAAAGTCTATCTAGTAGCCATAAAGCAGGAATGTGAGCATTTTTACTTGCGTGCTCACTGGAACAATGATATAAAGGGCTGTTTCTGCCCCTTTACGGGAGAGAGACATATGCTAGGAAAAAGTGGAAGTGTGAAGGTGGTGACAAAGAGAGGAGCAGTCTTTATATAACTAAGCCAATCCAGCTGCACGTACACCAGTAACTATTCAAACAAAATCAAATCCAAAAAGCATATTAGCTTTGAGTTACCATAAACCAGGCTTATTTATAAAGCAGTTATACCTTATAGATTTATCTGACAAAAAATTGTAGGGATGACAGGAAGGATTAGGATGAACTTTCATTTAGCTTTCTCCACTGCTATGTGTGATTGCTCAGGGGGGCACTTGAAGCACCTTTATTCTCAGGTAGATTCTGCCAGGCCAACGCTGTTGTAGCTGATAGGGTCTTTTCGTGTTATATGTGAGGTATAGCCCAGGTTTCTCATGGTCCAGAGCAATTTCCTGCAGCCCATCCCCTGAGTTCTCCATCATCTTGCTCTACGGTGCCTGCTTCCCAGACAAACAGCACATGTGGGTGGCTGGGGCCCATGTGACAGGAAGGTTTGTGTTCGGAGCTATACCATTGTGGTAGGAACTTTTGTATCTTGTTGGCAGTATAAATTCCAACATCCTCAGCCTCCACCCTGCTGATTTTCAGTGCAAAATTTGTGCCTGACTCACTGACATTGAACCTGTCCAGGACCCTAGAAAACTGGTTGGAAACTTGATAGATCAGGAGCTATGGAGACTGGCCTGGTTTCTGCAGGTACTGATTCTAATAGGTATTTCCATTACTACGTAGGAGGCTCTGACTAGACCTGCAGGAGACAGAGACCGGCTCTCCAGGAGTGGTGGGCAGGGAGAGTGGAGCCTAAATCATTGCAGTATCCCCACTAGATCCTTAAATAATTAGGAGAAGTGAAAGGTTACATGTAATTTTTAGGAGACATTTTTTATTATTTCCCTTCAGTTACTTTTTCTCATGCTTAATCATTATTTTTGTGCGTGCAATTCTGGTTCATATCCCCAAAACATCCAATTTCAAAAATAACCAAGATTTACAGACCACAAAGGAGTCTATAGAATTCTTTCACACCATGCCTTTCTTTGTGTTAGAGTCTTCCCCAGAGCACAGGTCCTTGCTCTTTCCAGAATCTCCCTCATTCTCACAAATCTAAACATTACATGCCTCATTCTGGAGGACAAGACATGCACATCTAACACGTGGTCAGAACACATGTGAGAGGCAGTGGGGACCCCAGAGCTCACCCTCCCACCTCATTCTCCTTTTGCATCTCCTTCTGTCCTTACCAGGGAGGCAGAGTGTCAGCAGCTCAGGAGCTGAGCAGGGAGCCTCATTGTGAGAAGTGAGCTGAGGAGTCCTGATCCGTCAAGGCAAGATTAGAGCTGAGCTTTTATCTCAGACTCAAAAAGAAAGGTCCTTACTAGAGGACAACATGCAAATTTCCTGGTGGGTGCAGTGGGGTAGAAAGAGCCAGGGGGCGGGAGTTACATCTTGCATGAACAAAGTGACATAAAATATACTCTATGTTTAGAGGGCAACTAATAAAGATAAAGTTGCTGTTGCCTTAGTGACAGAGTGTCATATTTAAATGTTTTATTTCATTTTATCTATCAGATTTCTATTTATTTTGTACTCTCTTAAACACATTTTACACATCCGATAAGTTGAATTTCATCTGTATTTGGTTATTCTTAACCTTTTATGTTTAAGAGTCTGGGTTTTATCTTTCGCCATTTTTATTAATAAAGATAAAACACAAGAGTAAAGGGGACAAATCTCTAACATGCAATTGAATAAAGTATATGTGTATTTACTGTCCAGATGGAGTTATAGAAACTCAAATCACCCTGACGCTTCCCTCATGTACCATCTTAGTAACTGCTCCTTCTATCCCAAACATGGAAATTGCCATTCTAATATCTGTCACAATAGTTTTGAGTTGTCCTGGGCCTTAAGTTTACATAAATTGAAGGAATAGATTTTTTTTGTTTGCCATTGTTTTGTGTATTTTCATTATTCTTTCTTGTCCTTTACTATTTTTGAAAACTTCATTCTTACTGTGGACTTGAGTTGCTGTCTGCTGTCATTACCTGAGATTATGAAGTATTTCCTCTGGAATATCTTCCAGGCATATCTGCTATTAATGAGTCCATCCTTATTTACCAAGGAATATTTTTAATTTGCTTTTATTTTTGAAGGATATCTTCACTGGAAATAGAATTCTTGGTTGTCCTTTCTTCCCACCCCTGGAATTTAATTATATCATTTCACTCTCTTCTAGCCTTTGTTGATCATAATGAAAAGTTAGCCAAAGGGCTTATTATTGTTTCTCTGTGTATAGGGAGTCAATTTTTCACAGACAATCTTGATGCATACAAAATTTTCTATCAACATTTCAGCTATAATGTGTTTCTTTATGAATCTCATAGTGTTTATCCTGAACAGGTTTCATTGTCTTCTTTTTGTATAGATTAGTGTTTTTTATTTTTGAAAAGATTTTGCAATTTTTTTCAGATATTTTTTAGATATTTTCTCTCTCTCTTTAACTTTGTGATGCCCATTACACATTTCTTAGTGTTCTTCAGATTGATGTATAAAGCTGTGAGGTCTTAAACATTTTTCTTTAAGCTTGTTTTTTTCTTCGGATTAATTTTGATTGACTTTTTTTTATTTCACCAGTTTTTCTGCAATCCTATACTGCTGTTAGAAATAGCTAGTGAATTTTAAAATAGGATTATTACAGTTTTCATTTCTAGATTTGCCATTTGATCCATTGTCATAGCTTCTATTTATCTATGGAAAGTTCCTATTTGTTGGGTCATTGTCTTTTAAAGTCTTGGAACATAGTCTTAATTTAATAATTTGAACATTTCTTTAATAACTTTTAAAGTCTTTGCTAAAGCCAGTATTTAAAATGAGTCAGAGGCAGCGTCCACAGACTGCTTTTATAGTTGATTTATTTTGTCCCCTTCATAGAGGTCATACTTTTCTGTTTCTTTGCAGTATTTTTTTTTTAATTTAAAACTGCACAGTATAGACAAACTACTCTTGAACATCTTTCTGGATTCTATTTCATTTTTCTAACCATTGTTGAGTTTGTTTTTAGTAGCTCGCCTTGACTTATATAGAAGAATGTAAATTCTTTTTGGGTATTTGACTATTAACGTATCTGCTCATTTTTTTATTCTTAACTTCAATATTTAATTTGGATCTCTAAGAGCTGCTGTTGTATTTTCATAACTTGGTAGTCACCAATGATTCTGGCAGAAGTTTTGCTCAAGTAACTTGCGCTCATAAATGTACCTTCTGCGAATCTGTTTGTGTGTGGTTTAAGGAACACATGCAAACTGCAGTCTCTCCATATCTCCCTCTTTTTACTTTTCACTGGGCCCCCTTGATACCTGTTATTCATGTCTGCAGCTCTTAAGTCACCAGAAATGTATGTAGATATTATTTTAGCAATTCTCTGATTCCGTCATTTCCAGGAATCCTCTATTACTTTGAGGTGGTGTACCACTTACCCTAACCAGGGCCATAATCTTGGACTGGCAAAGCTGTGAGCCTTTTCTGTTCATTTCCTTCGGAATTCATCACATTTAGCTGGAAATGCTGAAGCAGCTGTCTCTGGAACCCCCCATTCATAACTGAAGTCTGGCCTTAGGCTGCTAGCTGCTGCCATCCTTGTATTAGCAAAACTCCAGTTCTGCAATTTAAGCTGACCAAGCTGGGATGGAAAGGAGCAGTCTTAGGCAAAAAGCCACAGACTTTTCCCCTCCTTACTCAAAGCACTGGCATTTGTTTTACAAAAAAGTACACAGTTTTCAATTTTTTAATGTTTTGTCAATTTTCATAGTGCCGACATATTTTGAACTTTTTTTAGCTTTATACTTATATTTATGTTTGTCGTTTGCTTTTACTGGGAGGATTTAATAAACTCTTTGTGACACCACAGACAGAGATACCTTATTAAACCAAATTTAAATGAACATAATAGCTACACTGAAAGAGAATGGGGGTATGAACAAGCATAAACAATTTTGAAGTTTTGAAGTTGAGAATTTGAACTCCATATCCTCACTTTTAAAGAGAAACCAAACTCTTAACAAATCTGGAACTCTAACTCCTGGATTTTGCATTCTCAGAGAAATGCACTATCAATTTGTAAAACACCATATGCATATTCTAGAATTGAGCAAATAAGTGAATATACTCTACATAGTGGGAGGCAGGATGCTCTGTCACAGAAAAGAGAAACGCAGGTACTAACAGGTGGAAAATATGATGAATTTTATGAAGTTGTTTAATGAGAATCCATGCTGTTTTCTTATTTTTAGTTATTTTTATTTATATGTTTCGATTAACCTTGAAATGCTTCTAGACTTAAAATTTGAATACTTTCATAAAGCTTATTCCCATATACTCTTTCTCCAGCTTCTTTGTACGTCGTTATCAAACATACTGTAGTATAAATATCAAAAATAGAAAAACAACATGGATACAATGCTATTAATTAAGTAATTTGCAATCCTACTTGGATTTCACTGATTTTCTAGTCATATCCTTTTTATGCCCAGAATAAAATCTTAGATCTCATTTTTTATTTAGTTGTGTCCTTAGTATTCCCCAGGTTTTTAGTTTTATTTGTCCTTTATGATCTTGAAACTTTTGAAGTGTACTTGTCAGTTACTTTGGAGAATGTGCCTCCAATTGGTTTTATCTAACATCTTGTATTGATTAAAGTCACATCTTTCATTTTTAGTGAAAATATTACAGATGGCATGTATCCTTAGCACATTATATGAGCGGCTATATAAGGTCAACATGTTTTATTGTTGGTAATGATAAGTGAATACAACCAGAAACACTTTTTGGGAAGAAAGTTTTAAGCAAAGCTAAGACAGTTGCTTCAGTCGCTCTTTATATTTGGTCATTTGCTGACTTTTTTTTTTTTTTTTTTAAAGGAATAATCTATTCCTATTTCAACCTGTTTTACCTTTTTTTAAACACTTAAACCATTTAAAGTTTATTGCACATTAGAGAATATTGAATAATTTTTTTTGTTTTATTTTTTGAGATAGGGTCTCACTTCATTGCCCAACCAGAGTACAGTGGTGTGATCACAGCTCACTGCAGCCTCAACCTCCCTGGCTCAAGCAATCCTTCTACCTCAGCTTTCCAACTAGCTGTGAACATAGGCACAAGCTACCATGTCTGACCATATTTTTGATTTTTTGTAGAGATGTGGTTTTGCCCTGTTGCCCAAGATGGTCTTGAACTCCTGGCTGCAAGTGATCCTCCTGCCTCAGCCTCCCAAAGTGCTGGGATTATAGCCATGAGCCAACAAATCTGGCAATAAATGAATTAGTTGAATTTTAAATGGCAAATATTTCTATGATAGCTATTTGCCATTGAAATGTTGGTAGCCTGGAGATAGCAAAAGAGGAATGACAATTATTAAAAGTTGATAGTATCTACAAATATACAGCTGTTAAAAAAACTCAACTATTTAGATAAATAAATAGAATTTTCTACATGTAGAATTTTTCAGACATCAAATGGACAGGTATAGCTTACACTGGGCTACTTCTACTGAGAAGACTGAGACATCATCAGTGCCATATTAGGATGTATATAGTTCATACACTATTATTGGAAATATAAGATTCAGGTCCTTCAGTTAAAGAATGTGTGGTTACATATGCCTGAAAATCATTTCTAAAAATATTTACTTTTCCAAATTTTTCATTTATGATGTAGTTGACTAATGAATGAAATTGTGTCTTTGGATGATTGTGAAAGGTAAAAAATAAACAGAATAAAATGAAGACTTTGGGATATATAGAGAGAGGATATCAGAGAAGAGCCAATCAGACTTTATAGGGTATAGTTAATATGACCTCAGTTTTTGGAAAAAAAAGGCTTTAGAAGGAAAATGTTTGATAAAGTCACACATGGCTTATTTTTAAAAATTAAATATATACAACTTGAAAACTCTTACCGGAGAAAGGAGATAGCCTTTTTAAAAGATGAAGTGACATTTCAGTTTACCAAATCACTCTCATTCATATATTTTCACTTAGCTCTTTCTGTGTCTGTGTGCGCTCTATAGCTCTGAGGTCATAGAAGGGCCTAAGACTAAAAGAGTTTATTTTCACAGAAATCCAGCAACTAAGAGAATAAACTACATTGAACAAACAACATGATTAGCATAGAAGCGGGTCAAAAAAACCTTAGATTAAGCTGTGAGTTGTTGCACGACTATTAGATAGAGAAAAGATGTGAAAGATGTAAAAGAAAGGCTTACATAAAAAGGAGGGACAGCAATGTGATATTTGAACCTTTTATAGGATAACATTTAAATAATGGAGATTGAGAAGAAAGGCATTGGACAAATATGGGTGTGCATGATTAAAGTTCTAAGCATTTTAGCACAGATCAATACCAAATCAATAGGAGTTTAAGAGTTCTACTATAAGGACACGTGCACACGAATGTTCATTGCAGCACTGTTTACAATAGCAAAGACCTGGAACCAACCCAAATGCCCATCGATGATAAACTGGACAGGGAAAATGTGGCACATATACACCATGGAATATTATGCAGCCATCAAAAACCATGAGTTTGTGTCCTTTGTAGAGACATGGATGAACCTGGAAACCATCATTCTCAGTAAACTGACAGAAGAGCAGAAGATCAAATACCGCATGTTCTCACTCATGTTGAAAAATGAGAACACATGGACACAGGGAGGGGAGCACTACACACTGGGGTCAGTTGGGGGGAAATAGGGGAGGGACGTTGGGGGGTGGAGAGTTGGGGAGAGATAGCAAGAGGAGAGATGCCAGATGTAGGTGATGGGGAGGAAGGCAGCAAATCACACTGCCATGTGTGTACCTATGCAACAATCTTGCATGTTCTTCACATGTACCCCAAAACCTAAAATGCAATAAAATAAATAAATGGGAAAAAAAAACAAGAAAAAAAAAAGAGTTGTTAGGTAGCTTTTAGGTGTAGTGAAAAACCCCACTGTATCATCTAATGGGCTGTGGATGAAATTAAACTGAATTTAATACTTTTACCCAAAAGTTTCTGCAAAGTTAGTTTAGCTATGATAATAATTATTTTTATTTTTATTTTTATTTTTTTTTGAGACGGAGTTTCGCTCTTGTTGCCCAGGCTGGAGTGCAATGGCACTATCTCGGCTCACCGCAACCTTAATTATTATAGTGTTAAGTATTATAGCAATAAGACTATCAAAATTAATAGAAGCATGTATTATCTGTTGGATACTGTTCTAAGTACTTTATCATGTTTAAATTGTAAATATAAGGAAGAACCTATTATTGTCACAATATTGCAGATATGGAAACTGAGGCAAAGGGAGGTTAAGTAATTTTACTAATGCCATACAAACTGTAAGCATTAAAGTTCTCCCTGCAACCCCAAAGTTTTGACTTCAGGGCCAGCTAAGATAGGATGTGGATGGTTTCATGGATGTTTTCTGATTGTGCATGAAGCTCTAATTCCAGAATGGATGAATATTCCACTGGAACTTGGAGTATCATTAATAAAACTGCTTCCTTGAGACATAGAGAAAGGTTTTGAAAGCAAAATAGTTTAACTCCTTGAGGGAAAATAACAGATTTATAGTAAATGAGGTTCAGGAAGATCAACAGAGGTTCTCAAAACTATTAAGGAAAAGAGTTCCTGAGTCTGGGTTGATAAAAATACTGTACAGAATGAGTGGTGTGGAAATTTAAAAATCACCCAAGGAATTGCCACCTGCCTGCATGGACAGCACCATTGTCTGTCTTCAGAAAATGGGTATCGGTATTCTGAGGGGTCAGAGTCTGGGTCCTGACCATCTGTGCAGTTGTGACAACCTTGCACCTGCAGTGATGGAGTTACTTGAGTGTTACTCTTTGAGGATGCTTCAGGACCCTCAGGAGAAATCACTAAGCAGGAAGTGAAAACTATACTTAGAAGATAAAGTTCTGATCAACTTTCATTCCAATCAGAATCTGCCATGCATCAAGAGAGACAACTAGTCACATGTAGGGTGGAAGGTGCAAAATGGGACCATAGGCTTCTATTTTATTTCTTAAAGTCTCATGCCAGGCACCATCTCATTTTGTCCAGATGCTTGGTGAGACAGGAGGACATAGGGATACAATTCTGTGGTCAAGAACAGAAATCGTACACTCAAGCTGAGTTAATAGCCTTTTCTGACTTGACCACTTGGGTAAAAGGTGACAAATATAATATTTAAACATCCACTCATATAGATGGATATTTTTATCAAAATTTATGATCCTAATATGAATAATTGGTAATCTATTGAGAAAGATTTTGAGAAGAAACTAAAACGAAATAGTATTTGATTAGAAAATGTAAAAATTGCTTCATTTATGAAAAAATGTATGTAGAAGTATATTCAAATTTCAGTGGCTGATACCATTAACTCTTCATTTCCTTGTTCATGTTAGCAATCATCGGACTGATCAAAGAAGGGCTTAGCAGGGTGGTTCTGTTGCAGGGCACTGAGCTTGTCTACAGTCTTTGAATTGTGTTTTATCTGGGACCAACGCAGGGGCTACCTCAGGCACAACGTGCTTGTGGCAAGTAACAGGAGTGAAACAAAATTTTTAAAACAAGTTGAAGAGGCAATGTCAGTCCATTAATTTGTGACCCAGGTACATACAATTTTTTTACTTTGTTAATTCCTCAAATTCCTAAAAGCCTTTACTGCATTTAACTATCAAGATATTTGATTCATCCATGGAACAATTATGTTTTTCAACCTTTACAATCTTAAAAATGTTTTCAAATATAATTTTGCACTAATTCGAAAAAAAGGCTAGTTGTGTTTTCAACATGTGACTTCAACATAAATGGCCTCATTGGAAAAAAGTTTAATGAAAGTAAAGGTCCTCTAAAACATAGCTCCTTAAAACTGCTATAGATTACCTGTACACTTGTCAAAATGCAGATTATCATGCAATCTGTCTAAGGTGCATCTGCTACTTTGCATTTGTCACATGCTCATAGTGATGCTGAGGATGTGGCTGACATTTGGACAAATTTTAAGTAGCTAAATGTTTTCACATTAAGGAAAAAAATACACTATGGGAACATGTTGGTTTTCTTTGGTTTTTCAAGAAGGGATTTTCATGTGTAAAAGGATTGCTATGTATTCTGAGCATTTTCTCATTTTTCTTTTTACTTTATGACTTAATGAAGTTAGCTTGCAATGATCCCAGGCTTGCTAACAGTACATGGAAGCACATGCATGGGTATTCTGGGGCCATTGCATACCTGGAAAATTTTGAGATTTGGGGAAATATTAACCTTACTTGCCTGTTAGTTCTCAACTCCCCATTATTATAGTTACTTCTAGAAGTACATCTCCCAACACCCATTTCCCCTTTACAGTGTCTCGTAGAGTTGCGCAATGAGGGATCCTCTCATGATACTTAAAAGTCAGAGAAGAACGATTCAATATTCATTGACATCTGCAGGTAGGCCCTTGGACTGAATTCAGAACTGGAAAATCATATGAGGAGGTGCTGCAGGCAACAGAGAACATCAGCATCTTCAAATCTAGACTTCCTAAATAGGTCTAAGGACCACAAATAAGGCAGCCCAGGCCTTCAGGTTAGGTGCACTCTGGCTTCTGGTGGACCATCGAGATTCCCCTGTTTCAAGCATCAGCTTCCCTGATACCCATAACCCCAGGCTTGTATTTTGAATTTTAATTCCCTGTATTACAAGAGTTCTTGCTTGGAATATGTAGAGTATCTTAATCTTTTGATATATGAACCCAGAATGATGCAATAAAACATTTCTCAAGTATCATAATTGCTTTCCCTTAATAAATCAGCAGAGATATTGCCATGTCTGTGCTGCTGGGACTGACATGGAAGAAAGAGCTGGAATGCAGAGAGCCTCCCTGGCCCCTCTTACCAAAACCTTCAAACCTTGGCTGCAACTGAGAAATGCTTTCAGCAGATTAAAGTACCAGGAGGAGCAGCTGGGGTAGCCCAGCCTCACACATGGACTTCCCTAAAGCATTTTTGTTCTGGCTTGTAACACTGTGGGAGGGTAACTGAGCTCCTGTTTGCAGTAGTAAGTTGCAAAGTCTACCAGCTCCAGGCTGCTGATGGTGAGAGAATAATCTGCCCCAGATCCACTGCCACTGAGCCGCGATGGGACCGGTGTACAGGTTGGTTGCATCATAGATCAGGAGCGTAGGGGATTTCCCTGGTTTCTGCTGATACCAGGCTAAATCATTACTAATAGCCTTACTTGCCTGGCAAGTGATGGTGACTGTGTCTCCTACAGATGCAGACAGGAAGAATGGAGACTGGGTCATCTGGATGTCACATCTGATGCCTGAAATTGGAAACATTTAAAACAAATATCCACACAATTAATCATGTTATAAGAAAGTTTCCCTGAAGATCTAGGCAGTACTGATCACACTGGGCTGAGTAAATTCCTAGTCTTCTTTCTTACCTCTAAGTCAGAGCAGCAGGAGCCCCAGGAGCTGAGCAGAAGCCTTCATGTCCATGATGTGTCCTAACTGTGTCTGACTTCTGCACAGGGTGTGACCAGCCTACTAAGAAGGCTTTAGTGCAGGGGGCTGTACTCTGGGAAAATGCAAATCAGCAGAGGATGGGGCAGGCTGGGCACAGTTGCAGGGCTGGCTTATCTCAGTAACTCCACAAGGGATAGTGCCCCCAGCTGTTTGAGGGCAGACCAGGGCAGCTCAGATTTGTCTGCAGAGAATATTTTTCTCCCCAGGTGACACTTTGTTACCAAAGAATTTATTGGGCATCTATTGTCCAAACTTGAAGTTGTGAGAATTACTTGGAGTAATGCGAAAATAACTTTATGTGTGTGTAGGACTCCCTACTTTGTCTGTGTGTAGGACTTTTTATAAAGTCTTAGAGGGCGAGGCTATCAGTTCTTCAACATACTGTGAAATTATTTCAGTAGTGGGAAGGGATACTTTGTAATATACTATATTTTTTAAGTGTGCAATTAACTTTCTAATAAAAAATTATCATAAGCATGTTAGATATTCTCAAAATAATTTTGTGATATCTCTAAGCCATTGTTATTACCGGTATTAGGTCAAGCAATTCACTGCATATGTGCAAAGATGATACCATGATTCTTCAATGCATACACCATTTACAGACATACCATTATTCAGAATTGCAGGTCTTTTTAATACTCAGAGACTAGCTGCAACTTATTCTTGGTTTAGTGACCTACATATTCTACCTTCTTTTCTGCCATTGGTTATAATTTCTCAGTTTATCAGCATGAAGAATGACTACTGATGGCAAATCTGATTACTTCAAAAAAAATTAGTTTCTCTGTCTAACATAGGAGACTGGATTCAGATAAACTGGAAACGTGGATCAATCCAGGCTCCAATGATATATGGTCTCCAAAGCAGGAAGACCGATATCATATCCCCCCACTGATGCTCTGAGCTCCACTCCCTACTAGCATGTAAAAAAAAAACTGGGGGTTCAGAAACAGTTCCCCTGGCACCTGGCTTTCTGGAGAGCAGGTGATGGGAGGCGCCGGGGAAAGGTCAGGTCATTGAGCTATTGAATATATGCTCCTGCTGTGCACCATCAATGCCCCTTTCCTCTTTTATGCTTAAGCAATGAATGGAGACATCATCCTTACCCAGATTCCAGCCTCTCTGTTGGCATCTGTAAGAGGGAGGGTCTCCACTTCCTGGCAAGTCACTGCTTATGTATATGGAAGTATTTTAGATCCTAATAAAACTGGACAAAGATTTGAACTCCTATTTTTCACATATCTAACTTGGTCCTGGCTGTCTCATCTTGGTTCAGCAACAGAGAGAGTGGAACAAATTGCATCAGCATCAGTGGACTGGAGCCTGAGGACTCCAGGGAGTATTCACATGCAGGACTAGGGGTGGCCAAATCACAGCGGTGTAGCCTGTGCACAGTCCTCCTGTGGCCTTTCATGAGCCTGATTTCTTAGAGAAGCTTGCTTACATCCAGCTTGTCAGGATCCAATTCTAGAGAAACACAATTTTAAATGTAAATTCACATCGGTATTCTTTTTTCCTGCATGGTTGTGCTGGAGTGATGGAGGGAGGAATTATGGAGCCAGGAATACAGGGTCATCTTGAAGATTAAAAGCAAGAAATCAGATTTTCTTCCCTGGAGCCTCCAGAAGAAATACAGCCCTAGTGACTCCTGAATTTAGCTCAGTGAGACTTCTCAATCCGTAATTGCAGATAATAAATTTGTGTTATCTGAATGCAGTATTATTGTGGTAATTAGTTGCATTAGCAATAGGAAACTGATACAGGCATACGGCAGGTCTTTTATCTTTCTAAAAGTGTGGTTGTCCCTATTCTCCTAAACATTTCCAGTGCATTATCGTTTGGTGTCAATTTTGACCAGAGACAGAGAGAGAACATTTTAATGTGAGGAGAGCTAGTACCAGAATTCTTAGGTGGAAAAATCTTTTGGGAGAATATATCTTTATTTGGTCTTATATGATCTTCATATCTGAGATACTAGGGGTCAGATCTCACAGCACAATGTGGAGGAGCATGTGTACTTGTTTGTTTTGTATTATATATCAGTAGGACTTGTTAGATTTGCAGGGCAGGATCTGAGAGGAAAGGACTAAGTAAGAGAGATGGGAAAAAACAGAGCAGATGAAGGAGTCAGGGGAATGTCACCAAATATAAAATAAAGATTTATTGTGTTCATAAAGGGTTTGAGAGATTAGTGTTCTATAGACAAAATTGCAGAAGAAATTGAGGTTAAGATTAGGGTCAGCATGAGGAAGGGCAGAAGCAGCAGAGAGCTGTGAATTTCACACCTCCTGGTTTTCTCCCTTCTTCCATTATATAGGCCATGGGCTCATCTATGAATGAATGTGGCTGTCTGGAAGGAACATATATAAAGTTTGACAGACTTGGGTTCAATCCCAGCCCAGAACTTGCTGATCATGTGACTTTGAGCAAACCACAATGAGCTCTGAGAGTTTACTCATCTGTGAAATGGACCTCTATGGATATCAAAGAGTGTCCCATGGGTTAAACTTTCTGATATGCCATGAAGTATATTATTTTTAAGAGTACCCAGCACTCTTAAAGAGGCTAAGATATTGGTAGTCATATGTCATTTTCATCTAAATGTTATCAATATTTATTCTACAGTTAATGTGTTATTCACAATAGGCTATGGGTTTCACAAGCATTTTTCTACCATAAAAAACTTTCACCAACCCCTTTATGTGCAGAATTAGAAGGTTCAACAAGGAGATTACAAACAATCTTAGTACTTTACTCTGGATTTCTCCTGACCCCCATTTGTGTTAGTTTTCTAGGGTTGTTGTAAGAAATTACCACAAACTTGACAGCTTAAAATGACAAAAATATATTCTCAACAACTCTGAAGGGGAATTTTAGAATGAGTTTCACAAAGCTAAAATCATGGAGTCAGCAGCCAGGCTCCTGTAGAGGCTTTAACAGGGAGTCTGTTCTTGCCTCTTTTAGCTTCGAGAGGCTGCAGCTTTTTTTGGTTGTGGCCAACCTCCCGCCAGTCTCTGACTTGGTGTTCCCAGTACCTTCTTCTTCACCATTTGTCTGAAATATATCCCTCTGTCTCTCTTTTTATGAGGACACTTTTGAATGCATCAAGGGCCTACTTACCAGACAAGTCATAACAATCTAATTTTCTTAGAATTTTTAATTTACATTTGCAAATGTCCTTTTCCCATTAAGTTGACATTAACAACTTTCATAGCATAGGATCTGATATTTTGAACATCATGCTCAGTCTGCTAAACTATTACAGTACCAACTCTCAGTTCATTTACAAAAGCCTATTCCTTCACTGGAACTTTAGGTCATCTGGTCTTTCCCCCTCCTCCCTTTCCTTGCTCTGTTGGACTTTCCTTCTCCTAGAATCGTAAATCACTTTACTTCCCTAAATGCATCCAATGCCACCTATACCTAGGCCAGAGGGGCACTGTATTAGTCCATTCTCATGCTGCTATAAAGAACTGCCTGAGACTGGGTAATTTACAAAGGAAGGAGGTTTAATTGACTTACAGTTCTATAGGGCTGGGAGGACTCAGAAAACTTTCAATCATGGCAGGAGGTGAAGCAAGCATGTCCTTCTTCACATAATGGCAGGAAGGACAAGTGCAAAGCCAAGAGAGGAATAGCACTTTATAAAACCATCAGATTTTGTAGGAACTCATTTATTATAATGAGAACAGCATGGGGGAACATCCTCCATGATCTAATCACCTCCCATGAGGTCCCTCCCCCAAAACGTGGGGATCATAATTTGGATTACAATTCAAGATGATATTTTGGGTAAGGACATAACCAAACCATTAGGCACCCACAGGAGGGTCTTGCTCAGGGTTTGCTTAAAGCCCTGCTCCATTCCCATTATAATGCACAAGGAAGGACACAGCCAAATACAGCACATAGGACAACAAAAATGGCCAATGGTTATATTAAAAGGTGTTCAACAACACTAACAATCAGGGGAAGGCAAATCAAAGTCATGCTGAAATATCACCAAATATCTCTTAGAGTGTTTATTATGAAAAGTGACAAGTTAAGTGTAGGTGATGGTATAGATAAAAACACTTACATGCTGTTGTTAGAATGTAAATTATTATAGCCGTAATTTAAAATAGCATAGGAGTTTCTCAGAATAATGCAAATAGAGCTATCTTATAACCCTGAAATTCCTCTGTGGAGTATACACAAAAGGAAATGAAATCAGCACCTTACAGAGATATTTGCACTTCTATGTTTATGGTAGCATTGTTCAGAAGCCAAAATATGAAAACAACATAAGTGTGCATGGATAGATGAATGAATAATAAAAATATCTAATATTTTATAGTATATGTACATATATATGGACAAATATATACATATATACATGGGAATATGTATGTATGTATGTATACACACATGGCAATATGTATGTATGTATGTATGCACACACATACACAGCCATATATATATATAATCTTATTAGTGCATCAAAACTGTTATTAAGGAACTATATTAATGTATATTTAAAGATTATACCTATATTTCTACACCTATATTTAATAAAGATTATACCTATATTTAAAGATTATACCTATATTTTTATACTGAGTAAAAATACAGAAGTAATATTCATTATCAACTATAATTTTCCTTTTTTAATTTTATTTTTTAGGTTCTGGTGTACATGTGCAGGATGTTCAGGTTTGTTCCATAGGTGAACGTGTGCCATGGTTGTTTGCTGCACCCATCAATCCATCATCTAGGTATTAATCCCAGCGTGCATTAGCTGCTTTTCCTGGTGCTTTCCCCTCCTCTCCCTTGACAGGCCCTGATGTGTGTTGTTTCCCTTCCTGTCTGCAGGTGTTCTCATTGTTCAGCTCCCAGTTATAAGAGAACATGTGGTATTTGATTTTCTGTTCCTGTGTTAGCTTGTGAAGATAATGGCTTCCAGATTCACTCATGTCTCTGCAAAAGACATGAGCTCATTCCTTTTTATGGCTGCATGGTATTTCATGGTGTATATGTACCATATTTTCTTGGTCCAGTCTATCATTAATGGGCATTTGGCTTGATTCCAGGTCTTTGCTATTGGGAATAGTGCTGCAATGAACATACATATGCATGTATCTTCATACTGAATTATTTATATTCCTTTGGATATATACCCAGTAATGGAAATTCTGGCTCAAATGATATTTCTGGTTCTAAATCGCTGAAGAATTGCCAAACTGTCTTCCACAATGGTTGAACTAATTTACATTCTCATCAACAGTGTAAAAGTGTTTCTATTTCTCCACAGCCTCGCCAGCATCTCTTTTTTTTTTTTTTGAGACAGAGTTTCGCTCTCGTTACCCAGGCTGGAGTGCAATGGCACAATCTTGGCTCACCGCAACCTCCGCCTCCTGGGTTCAGGCAATTCTCCTGCCTCAGCCTCCTGAGTAGCTGGGATTACAGGCACGTGCCACCATGCCCAGCTGATTTTTTTTTGTATTTTTTTTTTTTTAGTAGAGACGCGGTTTCACCATGTTGACCAGGATGGTCTCGATCTCTTGACCTCGTGATCCACCCGCCTCAGCCTCCCAAAGTGTTGGGATTACAGGCGTGAGCCACCGCGCCCAGCAGCATCTGTTGTTTACTGAGTTTTTAATTATTGCCATGCTGACTGGTGCGAGATATTTCATTGTGGTTTTGATTCACATTTCTCCAATGATGAGTGATGTTGAGCTTTCTTTCATGTGTTTGTCGGGCACATGCATGTCTTCTTTTGAGAACTGTCTGTTCATATTCTTTGCTCACTTTTTAATGGGGTTATTTTTTTTTCTTGTAAATTTGCTTAAGTGCCTTGTAGATTCTAGATATTAGAACTTTGTTATATGGATAAATTGCAAAAGTGTTCTCCCATTCTGTAGGTTGTATCTTCACTTTGATGATAGTTTCTTTTGCTGTGCAGAGGCTCTTCAGTTTAATTAGATCTCATTTGTCAGTTATTGCTTTTGTTGTAATTGCTTTTGGCAATTACATTACAAAATCTTTGTCCATGCCTATGTCCTGAATGGTATTGCCTAGAGTTTTTATGGTTTTGGGTTTTACATTTTCTTCTAGAGTTTTTATGGTTTTGGGTTTTAAATTTAAGTCTTTAATCCATCTTGAGTTAATTTTTGTATAACGTGTAAGGAAGGGGTCCAGTTTCAATTTTCTGCATATAGCTAGTCAATTCTCCCAGCACCATTTGTCAAATAGAGATTCCTTTCCCCAGTGCTTGTTTTTGTCAGGTTTGTTGAAGATCATATGGTTGTAGGTGTGCAGTCTCATTTCTGAGTTCTCTATTCTGCTCCCTTCGTCTATATTTGTCTGGTTTTTTATCGGCACTATCCTCTTTTGGTTACTGTAGCCTTGAAGTACAGTAGAAGTTGGGTAACATGATCTTCCAGCTTTGTTCTTTTTGCTTAGGATTGTATTGGCTATACAAACTCTTTTGCATTTTCACATAAATTTTAAAATAATGTTTTTCTAATTCTATGAAGAATGTCAATGGTAGTTTAATGGGAATAGCATTGAACCTATAAATTGCTTTGGCAGTATGGCCATTTTCATGATATTGACTCTTCCTATCCATGAGCATGGAATTTTTCACCATTTGTTTGTGTACTTTCTGATTTCCTTGAGCAGTGATGTGTAGTTCTTCTTGAAGAGGTCCTTCACTTACATTGTTAGCCTTATTTATAAGTATTTTATTCTTTTTGTGGCAATTATGAATGGGAGTTCATTCATTACTTGGTGCTGTGCTAGACTGTTGTTGGTGTAAAGGAATGCTTGTGATTTCTGCACATTGAATTTATATCCTGAGACTCTGCTGAAGTGGCTTATCAGCTTAAGAAACTTTTGGCCTGAGACAATGGGGTTCTCTAGACATAAGATCATGTCATCTGCAAACAAAGACAATTTGACTTTCTCTCTTCTCATTCGAATACACTTGATTTTTTTCTCTTGTCTGATTGTCCTGGCCAGAACTTCTAATACTACGTTGAATAAGAGTGGTGAGAGAGGGCATCTTCGTCCTGTGCCAGTTTTCAAGAATGCTTCCAGCTTTTGCCCATTCAGTATGATATTGGCTCTGTGTTTGTCATAAATAACTCTTAGCATTTTGAGATATGTTCCATCAATACCTAGTTTATTGAGAGCTTTTATCATGAAGCGATGTTAAAGTTTATCTAAGGCCTTTTCTGCATCTATTGACATAGTCATGTGATTTTTGTCTTTAGTTCTGTTGATGTGATAAATTGCATTTACTGCTTTGTGTATGTTGAACCAGCCTGGCATACCAGGGAGGAAGCTGATTTGATTATGGTGGATAAGCTTTTCGATGTGTTGCTGGATTCTGTTTGCCCATGTTTTATCGAGGATTTTTGCATTCATGTTTATCAAGAACATTGGCCTGAAGTTTTCCTTATTTGTTTTATCTCTGCCAGGTTTTGGCATCAGGATAATGCTGGCTTTATAAAATGAGTTAGGGAAGAGTCCTTCCTTTACAACTGTTTGGAATAGTTTCAGAAGAAATGATACCAGCTTCTCTTTGTACCTCTGGAAGAGTTCAGATGTAAATCCATTGGATCCTGGGTTGTTGTTGTTGTTGTTGTTGTTAGTAGGCTATTTATTACTGACTCAATTTCAGAGCTTGTTATTGGCCTATTTAGGGATTCAATTTCTTCCTGGTTCGGTCTTGGGAGGGTATATGTGTCCAGGAATTAATCCATTTCTTTTAGGTTTTCCAGTGTATTTTCATAGAGGTGTTTACAGTATTCTCTGATGGTTGTTTGTATTCCTGTGGGCTAAGTGGTGGTATCACCCTTATCGTTTCTGATTGTATTTATTTGAATCTTCTCTCTTTTCTTTTTTATTAGTCTTGCTAATGATCTATTTTATTGATTTTTTTTTCCAAAAATGTCTCCTGAATTTATTGATTTTGTGGATAGTTTTTAGTGTCTTTATCTCTTTCAGTTCTGCTCTGAGCTTGGTTATTTCTTAACTCCTGCTAGCTCTGTCTTTTTTTCTTCTTTTGCTACTCTAGTTCTTGTAGTTGTGATATTAGAATTTCAATTTGAGATCTTTCTAGCTTTTTGATATGGGCATTTAGTACTATAAATTTCCCTCTTAACACTGCTTTAGCTGTGTCCCAGAGATTTTGGTATGTTGTCTCTTTATTGCCATTAGTTTCAAGTAACTTCTTGATTTATACCTTAATTTCATTATTTACCCAGAAGCAATTGAGGGGCAGGTTGTTAAATTTCCATGTAATTGTGTGGTTTTGAGTGGGTTTCTTAACCTTGAGTTCTAATTTGATTCCACTATGGTTTGAGATAATGTTTGTTATTATTTTAGTTCTTTTGCATTTGCTGAGGAGTGTTTTATTTCTAATTGTGTGATCAATTTTAGAGTAAGTACCATGTGGTGCCAAGAAAAATGTATATCTGTTGTTTTTGGGTGGAGAGTTCTGAAGACATCTAGCAGGTCCACTTGATCCAGAGCTCAGTTCAATTCCTCAATATCTTTCTTAATTTTCTGTCCCAGTGATCTTTCTAATACTGACATTGGGGTATTAAAGTCTCCCACTATTATTGTGTGGGGCTCTAAGTCTCTTTGTAGGTATTTAAGAACGTGTTTTATGAATTTGGGTGCTCTTATATTGGGTGAATATATATTTAGGATAGTTAGCTCTCCATATTGAATTGAACCCTTTACCACTGTGCAATGCCATTCTTTGTCTTTTTTGACTTTTGCTGGTTTAAAGTCTATTTTGTCAGAAACTAAGATTGCAATCACTGCTTTTCTGCACTTTCAATTTGCTTGGTAAATTTTCCTCCATCTCTTTATTTTGAGCCTCTGTGTGTCTTTGTACGTGAGATCTGTCTCTTGAATACAGCACAACAATGAATCTTGTCTTTTCATCCAGCTTGCCATTCTGTGTCTTTTAATTGGTATTTAGCCCATTTACATTTAAAGCTAATATTGTTATGTGTGAATTTGATTCTGTCATCATGATGCTAGCTGGTTAATTTTGCAGACTTATTAATGTAGTTGTTTCATAGTGTTTTTGGCCTGTGTACTTCAGAGTGTTTTTGTAGTGGCTACTAACAGTTTTTCCTTTCCATGTTTAGTGCTTTCTTCAGGAACTCTTGCAAGGAGGGTCTGGTGGTGACAAAATATCTCAGCATTTGCTTGTCAGATAAAGATTTTATTTCTTCTTCACTTATGAAGCATAGTTTGGCTGGATATGAAATTCTGAGTCAGAATTTTTTTTTTTTTTTAATGTTGAATATTGGCTCCTGTCTCTTCTGGCTTGTGGTATTTCTGCTGAAAGGTCCACTGTTAATCTAATGGGGTTCCCTTTGTAGGTGACTTGCCCTTTCTCTTTGGCTGTCCTTAACATTTTTTTTCTTCATTTCAATCTTGGAGAATTTGATGATTATGTATCTTGAGGTTGATCTTCTCATGGAGTATCTTATTTGGGTTCTCTGGATTTCCTGAATCTGAATGTTGGCCTGTATTGACAGGTTGGGGACGTATTCTAGGATGATACCCTGAAGTGTGTTTTTCAACTTGATTCCATTATCCCATCTCTTTCAGGTACTTCAATTAGTTGTAAGTTTAGTCTTTTTACATAGCCCCATAGTCGTCAGAGGTTATATTTGTTGCTTTCATTCTTTTTTCTCTAAACTTATATGCCTGCTTTATTTCGGCAAGATGGTCTTCAAGCTTTGATATTCTTTCTCTGTTTGGCCAGTTTGGCTATTGATATCTGTGTTTGCATTATGAAGTTCCTGTGCTGTGTTTTTCAGCTCCACCAGGTCATTTATGTTCCTTTTAAAACTGCTTATTCTAGTTAACACCTCCTGTAATTTTTTATCATGGTTCTTAGCTTCTTTGCACTGGGTTAGAACATAATATTTTAGGTCGGTGAAGTTTGTTGTTACCCACTTTCTGAAGCCTGCTTCTATCAGTTCATCCATCTCAGCTTCAGCCCAGTTCTGTGCCCTTGATGGAGAGGTGTTGAGGTCATTTGGAGGAGGAGAGGCATTCTGGCTTTTGGGACTTTCAGTAGTTTTGCGTTGGATTTTCCTCATATTTGTGGATGTATCTACCTTTGGTCTTTGAAGCTGTTTACTTTTAGACAGGAGTTTTGTAAAGTCATTTTTTTGTTGTTGTTGATATTGTTGTTGTTGATTCCTGTTTGTTTTTCTTCTAACAATCAGGCCCCTCTTCTGCAAGTCTGCTTCAGTTTCCTGGGGGATCACTCCAGTCCTTGTTCACCTTGGTATCACCAGTGAAGGCTGCAGAACAGCAGATTGTTGCCTGCTCCTTCCTCTAGAATCTTTATCCCAGAGGCACCAATCTGATGCCAGCCAGAACTCTTCTGTATGAGGCATCTGGTGACTGCTGTTGTGAGGTCTCACCCAGTTTAGAGGCACAGGATTAGAGATCCCCTTAAGGAAGCAGTCTGGCTGTCCCTTAGCAAAGCTGGAGCACTGTGCTGGGAGAATCCTTCCTGGACTCTTCAGAGCCAGCAGGCAGGAAAAATTATGTCTACTGGATCTGAGACTATGGCCACCACACCTGGTACTCTGTGCCAGGGAGATGTGAGTTTTGTGGTAAACTCTGGTTGGAGTTGCTATAATTCCTGCAGGAGGCCCTGCCAAGTTAGGAGGGATGGATCTAGGTCCCACCTAAAAAAGAAGTCTGGCCATGATCTGCCATATCCGCTGTGCTGCACTGTGGGGAATACTGCTCAGTCCAAACCACCCAGCCTCCCTAGCATTGACAGGAGAAAACCAGCAACTAAAGCTGCGGTAATTGCAGTCATCCCCCCACCTGGGAACTTGGTCATCTTAGGCAGTCTCCAGGCTGCTATGCTGGCCAGCAGGGATTCCAAGCCAGTGGGTCTTAGCTTGCAGGGATCTGTGAAGTGGGACCTGCTGAGTGAGGTTGCTTGGCACCCTGGCTTCAACCCCCTTTCCATGGGAGTGGACAGATTTTCCACCTCTCTGGAGTTCCAAGAACTGCTGGATCATGTAAAAACTCCTGCAGCTCAGTGCCTGCCTGAATGGCCATCAACCAGAACAGCTGCTGTGGGTTTGCCCAGTTTTGTGTTTGGAACCCAAGGCCCTGGTGGTGTAGGCTCATGAGGGAATCTCCTGATCTGCGGGTTGCAAAAATCTGTGAGAAAAGCATAGTGCCCCAGGTTGATAGCACACCCCCTCACTGCTTCCTTTAGCAAGGGGAGGGAGGTCTCTTTGCTTCATACATCTCCCGGGTATACCATCACCTGCCCTGCTTTTCCTTCCTCTCTCTGGGTTGTACCAACTTCCTAGTCAGCCCTCATGAAAGCATCTGGATACCTCAGATGAATGTGTAGAAATCACTCACCTTTTGCATTTGTCTCTGTGGGAGCGGCATTTAGATGCTGTTTCTACGCAGTCATCTTGGCCCCTCCTCAACTATAATTTTCAAGGTGGCATGATCACCATCATTTCTTCAGTTATTTTTCCCTTCATTTTAAACATTTGTGTGAGTATAGCATGTACATTTATTGACTGATATAGACATTAATGTTTTGCAATATAATGCCAAAGCCTGCATCTCTACATGATAATTAAATTTAAGAAATGAAATAACTTTCACTTTCAGTCGGGATGTAGTAGATCTTAGAACATCAATACAACAATTACAAAAAATTTAGAATACACCCAAAGAGAGAAAATCAGAAGTCATGGCTATAATACATGAGTGCACTATGGAATAAGTGAAGACCCAATGGCCTACAGTTCCAGAGAAAGAATCGTATTTTTTAAGTTAGTTGATGCTCTTCTGTCATTTTGTTTCCTAACGACATTTTCCAAATTCGAGATTGGCAGTGATTCTTATGCGAGGCAGGG
Organism: Cebus imitator; assembly: GCF_001604975.1. Classification (NCBI taxonomy): domain Eukaryota; kingdom Metazoa; phylum Chordata; class Mammalia; order Primates; family Cebidae; genus Cebus; species Cebus imitator. Next base: position 136,076 of record NW_016107537.1, read on the forward strand.
AGCCTCTACTGGGTAAAACAATTCACCTGAGGTTTGGTAGTTATGTGAAGCTGCCTGAATGAATTCAACACAACTTGAGCCTTTAACCCCAGGCTGCATTTTTCCTTGGCACATTTGATGATGAGGTGTGGAATATGAGAACTGAGAGAGGATAAGCCAAAAAGACCAGCAAAACCTCCCTCATTTTCAGGCATTTTCCTCCCATAATGCTGCACTGATTGTCTTTTATCTATGTCTGAGACAGGGCTATTTGTTTCCAATCACTGTATCTCTTACGGACCTTCCCAACCACAATAAGCTTTCTGGTCAGCATTCTCTTCCTCTTAATTACATAATCACTCACGAATAACCATTCTCTCCAGTGGGAGACGAGATATTAGTCATCCCCAGGCACATAACAGGGATTGGTTCAGCCTTTGGAAACTCATCTACACCATATTAGTTTAAACAGAAATGTGTGATGTGACACGAGGTGCATTTAAACTTCACTAACTCTTCAGTTACTAAATGCTTAGAGCCCTGTTTTATGCATCACTTCCCCATGAGCTCGCAGTGGCTCAGGGCACAGCCTTGAGCATCAGTCAAGGTTCTCTGAACTCTGTGATTATTCCACAGAAAATACAGCTGCCACAGGGGTTCATATTTTAACTTCAACTCCATCAGTATCATCGCCCCAACAAAGGTGAGCCATGGACATGGGCATTGTGCCCACAGCTGGTCTGCACCATGTGCCCTTCATGCTGTCATCTACTGCTGCTCCCAAAATCTGTATATTCTTCATTTTCACAGAGCAAAAACTGGCTTGCATAGTATCTTACATTTATCAAAATTTTTTTGACTATGGCATGCATTTCTAAGCTCTCTAATTCATCCAGACTTGGTTCTTAGTTGCACTTTAAAACACAGAGTTGGCATTCAGAAAATGCCAATTTTTAAAAAATTTTCACCTGTTTTGACTGAGATTGTTCACAGAAATTGTGCACTAGGCTTTATTATTAAATAGATTTATCAAAGTTTATCTACTAGTGCAAAAAAAAACCAAGAATGTGGATTTCTTTTCTTGGCTGCTACCCTGAGAACAGTAGTATAAAACCCTGTGCCTGCTCTGGTCCTGGAGCAGAACATGTGCTAAGAGCAAATGCAAGGTAAAAGTGGTGAAGAGGAGAAAGAGTGCCTTAAAAATACCAGACATTACCTTGGTGAATATATACTGGTAACTCTAAGCCAAAAAAATATCAAAATATGTACCAGCATGGTACTGTCATGAATCAGGCTCAATTATGTGACTTATTTAAAATGAATGAAATTGACAAATATGTACGAAGGGGAGAGAATTGAAATAAGCCTTCAATTTAGCTCTCCCTTCCTCATGTCTCCTGACTCAGAGAGATCTTGGACCTCCTGCAGGTCTGCCATGCTAAGGCTGTTATAGCTGATGGGGTCTCAAGTCTGCTACATGAGGTGTTCCCAGGCACTCATGGTCCAGCTGCAACCTAGTACTCCATGTTCACCAACATCTTCCTCCTACACAGATTCACAGAATATGCACTGTTAGCTAACCTGTGAAGGGACAAATTTGGGCAGCTTGGACCATCCAAGCAGAGAGGTTTTTGTTTGGGGCTATACCAATGCGGGGGCAGTGGTAATCTCCAACATCACTAACCTCCACTGTAATGACTTTAAGTGTGAAATCTGTCCCTGACCACAGCCAGTAAACCCATGTGGGACAGCAGAGACCCAGTTGGAAACTCTGTAGAATAGGAGCCATGGAGACTGGCTTGGTTTCTGCAGGTACAAATCCAAATAGTTGTGAACATCACTGTGAGGAGGATGTGACAAGACCTGCAGGAGATGGAGGCTGGCTCTCCAGTGGTGACAGGCAGGGAGAGTGGCATCTGGGTCATCACAATATCTGCACTGGATCCCCAAATAATGAGAGAGAAGTGCAAGGTTATGCACAAACTTTATGAGACATTTTCATAATTTTTCAGTTACTTATTTAATGTTAAATAATTATATGTGTGATTTTGATTCACATACCAAACAAATTCAAATTTTAAAAACCCAGATACGTTAAAGACACAAAGGAACTCTAGAAGTCACTTAATTATTCCCTCTTTCTGTATTAGCCTCTTTATCAGAGTACAGGTTCTTATTTCTTCTGGAATTTTCCTCATTCTCTCTGATCTAAACATCACATGCTTTAAGCTGTGGAAAGAACCTCAGAACTTGAATCAATTCAGGCAGAAAAAAAATAAGGAAGAATAAGAGTGAGAAAAGCCTCTGAGAAATATAAGATTATATAAAGAGACTAAACCTATGAATCACTGGCCTCTCTGAAAGAGAGGGTGAGAAAGCAAGCAACTTGGAAAACATATTTGAAGATGTTGTCCACAAAACTTCCTCAACCTTGCTAGAAAGTCTGACATCAAATTTAGTAAATTGAGAAAACCCCTGTGAGATACTATGTAAGATGATAATCCCCAAGACACATAGTCACCAGATTCACAAAAGTCAATGAGAAAGAAAAAATATTAAAGATACCTAGAATGAAGGGGCAAGTCACCTATGCAGATTACTCCATCAGGCTAAAAGCACATCTTTTCTGTCTTTCGATTTAGACAAAACAGACTTTAAACCAACAATAATCAACATCACAGTTAGAGGAGCTAGTAAAGCAAGAGCAAACTAACCTCAAAGCTAGGAGAGGGAAAAAATAACCAAAATCTGAGCTGAACTAAAGAAAATTGACATAGAAAAAAAAAAAGAAAGAAACATACAGAAGATTGATATAATCAGAAATGACTCAGGGGAGATTACCATCAACCCCACAGAAATACCAACACTCAGAGCCTATGATGAATACCTCTATGCACACAAAGTAGAAAAATTAAAAAAAATGGATAAATCTCTGGAAACATCAAATTTCCCAAGATTGAACCACAAAGAAATAGAAAACCTAAATAGACCGGTAACACATTCTGAAATTAAATCAGATATAAACAGCCTACCAAAGAGCAGCCCAGGATCAGATGGAGTCACAGCTGATTCCTACCAGATGTATAAAGAACAGCTGATACCATTCCTACGTAAACTATTCCAAAAGGTTGAAGGACTCCTCCTCAACTCATTCTATAAGGCCAGTATTATTCTAATACCAAAACCTGGCAGAGACACAGGCCAATATTTCTGAAGAGCATAGGTGCAAAAATCCTCAACAAAATACTAGCAAACTGAATCCAGTAGCACATCAAAAAGCTAATTCACCAGAATCAAGTAGGCTTTATTCCTGAGATGCAAGGTTGATTCATGATACACAAATCAACAAATGTTATTTATCACATAAACAGAACTGAAAACAAAGACCATATTATCATCTCAATAAATGCAGAAGAGGCTTTCAATAAAATTCATTATCGCTTCATTTTAAAAGTCCTTAACAAACTAGGCACTGAAGGAACATACCTCAAAATTGTAAGAGCTGTATATGACAAACCTACAGCCAACATTATACTGAATGGTCAAAAGCTAGAAGTATTCCCTGTAATAACCAGAACACGCCAAGGGTGCTTACTCTCACCACTCCTATTCAACATAGTACTAGAAGGCCTAGCCAGGGGAGGAGAGGAAGTCAACCTAACTCTCTTAGCATCTGATAAATTTATACCTAGAAAGCCCTGTCATCACTGCCCAGATGTTCCTAGATCTAATAAACAACTTCAGCAAAGTTTCAAGGTACAAAATCAATATAAAAAATCAGTAGCATTTCTGTATAGCAACAGTGTCTATGGTGAGAGCCAAATCAAGAATACAATTCCATTCACAATAGCCACAGAAATAAAGTACTTAGGAATACAATTAACCAGGGTGTGAAAGATATCTACAACCAGAGTTACAATATACTGCTGCAAGAAAACAGAGATCACACAAACAAATAGAAAAATATTTCATGCTGATGGTTGGGAAGAATCAGTATTGTTAAAATGATCATATAGCCCTAGCAGAAAGCAATTTACAGATTCAATGCTATTTGTATCAAACTACCAACAAAATCTTTCACCAAAGTAGAAAAAAACTATTCTAACATTCATATGGAACCACAAAAGAGCCTGAATAGACAAAGCCATCCTAAGCAAAATGAACAAAACCAGAGTCATTGTACTGCTGAACTTCAAACTACATGCTACAAGTCTACAGTAAACAAAATTGCATGGTTCTGGAACAAACATAGGCACATAAATAAATGAAACAGGTTAGAGAACCCAAACTTAAAATTGCACATTATAACCATCTGATCTTGACAACGATGCCAAAAATGTAGCAATGAAGAAAGGGCTCCCAATTTTTTTTTTTCTTTAAACTTTAAAAGCCTTCTTCTTCTTCTTTTTTTTTTTTTTTTTTTTTTTTTTCTTTTTTTTTTTTTTTTTTTTTTTTTTTTTTTTTTTTAATTTTATTGCATTTTAGGTTTTGGGGTACATGTGAAGAACATGCAAGATTGTTGCATTGGCACACACGTGGCAGTGTGATCTGCCTTCCTCCCCATCACCCACATCTAGCACTTCTCCCCATGCTATCTCTCCCCAACTCCCCTCCCCCCGCTGTCCCTCCCCTATTTCCCATAAACAGACCCCAGTGTGTAGTGCTCCCCTCCCTGTTTCCATGTGTTCTCATTGTTCAACACCCACCTATGAGTGAGAGCATGTGGTGTTCGATCTTCTGCTCTTGTGTCAGTTTGCTGAGAATGATGGTTTCCAGGTTCATCCATGTCCCTACAAAGGACACAAACTCATCGTTTTTTATGGCTGCGTAATATTCCATGGTGCATATGTGCCACATTTTCCCTATCCAGTCTATCATTGATGGTCATTTGGGTTGTTTCCAGGTATTTGCTATTGTAAACAGTGCTGCAATGAACATTCGTGTGCAGGTGTCCTTATAGTAGAACGATTTATAATCCTTTGGATATACACCCAGTAATGGGATTGCTGGGTCAAATGGAATTTCTTTTTCTTGGTCCTTGATGCATAGCCACAATGTCTTCCACAATGATTGAACTAATTTACACTCCCACCAACAGCGTAAAAGTGTTTCTATTTCTCCACATCCTCTCCAACATCTGTTGTCTCCAGATTTTTTAATGATCGCCATTCTAACTGGCGTGAGATGGTATCTCAATGTAGTTTTGATTTGCATTTCTCTGATGACCAGTGATGATGAGCATTTTTTCATATGTTCGTTGGCCTCATGTATGTCTTCTTTTGTAATGTATCTGTTCATATCCTTGGCCCACTTTTGAATGGGCTCATTTGTCTTTTCTTGTAAATCTGTTTTAGTTCTTTGTAAATTCTGGATATCAGCCCTTTGTCAGATGAGTAAACTGCAAAAATTTTTTCCCATTCTGTTGGTTGCTGTTTCACTCTAATGACTGTTTCTTTTGCAGTACAGTAGCTGTGGAGTTTGATTAGGTCCCATTTGTCTATTTTGGCTTTTGTTACCAATGCTTTTGGTGTTTTGGTCATGAAGTCCTTGCCTACGCCTATGTCCTGAATGGTTTTGCCTAGATTTTCTTCTAGGGTTTTTATGGTGTTAGGTCTTATGTTTAAGTCTTTAATCCATCTGGAGTTAATTTTAGTGTAAGGTGTCAGGAAGGGGTCCAGTTTCTGCTTTCTGAACTTGGCTAGCCAGTTTTCCTAACACCATTTATTAAACAGGGAATCCTTTCCCCATTGCTTGTTTTTGTCAGGTTTGTCAAAGATCAGATGGTTGCAGATATGTTGTGTTGCCTTTGAGGCCTCTGTTCTATTCCATTGGTCTATATCTCTGTTTTGGTACCAGTACCATGCTGTTTTGATTACTGTAGCCTTGTAGTATAGTTTGAACTCTGGTAGTGTGATGCCTCCCGCTTTGTTCTTTTTGCTTATAATCGACTTGGTTATGCGGGCTCTCTTTTGGTTCCATATGAAGTTTAAGGTGTTTTTTTTTTCAAGCTCTGTGAAGAAGGTCATTGGTAGCTTGATGGGGATAGCGTTGAATCTGTAAATTACTTTTGGCAGTATGGCCATTTTCACGATATTGATTCTTCCTAGCCATGAACATGGAATGTTTTTCCATCTGTTTATGTCCTCTCTTATTTCGTTGAGCAGTGTCTTGTAGTTCTCCTTGAAGAGGTCCTTTATGTTCCTTGTTAGTTGTATTCCTAGGTATTTTATTCTCTTCATGGCTGTTGTCAATGGCAGTTTGTTCTTGATATGGTTCTCTTTTAGTCTGTTATTGGTGTATAGGAATGCTTGTGATTTTTGCACATTGATTTTGTATCCTGAGACTTTGCTGAAGTTGCTTATCAGTTTCAGGAGATTCTGGGCTGAGACAATGGGGTCTTCTAGATATGGAGCCATGTCATTTGCAAATAGAGACAATTTGACTTCCTCCTTTCTTATTTGAATACCCTTTATTTCTTTTTCTTGCCTGATTGCTCTGGCTAGAACTTCCAGTACCATATTGAATAGGAGTGATGAGAGAGGGCATCCTTGTCTAGTGCCACATTTCAAAGGGAATGCTTTCAGTTTTTGCCCATTCCGTATGATATTGGCTGTTGGTTTGTCGTAAATAGCTTTTATTATTTTGAGATACATTCTGTCAATACCTAGCTTATTGAGGGGTTTTAGCATAAAGGGCTGTTGAATTTTGTCAAAGGCCTTCTCTGCATCAATTGAGATAATCATGTGGTTTTTGTCTTTGGTTCTGTTTATGTGGTGAATTACATTTATAGACTTGTGTATGTTGAACCAGCCTTGCATCCCCGGGATGAAGCCTACTTGATCATGGTGGATAAGCTTTTTGATGTGCT
>NW_016107537.1:145272-146560 GCF_001604975.1 Cebus imitator
TGGTATGTTGTGTCTTCATTCTTGTTGGTTTTGAAGAACATCTTTATTTCTGCCTTCATTTCATTGTTTATCCAGTCAACATTCAAGAGCAAGTTGTTCAGTTTCCATGAAGCTGTGTGGTTCTGAGTTAGTTTTTGAATTCTGAGTTCTATCTTGATTGCACCATGGTCTGAGAGACTGTTTGTTATGATTTCCTTTATGATTTCCATTCTTTTGTATTTGTTGAGGAGTGATTTACTCATGATTATGTTGTCAATTTTGGAGTAGGTGTGATGTGGTGCTGAGAAGAATGTATATTCTGTGGATTTGGGATGTAGAATTCTAAAAATGTCTATTAGGTTAAATAGTCCAGTCTGAGTTCAAGTCCTGGATATCTTTGTTAATTTTCTGTCTGGTTGATCTGTCTAATATTGACAATGGGGTGTTAAAGTCACCCACTATAATTGTGTGGGAGTCTAAGTCTCTTTGTAAGTCATTAAGAACTTGCCTTATGTATTTGAGTGCTCCTCTATTGGGTACATGTATATTTAGGATTGTTAGCTCTTCTTGTTGCATTGATCCTTTTACCATTATGTAATGTCCTTCTTTTTCTCTTTTGATCTTTGTTCCTTTAAAGTCTATTTTATCAGAGATGAGAATTGCAACTCCTGGTTTTTTTTTGCTCTCCATTAGCTTGGTAAATCTTCCTCCATTCCTTTATTTTGAGCCTTTGTGTATCCTTGCATGTGAGTTGGGTTTCCTGGATACAGCACACCGATGGGTTTTGGATTTTTATCCAATTTGCCAGTCTGTGTCTTTTGATTGGGGCATTTAGTCCATTTACATTTAGGGTTAATATTGTTATGTGTGAATTTGATACTGCCATTTTGGTGCTAGCCGGCTGTTTTGCCCATTAGTTGATGCAGTTTCTTCATTGTATTGATGCTCTTTGCCATTTGGCATGTTTTTGGAGTGTCTATTTTGGTTGTTCCTTTATATGTGTAGAGCCTCTTTCAGGAGCTCTTGTAAAGCAGGCCTGGTGGTGACGAAATCTCTGAGTACTTGTTTGTTGGCAAAGGATTTTATTTTTCCTCCATTTATGAACCTCAGTTAGGCTGGATATGTGATTCTGGGTTGAAAATTCTTTTCTTTAAGGATGTTGAATATTGGCCCCCACTCTCTTCTGGCTTGTAGGGTTTCTGCTGAGAGATCTGCTGTGAGTCTGATGAGCTTCCTTTGTGGGTAACCCGCCCTTTCTCTCTGGCTGCCCTTAGTATTTTCTCCTTCATTTCAACCCTGGTGAATCTGA
>NW_016107537.1:148067-176806 GCF_001604975.1 Cebus imitator
CTGTGAAACTCTCAATCCAGAGTTTCTGGTTGCTGTTCTTTTGTGGGGGTGGGACCAGCCGAGCCTGATCTCCTGGCTCCCTGCCTCAGAGCCTTTTTTTTTTTTCCTTTTTTATCCCAGGTGTTCCAGTCACCTGTTGAAAGGGCGCCGGGATCTGTTTCCTTTGAGGCGACTTATTGCTCCGGCTTAAAGAGCGGCACTGAGATTCGTGGTGCTTTTTTTGCTCAGGAATCTCCTGGCCTGGCTCCCTGTTCAGTCCCCTCTTTAATCAGATGCATGTGCGGCTTCCCAGGGCTCCAATCGCCAGCCAAAAGGGCACCTGGACCAGTGTATTTTGTACGGAGAACTGCTGGCCTGGGCTGCCGACGGGCAAAGCAGCCCCCCTACCGAAAGAACCGCGCTGGCCAAAACAGCCTCGCTGGTGACGTGTGGGTCTCCTCTGCCTGGGAATCTCCTGGTCCGTGGGCTATAAAAATGCGGCGTCCACTCACTGGAAGCTGCAACTCTGAGCTGTCCCTAAACGGCCATCTTGGATCGAACCCAAAAAGGCTTCTTCAGGGCTCCCTGTTTGATAAATGGTGCTAGCATAACTGGCCAGACATATATAGAAGATTGAAACTGGACCCCTTCCTTTCATCATATACAAAAATTAACTCATGGTGGTTGGACTTAAGATGTTTTGACTTTACAATAGTGTGAAAACTATTTGCATTCAGTAGAAACAGTGCTTCCAGTAGTCGTACAACTACTCTGTTTTTCACTTTCATGTAATATTCAATAAATTATATTACAATAAATTATAATAAATTATTGGTGATGATAAATGAATGCGACAAGTTAAATCCCTTTTGGAAGGAAGTCTTAGACAAAACTAAGACGGCCGTCCCTATCACTCTTCCTACTTGGCCATTCACTAATTTTTTAGGAATAACCAATTCCTATTTGATCCTGTCTTTACATTTTCTTTTGACTTTAATCTTTTTAAAGCCTACAATAGAAAATATTGAATAAATGAATTAGTTCACTTTTAAACGGAAAATGTTTCTATGATGGCTATTTGCCACTGAATGTTGATAGGCTGAGGAAAAAAAAGAGAATGGAATTTATTAAAACAGGGTGCATCTCTGCAAATGAACAGTTGTTACTGAGTCAACTAGTAATATAAATAAATATAGTTTTCTACCACTTAAAATATTGTAGAGATCAAATGGATGGGGGTACCATGTACTGAGCTGCATTTACTTGAGAGACAGAATCACTGATGCCATGTTAAGAGTCACACTGAGAACTAATTCTGGAAATACCAGATTCTGGTGGCACAGTTGAAGAGTGTTTGGCTACATCTGCATAGTAATTATTTCCCAAAATATGCACATTTGCACATTTTAAAATTTCTGATCTTATCATCACCATACTGTCACCCACACTATATTCCAGGCATTCAGGCACTGTAAGTTCTCATTTTTGTGCTTCTTCAGGTTCACTCTGGCTGTTCTACATCCTTGACATTGCCACATAATATGTAGAATTAGCTTCTTAATTTAAATTTGATATTTGATGTTTTAATTTTAAATCTTTAATTTAATTTAATTCATTTTTTATTTTAATTTTTGATGGGTTGACATTTTTGTAATACTGAGACATTCAGTCTTTGAACATAATATGAATTTCTATTAACTTAGGTTTTCTTTTATTTTTCAAAATAACATTCTGGAGATGTCAGCATATTTAGGCTATTATTTCTAAATGATGCTTTGATGATTTTGTAAATGTTGTGTTTGTTTTATAATGTCAATTTTTAGCATTTTTTAGTTATACAGAAATAAAATTATTTTTTGAATTTACAAATTAATAAATTAATCTTGATTCTAACAATTTCTATTTCTCATATCAATTTTAATGGTTTCTCTGTAGACAAATTTGAATTTTATCTGCACACAGTCCCTTCATCAGTGAATTATGACAGCTTTAGTTCTTCTTTTTCAGTTTTGATTATTTGTTGCTATTGTTGTTGCCTTATAGCTCTGGTTGGGAACTTTATTGACATCCACTGATGTAAAACTGATCCAATGGCCTTTACTGTGAAACTATGTTTACATCTGGCTGCACATCTTGGTCTGAGGAAAAATGCAGGAATCAGAGTCTAAACACGTCGAGGGGTTACTTTTTTAAGATCTTCAAAATGTCCAAGCAGAGAACAGATGCTAAAATTGAGTTGTTATTGCAACAGCTGTCTGTAAAGGAAGCAGCTGGTATAATCTAGTAAACAATGAAGGTCTTGCAAAAGTTTTTGTTTCAAGCTGAATCACTGTGGGAGGCCAGATATTACGCGGCTGACAGTAATAAACTGCAAAATCATCAGGCTCCAGGCTGCTGATGGTGAGAGTGAAGTCTGTCCCAGACCCACTGCCACTGAACCTGTCTGGGATGCCAGTAGCCCTTTTGGATGCATCATAGATGAGGAGCCTGGGAGCCTGCCCAGGTTTCTGCTGGTACCAGGCTAAGTAGCTGCTAACACTCTGACTGGCCCTGCAGGAGAGGGTGGCTCTTTCCCCTGGAGACAAAGACAGGGTGGCTGGAGACTGTGTCATCACAATTTCTCCGGTGGTACCTGAGATTGGAAATAAAACAGAAAAGTCATCCATGTAATCTAGATCAAACCCACTGTCTTCCCAGTAGAGCCAGAATTATTGCTTTATATTGAGCTTTAATTATTGTGTTGACTGAACAGAGTTGCCAAGTAACAGGACCCCACAAACTTGAGAGCATTTTCACTGACATGCAAAACCATCCCATGTTCCCCTCACCTGGAAGCCAGAGTAGCAGAAGCAAGAGAAGGTGAGGTAGGGCTTCCATGATTCCCTCTGGGTTCTATCTGAGCAGCTCTTCTCCAGAGCTCTGACCTAGGCATTGATATGGGCTCTGGATTGCAGGGTGGCTGGGAGGGACATGCAAAACAGCTGGGGCAGGTGCTGAGCTTCCAGGTGCCGAGACCATTTGCCTCCTCCTCTCTGCACTCAGCAGCCCACACCAAGGTGATCGGACCAGAAAAGGTCATTGGCTCAGCCTGGGGGTAGAACTTTTCCCCTGTGGTCACATACTTTAATTTCATATCCTCTTGTCTCACCATCGCCTAAATTCAGCTGCATAATGTTTGGCACAAGCCTGTAAGAAACAAAATAGAAGGCTGTGGTTTCATTTTTCTCTTTCTACTCCAAACCTGCCAGTCAGCTCCCTAAGTGTATCACGCATCCGGTTGAAAGGAAGAGTCTATTACAACTTTATCTTCCTGATATACTTTTATTCACTTGTTAGCAATCTTTCCTGAGGGCCCAAAAGCTGTCTCATTCTTGGCAGGAATTAAAAGTAAAGAGCAGCATTCAATTAACCTCAACACTGTGAGTGCGAGGACTTTCACAACTGCATGGATGAGTGGGACCTGGGCTCCAAACCCTCAGGGTAGTGATACCATTTCCCTAAAGACAGAAGATGGTTCTGTCCATGCAGGCAAAGAACTATTTCTTGGGTGACTATCCACCACTCTATTCTAAACAACATATTCTACTCTAAAAAACACATTCATCAACCTAGACTCAGAAAGCCTCTTCAAATTAATAATTTTTAAAAAAATTTCTCTGTTCATAGTACTGATTCAAATTCACAAAAGTTCTGCTGTTTTCCTAAAGCTGTTAAAAATCATTTACTAGCCCATGTCAGGTGGAAGCAAGTTCAGAGGTAATCATCCATTCAGGAATTAGAGCTTCATCCTTAGCTAGATTTATTTTCCCTCCAATACTCCAGAAGTTATCATGGCAGACCCTGAAGTACTCTCTGGGCTGTGAAGAAGCTCCATTGCTCATGCATTGCTTAAAATTAATCAAGTTATATAACCTCCCTTTACCTCAGTTTCCTTATCTGTGAAACGGTGACAACCATAGGATGTACCTTACAGTGCTATGTACAACTTAAATAATGCAAAGTATTTACGAAATTATCTAGGACAGTATGTATGCTGCTGTTAATTTTGTTGTTGTGATTGTTAAAATATGTAATATTATAACAATCATCCTTAGCAGAGACGCATAGAAAATATTCTTGAAGTAAATCAGATGTGTTTCAACCAAAGCCTTGATTATACAGCCTAACTCCAATCAACCGCCCAAAAACCCCAAAAATCCAAACAATTTGGCCCGAAAAAAAAGGTAAGCAAAACCTCAAACAACCCCAACAAACCCCGGTCAAAGCCGTTCCTCCCAACAACCAATAACAAAAACTTAACCCAAGAAAAGTTAAAAAGGCCCGGTGGTAACCCCCCTTCTTATGTAATCCTTATTCTGCCTTGTTATCTTTTTGTCTAATTCTTGTTCCATGAGTCACGATAAGGAAAAACTACCATCATTACTTGGGAGCCTGTTTCAGTATAATTTCTTCAGCCCTGTCATCTTGAAATCTTACAATTTGTCTCAGAAATAAGAATATTCATTAGGGCAGTTTTTATGTAATAGAGGATGTTATCTATTTATGTTCCAGGAAATTAGAGTGTCTTGAACATGCTAATATTTGAGATAAAATTTAAATTTTAAGTTTAAAACACTCTGGTTTCAATGACAACAGCTAAAATCAGAATAAAACAGGGAAATAGAATACAATAGAAAACATAGGCTCTGTCATATGGACTAATAGTATATATTACTTCATAGATTTCTAGATATATGTTAGAAACCTGATATGTATATGTGTGAAATGATGATCCAAAAATTGAAGAGTGACTGGCTTAAGAAACGCCTGCATTTCACAAAGCCTGGTACACTTTTCCTATTATGAACAAAAGGCTAGATACTAGTCTCATGACTGTCAAAATGCCTAGCTGCTTGAGATAAAGGCAGAGAAGATGTACTGAAGTGAAAACATTGGAAACAGTGGAGGCTCGTCCTGTGATGTTGTGGATGTTGTTATGGTTCTCGTTGTTATTATTGTTGTAGTTTTTGTGGTGTGCAGTGGGAGTAAAAGCAGCCAGAAGATTTATAAGCTCTGCTCTTCCTCATAGCCATAACTCCCTCTAGAGATGAACAGATGATGGTCAAAGAGTCTCTGACAACTCTAGGGAAGTCTCAAGAGGTCTATCCCGAATCTTTCCTGACAAATGTTGTTCGAGTCCCAGACTAAGTGGGACTGAGACACAGAATCAAGGACTAAAGCAAGGGATGAAGGGAAATGAGTTGAGGCTGTAGGCGCAGGGATCAGAGGCTTCACCAATTTCATGAGGCTCCACTCTTCTATCATCATAAGGAGAGAAGCATCATAAGGAGAGAAGCATCAAACCAGACTCACTCCTGGAAGAATCATCAGATTATTTTAGAGAGAAGAAACTATGCATTCCTTGTCAAATATGTTTTTTCAGATTCACAGCTACCTATCCTTTGTTAATATTATTTATCTTCTTGACGTGCACTGAGTGGTGAAGAGCACATCCATAATTGGAACTCAAGACTTGTATTCTCTACTTATGAAAGTTGTGCCAGTAAGGGACAGAAAATTCTATATTCATTGGGAGAGGATGGTTGACTACATTTAGTGTTTAAGACTCTGCCAAACTGTTTTCCAAAGTGATTGTACCATTTTACATTTTCACTAAGAATGTATGAGAGTTCCAACATTCTAACTACTTTTTAAAAATTACTTAATCGACAGAAGGCAATGACCAGAATAGCTAATGATCATAAAAGCTGTTTTTCGTATCATTTTCTTGCTATTTCTCTGTCATTGTGTTTCGGGAGTTTGAGGACAGAATCAATACTGTCCAAGCCACTTTTCAAACACTTCAAACTATAATAGTTAGGATGGTAATAGGAGATGTAAAGGGAGTTTTAATCATTACTCAATATTTATTATTATCATACTACATAAGGCAATATACTTTGAGCAAAATAGCATTTGACTAGGACTCAGAAAAAAGGATTCTAAGTTCAGCTCCAAAAGTAAATATTAGAAAACAATTGTTGTTAAAACATGGTATGAAAAATGGCATCCCAAAGTGATTGTTTATTTCTTTACATTTGCTCAGAAAATTAGAAAATAGTACACTGTCTTTTGAGGCAACAATAATACAGATGTTAATTTTTTTAACTATGATAAATACAGAAAACATAAAATTGGCCATCTTAGTCATTTTCGAGTGTACGCTTCAGTGGCATTAAGTATATTTGCATTGTTGTTCTACCATCAGTAACGTGAATTTCCAGAAGTCTTTTTATCCTATACAGCTGGTATAGTTTACCCTTAGTGGATGAAAGAATCGCTTCAGACAGTGACAGGGTGAAGCCTGGGATGCAGATAGCGTTTTGTCAAATTATCTGTGGTGGCTTGGAAGAGCCTAACAAAGACGTGAAGCTTCTGGGTCTCTGCTGCCTGGTCCTTGCAGAAAAAGCAGATTGACAGATCAGTGCCACGCCTCCCACCCACCCCAGGATCTCAGGCATCCTCTACTCATCCACAAGGATTGGGCTGAGTTAGTGGAGACACTGTCTGTCTGTCCCTGTTCTGAGAATACTGCCTCTTTGGGCACCCATTGCCATGTTGCTTGACCCAGACCTTTCAGCCTTGGTTGTCCAGTTCTATAAGGGAGGTCACGTCCTGTAGAAATCTGACATGTCTGATAGTGTCATCCACCCTAATGAAGGAATCAGATGTCCCCCTTACCAGCAGAGGACGCTAACACCTGATATTTCTGGGTCCTGTCCCTCGTTCCTGTGGAGCCCATAGAAGGCACCCAGAAGGAATCATTCCATCCACATTAGAGTTAGGAGACCTGTCTGGGTTATTATGGTGGCCTAAATTGCAACCTCCAAGAACATGCACTATAAAAGGAAGAAAATGACTGATAACATTGAGTTTAGGATTTCACAGTGGCAACCCAGTCAGGCTACTGACCTGGTCCAACTTCTTCCCCACTCAGCTCAGAGCTTTTCAACCTGCACCTCTCCATGCTGTGTTTCCCTTGCTCTGCAATGCAGTGTTTAATGTCCAATTGCCGTAGTCAGATGGGGTACCACCCTATTAGCAGGTTGTCCTGATGTGCACTCTTCAGTTGCTGTATGAGTCAGCTGTTCTAGCATTAAATATATCCATTGGCCCGTGGATGACAGGGTGTATGGAAAGTCCATCATGTCCCCTGAGAGTGTGTCCATTGACATGTCGCTTGGGAGGTAAAGGGTATTCCTTGGTGAGAGTGAAGTCTCAGGGGGCATCCAAAAACATGACGTAAGTTCCTCTCAAGGGTGGCCATCGTGGTCCCAGCACCTAGTTGAGTGATATATTTGTCTCTTACAAGTGGCAAGCTGTTGCCATAGACCTTTTCTCCACAGAGGAGGTCCTTTAGTAGTCCAGTCACTCAGTTGCTATTTTCCGGACTAGAGAGCTAGACTGTTGGCAATAGCCCGAGTTGGTGAAAATGTAGCAAGCCATGGCAGAAAGGTCTGGATGGCCATTATCATTTCATGTAGTTTGGATCATTGGGTGGAATGACCATTATTTGTCTCAGTAAAAAATGATCACCCACTGGCTAGAGGACCCAGACTACATGTTTTGCAGAGCCCTACGTATTCCATGCCATATCAACATTGACATGTCTCTGAATCTTGGATTTCAGGTAGCCAAAAGCAGAGCCAAATGATCCCTCATTTAGTCCCTTCTAGCAAGCTCACCATTTGTTCATGGAGCCTTCAAAGCCCACGGGATGCTGGCTAGGCCTGATTCTGAAAGTGCCATTTCTATTTGATAATGCAGCTCTATTGAGCCTGTCTAGTAGTATTGGTTGGATTTTAAGCACTCATATAAAAAGTAACAGCTCACCCAGCAGCACCACACTTGGTTCAGTCACTATAAATTTCCAATAATAAGCAAGAAGTTGTCATTCCAAAGAGGCACATCTGGTGGCTGTTTCAGCTAGTTTATGTGTTCAATATCTGACAGGCTGGCTCACTCTGTGACAATTTTCTGTTGCCACAGACTCCAGTCAGCATACATAGAGGTTGTGGACACCTGAACTTCCATCAGACTAACAGACTCTAAAGGGTTTTTTTTGTTTGTTTTGCTTTGTTTTTTTTTAGACAGAATTTTCTCTTGTTGCTCAGGCTGGACTGAAATAGCATGATCTTGGCTCACTGCAACCTCTGCCTCCCAGGTTCAGCAATTCTCCTGCCTCAGCCTCCTGAGTAGCTGGGATTACAGGTGTGTGCCACCATGCCCGGCTAATTTTTTGTATTTTTAGTAGAGACGGGGTTTCGTCATGTTGGTCAGGCTGGTCTCAAGCTCCTGACCTCAGGTGATCAGCCCGCCTCAGCCTCCCAAAGTGCTGAGATTACAGGCGAGAGCCACTGTACCCGGCCTCTAGATGCCTTAAAGAAGTGCTTGGAACATGTCTTGTTGGACAACTTTGAAGGCTGCTGTTGCAAAGGGCTCTGTTCAAGATTGATGGCTTTGTTTGTGATTTTGATTTTGACTAAGGTGACTAAAAGCACATCCCAGTGAGATTTATGCTGTTTCCAATACCCAAAGAGGCCAACTAACTGTTGTCCTTTTCATTAATGGTTGCTGCTAGTGCCAACGTTTGACTATATCTGGGATCCTTCCTTGGCTTCCTGTCTAAGTGGCCTTAGCATTCAGGCTGCAATAGTCCATTGCTGGTCTCTGTTCTCTAGTATTTTTGCCCAGTCAAACTGGGTTGCTCCATGACGACACGGGGCTATGTAACATTTTGATATGTTTGTAGCAAGTCTTGAATAAAACAGGTAATGTCTTGTTCTTCATTTAGTAGACAGTACTGTTTTTGTTGAATAACCCATGGAGTCTTGGGTAGCTTAGGTAGTAGGCCTCAGTGGATAATCCTTTTTGTTAAGGCTTGAATTCTTAGTTGTGAGGGAGCATATCTTTCAGGCAGCAGTGATGTTCTGTGGTACAAATATCAATACCTATACTGCACTCTGAGGTGGGAACTATGGCCACCAGCTCCAACATGACCCACAGGGCACCGTCCACAAGCAGAGAAACACCATGGCCACTGCATTTGTCCCAGAACCTCTCAATGTCACTGGTCAAACTTTCCCCAGTGGAGACCTATGGGCTCTGGCACTTAAAAACCCAGAAAAGTATTTTCTCCTTTTATTTTTACATGGTCTAGGGCCACGAGTTTCTGGTGAGCACCCAAATGCATTGGCTGTATCCCTAACTGTGCCATTTAGATCAAGACATTTGGATCTGGAAATATTGCTTTATCAAACTAATACATCAAGCAGTCTGCATAAGACTTCCCTGAACTTTTTCTGTATCTCTTATTTAGAGAGTGAGCCTCCCTTTGCATGAAAGCCCAAATTGCATATATATCAGGATATTAGGACCCGTATCAGGGATATTAGGGTCCATTTGAGTACGAATTTCTTTAGCTTTCTGGCTCCAGGAATAAGGAATCATGTAGGTGTCTACCAACCAGAGAATTTTGTGCCCCATTATTGTTTCTACACACCTTTCTCTCTGCCTCAATTCAGGCAGCCACCTAGTGTAAATTCATGGAGAGAGTGATCTATAACCAGTTTATCCTCCCTCCCTCCCCATAAAGCATCCAGATGCATGTCCAGCCTGGCAAATTCCAGTCTAATGGCTCTCTCCTGGGCCAAATAATGGGAGCTATCATTCTGCCCATTTCACCAATAAGCCATGGTCTGTCATTACTAGAATCTTCTCACTGGAGTAATTTTGTGAAGCAGGTTAACTGTGCAGTGATTACCAACTTACCTGAGTCCAGGGAGATAAAACACCCTCACACAACTAGTCACGTGAAGCAATTTACTATTTACAGACAGACAGCAAAGGATAGCAAAAGCCTAGAATTTATTGTGGGTCTGTCCCCCAAGACTCAGGAAAGCTGCCTGGGGCTGATGGAGCCTAGACTCTGCTTCACATATACTGCAGCTAAGGGACTCTGAATTGGACCCGCCCTGGCTTTTATATCTTGGAGCCCCATATCACACTGAGCTAAAGTGTTGAAGGAAATCCTGTTTCAAGAGGGTGTGGCAGGCCAATACTCCCTGTCAATCGCACAGTCAGGCCTGCATAGTCCTCCAGTTACACCAACAAATTTCCACAGTGCTGCCTTAACACTGAACAAATAATTAAACCTAGGGAAATTGGTTCTCAGGCATCAAAGCCAGAAGTAAAACGTATGTTCAGTGGGAGGCTTGCATAGGCTTCTCCCTAACCTGGAACAAGTCAAAATAATGAAGACAGCCTTACATTCCTAGTGCCAGGACCCATCTTGGGTCAACAAAATGAGATGAGTCAAGGTAACAGAGGCAGCTGTTTGAGTAAATTCACTGGAGAGTTTAAGGCAGCTCTCTGGACCAAGCTGTAAATGAGATATGATAGGAGTAATCACTCTGGTACCACAGTCCTCACTATGAGAATTTAGGAGACAGGTCTTGAAGGTACTGGGCTCCTCACAGCTTAATCAGACTTTGCATTTCTTTGGCCTCTGACCTTCTAGTTGAAACAAAATTAGTTGCCTATAGACTTAGGCAAATGTTATACTGCACGTAGGCACACAATGCCAACCTATGTAAGCACCAAGAAAATTGTAATACTTTCGGCCTGGCCAACATGGTGAAACCCCACCTCTAGTAAAAATACAAAAATTAGCTAGGCATGGTGGTGTGCACCTGTAGTCCCAGCTACTTGGGAGGCTGAGGTAGGAGAATTACTTGAACCTGGGAGGAAGAGGTTGCAGTGAGCTGAGATCGTGCCGCTGCACTCCAACCTGGGCAACAGAGCCAGACTCTGTCTCAAGAAAAGAAAAAAGAAAATTGTAACACTTTGAGTTGGTCTGGTGGAAGCATCTCTGACCTTCTTCCTGTATCCGGTTACAGCAATAAATTCCCTTCTTTCCTAGTTTGTCTGCTTCCAGTTATCGGACCTTGAGAACATGCAGCCAGAACCCAGCACTTTCCGGGTACGAGGGGAATGGAACAGAGCCTGTGCTGCGATGGCCAACTGGCCAACACTGCCCTATCTTAGGATGTTACATTTCCAGGACATTCTATAGTGATTCTTGAAAACTAAGAGTGAGAAAGGGGAGGAGACTGGGTTGGTCCAAGGCCAGCTGGAGGCTGTCCTGCAAATACCGTAGTGGAATTGCATCTCATTAGTCTTGTAACTTGCTGATTTTACTGAGCATAATGCCTTCACTGTTCATCTATGTTGGAGGTTGTGTCAGAATTTCCTTCCTTTGGAAAGCTGAATAACATTCCATTGTATGTCTATGCAACATTGTGTTTGCCCACCCTTCCCTGCATGTATATTTGTGTTGATTCCACCTTTTGGCTATTATGAATAATTCTTCTCTGAATGTGGGTATATAAATATTTCTTCAAGTTAATATTGTCAGTTATTTGGATATAGGTCCAATTGTGGAATTGCTGAATTACATAGTATTTATATTTTTAATTTATTGAGGAATTGGCATGTAGTTTCTTATACTACGTGACCATTTTACATCCCCACAACAGCGTCCACAAGATTTCCAATTTCTCCAGATTCTCATGAACACTCATTTTCTGTTGAGGGAAACCATCCTAATAGGTATAAGGTGGATTTTGTTTTCATTGCCCTAAGAATTAGTGTTGTTGAGCATCTTTTTATGTGTATTGGCTGTTCATCAATCTTCACTGCATAAATGTCTATTCAAGTCATTTCCCTTATTTTAATCTGGCTTTCCTCAAAATTGAATGTCTCCTGTTGACCTGTAGGACTTATTATTATTTTATGTTGGATATTATTAACCCCTTACCAGATATACAATTTACGAATACTTTTTTTTATTCCATAAGTTGCATTTTCACTGTGCTGATCATGTATTTGATACACAAACATTTTATATTTTATACATGTATATATATTTTCTATGGCTGTTTATGTTTTTGGTGTTAAAGATATAAGTTTTTAATTGTCTGTACCTTTGCACTTTTTATGCTGAGAAGACAGTAGTTTACAAAGTCAAATAATCCCTGTGTGTCACTCATGGATAAGGAAAGAACCATATTTTGCTTCACACAGCTCTTACTATAAAGTGAAAAGTTATTGTGGAAGACATTTTTAAAAACATTTTTCCTCGATAGTGAAGCTAAAAGTTTTACACTTCCTCATTTTGTGCCATAAGACAGTGAAGCTGCTTGAGAATCCAAAGGCTCCCTTGTGCTTACATGGTTGCACTTTTTATGACATGGAAAGTTGTTTGTTGGCCTCCTCTGGCAGGTCCACCGAAAATATATTATAATTATCTCAAAAAAAAAAAAAAAAAAAAAAAAGGAGGCAGTATTGAGGCTCTCAGTACAGATTGGCTATTGTTCTTGGTTGCAAATACAAAGTCCACCAAGCAGAAAGTAATTTATTGCAGTATTTTGAAATGCTAAAAAGTTGTTTTGAAGCTTCAAGAAACGGGCTACAGACAAAGCTTCTAGCAACAATTCCTAGAATTGCACTGCTGATGCAGCCTGTGGAAAGAGGCCCTGCTGTGTGGAGCTCCACATTCAGGCTGCCTCCATCAGAGAAGAGAGCTGCTCCTCTCACTACGGACCCAAGAGCGACAGCAGATCTGCTCTCTGCTGCCAGAGATCTGACCCACTGGTCTGCAGCTCTCCCTCTGTGTGTTGATTACATCACTATTTCAGTCACATGCTGACTCATTAGTTTTTATGAGTGCAGGGGCTATTTCTGCCCCTATTTACCCTGGGGCTTTCTATCATAAATACATATCTTTCCAGACTTGAACTTCCAGGCATTAATAGTATCAACAGCACCATGCTACTAACTAATATAATGAAAAGATTTCCTTTACAAATGACAGCACAATCAATTGACATCAGCTCTTAGTCTGATCCCTGATATGTGGTACAATGTTAGTCGATCTGGTAAGGTCATATTTCTAGGTAAGCAGGACATTCAGAAGACCTAGTAGCCCTTTGAATCTTGGTTAGTTGAAATTCATATTGCTGAACCCATGCATGAACCCCCATGACATTGGTTCATGACATTCCCTGGGAAAGCTGGGAAAGGTGACTGATTAAAGTCTATGTGTTGAATCATTGTAATGATTAAGAGTCCCCTCCTCACTCCTGGCATTTAGATAAATATTCACTTGAATAGCATTTATTTTCAACTGAGACTCATTTTTTAAAGGTCCAGTCATAGCCCTTCCAGAATGCTAGTGTCTTTCATCCTTCAGCTGTGTTTCTTCTAAGACCTAATGATCTGTCAAAACTAATAGCCAATGTTATTAAATTTCTGTTCTCTTTGCAAAGTGAGCATCAGATATAACTCTTGTAGTTGAATCACTGTTGTGATTTTTCACTCTTCCAGGTCGTCTTTGATGATATCAACGATGTGACTCCATCCAGCATATCATCACTGTGGGCATGCACATGATGGGAACCTCCAGAAAATGCAACGATTTAATGTTTAACATTAGGTAATGTTATCTCTATTTCTAACCATTGGACCTCTACTGAATTAGAAAAACATTTTAAAATAAGGACAAGCATTTTTGTAGAGTTAAAAAAAAAAAAAGACTATTAGAAAAATTCTTCTAGAAATATCCGCGAGAAATTTTCTTATATAGCAATTTTTTTAATGTGGCACAACCAAAATCATTTTAATCCATCAAATTTATATAATAATTTTATAAATATGCATATGTTATATATACATCATTGAATAAACTTAATAAAAATAAATATTATATAATATGTGTAGCCACCAGCATCAAATAAATATATATGTACCTATATGTGTGTTTAAAACAAATATATACATTTTTCCATAAATGAGGTAAAGTTTACTCTATTCATTAAAATATTACTTAGTTTTAATTTCTTCATTAAATTCCTCTCAGTAACTTGATAAATTAATTACTAAATATTCATATTTATGCCATAAATTTAAGAAGAATTACTTTTATGCTATGTCAGTCAGCATTTACACATTAATGATTGTAACTAATGATTCAAAGTCAGTGGCTTATTCCACTAAATATTTATTGTCATGTTCATGGATGTTCATGTTCACAATCATCTGGCTGATGAAGGCAGAGCTCAGCTGTGTGGTTCTGCTGCAGGCACTGAGCTTGTCTGCAAGCTATTCACTGTATTTATCTGAGGCCAAGGCTGCAGGGCGGTGACTACTGAGGGCAGAAGATTCTCTTTGCAAATTGTAGGAGTGAAAATCCTCCCCAACCAAACTGCACAGGTGAATGTAAGTCCAACAATTTCTAACAAAGATTCACACATTTTAAATTTATTGTTTTAATTTAGTAAGTTTTTTTAAATGTTTACTCTACTTAGTTATAAAAAGTATTTGGTTATTACATGGACAAATAATTGTGTTTTTCAACCTTTACAATCTTACAAATGCTTTCAAATGTACATTTGCATTAATTACAAAATAAAGCTGGATGTGTTTTGAACATGTGGCTTTAAATATACATCTTCTAAATGGTCTCACTTACCTGTATATATTTACCTGTAGGAAATACAACCTTTTTAAATTTCTAAAAGATACCCAATAAGTGGTCCCCCCCATGCAATTTGAAAATCAAAAAATGAAGACTCTGTACTATGAACTGGCACCCGAGATACACATGGGCAGAGTTGTGGACTCGACAGATGCTGCAGGCAGCTGAAAGCAGCAGCGTCCTCAGCCCTGGGCTTCCCAGATAAGTATGAGGACCACATGGTTCAACAGCCCTTACCTACAGGGGCAGTTGCACTCTGGTTCCTGAGGGAACACCAGAGAATCCTCTGATTCTATTATCAGTTTTCCTCACTACTATATCTCTGGCTTTGAAAGGTTATCGTGTGAAAGTTCATCATAGGATGAACATTAGGAAACAGTATCACTATCACTTGCCAGGTGAGTCAGGTCATTGGCCTGGGGTTAGCCTATATCAGCAGAAACCAGGGAAAGCCCCTGAGCTCCTATTCCATGCTGCATCCAGTTTGCAATCTGGAGTCACATCACAGTTCAACGGCAGTGGATCTGGGACAGATGTCACTTGATTAGGAATTGGGTAACTATTGTCATCCATAACTAAAACTCAGTCAAGAAGCAAGCAGGGAAAAGCATCTATGTGTCATAACTAAAACTCAGTCAAGAAGCAAGCAGGGAAAAGCATCTAGTGTACAAAACGCTGCTCCCAGAATGTAATTCTCTGCAAATCTGACGGCTGAAAGCGCTCTTTGTGACCTGAAACCAGTTTTATCTACAGCTTCTGACATAATTTCCTACAACTCTAGGACTAATTTTTCCCACTATTATTGCTTATCAGTGGAAGATGTCTAACTCCTCAAACCCTTACTCATGCCATGCAGTTTCTCAGAGTGATAGGTAAAGTTTTTTCTGATTTGGTAAAAATCAGATCTCTTTGTTCCTCACAGATACTGAAGAACACCCTGTCTTCCTATATGCCCCTTATTGTAGTTCTTTTTCCCAAATACAACATTAAATTTAGAGATTCATCTCTACATTTTATTTTCTCTTCAACAGTAGTTTAGACCACAGCTCACTGTATTAAGAGAATTCCTCCTCAGGACTTTATGATTTTTCCTTTGTTGTGTGAGTCTCACCTGAAGCCATAAATCAGGCTCCACGGGTTTTTGTAATAATCTCTGTCCTTCAGTAAATCAGGAGAGGCATTAACATATTTGGGCTGCTGCGATGAAGAGAAAAAAAGAGTTAGGATGCAGAGGAGGCTTCATCATTTACTCTACCAATACCATCAAAGTGTGACTGAGTCTGAAAAATGCTCTCAGCAGAGGTAGGCACCAGGAGGAGCAGTCAGCGTAGCCCAGCCTCATATATCTGCTTTTCTAAGGGGTTATTCTTTTGGTTTGTACCACTATGGGAGGAAAACTGCCCTCCTGCTAACAATGATACGTTGCACCATCTTCCAGCTGCAGGCTGATGATAGTGAGAATGATGTCTGTCCCAGATCCACTGCCATTGAACTGTGATGGGACCCCAGATTGCAAACTGGATGCAACATGGAATAGGAGCTCAGGGGCTTTCCCTGGTTTCTGCTGATATAGGCTAACCCCAGGCCAATGACCTGACTCACCTGGCAAGTGATAGTGATACTGTTTCCTAGAGATGCAGACAGAAAGGATGGTAACTGGGTCATCTGGATGTCACACTTGGCACCTAAGATCAGAAACATAAAAACAAATATCCAGACAATTAATCATGTTATAAGAAGACATCCCTGAATTGCCAGGTACTGAGCACAGTGGGCTGAATAAATTCCTAGTGTTCTTCCTGACCTGGGAGCCAGACCAACAGGAACCCTAGGAGCTGAGCAGGGTCCCTCATGTCCATGCTGTGTCCTGACTGGGGCTGACTCCTGCACAGAGTGTGACCTGCCTACTAAGAAGTCTTCAGGGCAGGAGGCTGTGCTCTGGTAACATGCAAATCAGCAGGGGTTGGGGCAGGCTGGGCACAGCTGCAGGGCTCCTTCATCTCAGTAACTCAGCACAGGGGCAGTGCAGAATAATCTGCAGAGACCATGTTCCTGATGGCTGTATGGGGTAGTGTATTACATTTGTGTATAGAGATTGTTTAGGAGAATATGCTTGTTTGTAAGGAACACGTAGTAAAGTCTTCAAAGGTGGGGTTATCAGGTCTTCAATATACTCTCAAACGGTCCCAGTAAAAGGAGGGAGGGTAGTATCTGCAGCACTTACAACATTGCTATGTGTGTAAAATCATTCCTTTTTAAAAAAAAAAAAAAAAAAACCATAGAGCTAAAGAATATTATAACTGAACTAAAATTCAATAGAAGGTTTCAGCATTGGCATCCGAGATACACATGGGCAGATCAAGAAGAAAAAGAATCTGTGAATTCAAACACAGTTCACTGGAAATCATCTAATCTGAGGAGAAAATAAAATTAAAAAGGAACTAAAGTAATTTAAAGGGTTTATGGAACACTATCAAGCACAACAATATGCATTATCAGAACTGAAGAAAGCAAAAAGAGAAAGAAAGAAACTGTAAACATATTTATTCAAATAAAAGCATAAAACTTTCTAAGGCTGGAGAAGAAAATAGAAATCTAGAATCAGGAATCCCAGAAGAGAACAAATAAGATATCCATATAGAGACACAACATAATTAAATTGTCAAAAGTAAATACAAAAAGAGAATTTTAAAAACAGCAAGGAAAATGCTACTTGCCACATAAAAGAAGAATCCATAAAACTGTCAGCAAAGTTTTCAGCAGAAACCTTGCATATTAGAAGGAAGTGAGATGATATATTCAATATCCTGAAAGAAAAAAACTGACAACAAAAATATTATGTCAACAACCCTGTTTTCCAAATATAAATGGGAGATAAAGACTTAGACAAACAAAAGTTGAAGAAGTTTATCACCATGAGATGCTTTTCAAAACAGTCTAATGTTATAAATCAGTATGTAAATCAATTATAACTCAAGTAAAACCTTAAAAGACAAAACTGTTAAATCAACTATAGCTATAATAGTTTGTTAATGGATATAAATTATAAAAAAGATGCATATATTATATAAAGATGTATGTGAGGAATACATATAGTCTGAAAGTGAAGGAATAAGAAATAAAAAAGAGATTTTATTAATATTATGCTAAATATATTTAAAGGTATTTTGCAATGACTTTAAGCCATTGTTCTTACCAGTATAAGATAAAGCAATTTACCTCAGATAACAAAGAGGAGAATACATTCCCTCAATGCATGGGCCACTCACAGATCCACGATTTTCAGAGCTATGGGTCTCTTTAATACTCAGAAACTAAATGGGCTGCATCTTATTTTCAGCTTCGGGACCTCCAAGCCATTCTATTCTCTTTTCCGTCATTGCACATTATTTCCCACAGTTCATCAGCAAGGAGGGCTGACTAGTGATGTCAGATTTGAATACTTCAACAACAAAAAAACCACTTTCTGTATTCAACTCTACATGTGTGGATTAGGATAAAATTAAAACTCTGGATCAATCCAGGCTGCAATGACAATTGTCTTCAAAGTAGGAAAACAAAGAACACATCCGCGGGGTAATGCTCTGAGCTGCACTCCTCACCAGCATGTTCCTGGAGGCTCAGGCACAGTTCCTCTGGAGCCTGGCTCGCTGAAGAGTAGGTAAGAGGGAGGCCCTGGAGAAAGATCAGGTCAGTGAACCTTCTCTCTATGTGAGCATGGCTGCTGATTAGTGTATGTCCTTGCTATGCACCATCAATGCCCATTTCCTCTTTCACTGTTTGGCAATGAGATGGGACATCATCCAGACCAAGATGCCAGTCCCTTGTTGGTGTTGGTATCTTTAGGAGAGAGAGGCTCCATGTCTAACCAAGCAAAGGTTGATGTACATGAAAAAGTCACTTGGATCTAGATAAAACTGGACACTGAATTTCACTCATCATATCTCACTTATATAACTTGGTGCAGGGCATTCTAACCTGGATCAGCAACCGGGGAAGTGGACTCAACTACTTCAGTGTCAGTGGACTGCAGCCTGGGGACTCTGGGGAGCATTACTGATGCCTGATTAAGGGTGGCCAAATCAGGGTCATGTAGCCTACGCACAGACATTTTGTCATCTTTTAAGAAAGCTGAATTTTAAGAGAATTTGCATGTATAGGGGAAAGAAAAGAAAGTTTATTTTGCTCTCTAAATGTTTGCTGAAAATGAATTGACAAAAGACAGATTAATGGGAGCAAAGACATACAAAATGTATTTAACATGCAGAGGAAAATCACAGGAGAATAATTATCCCAAAAACCCAGTGAAGTCTAGATGCTTACACCTTCCTCATAGGGAAAAGGACCATGAAGTAAATGACCTGAGATAAAACAAATGGGTCCTGAAAAGAATAAGTCATAGCTTGTCTGGCTAAACTATCAACTTCCAGTTTAGCTCCTGTTGTGTCTTCTGTGGGAGAGACACATTTCCAGGGAGAGTTTCTATGACAGTTGGTTTTCTCCTGGATAATCTGCCTTTAGGAAAAGTTCCTTTGTGCATTTGCTGTTTTTCAAACGCCTTCAGTTTGAGGTAATCGTCATACCAATACAGCAGATTTTGAGAACGTGTTTCCTGGATTTCTGCACTTGCAGTGTGCCTCTGATCCTGTTTCTGATCCTAGTATGTTATACGTATTATCTACCGTATTTTTACAATAAAGTATGCTAAAGGAAAAATGTGTTATTAAGAAATACCATAAGGATGAGAAAATGTATTTACCATTCATTAAGTGGAAATGGATTACCATAAAGATTTTTTCTCCTCATCTTCTCATTGAGTAGGCTGAAGAGAAGGAAGAATAAGAGAGGTTGGTCTTGCTGTTTCACAGGTCACAGGGGTAGAAGAAAATCTGAGTATAAGTGGATCTGTAAAGTTCAAACCCATGTTTTTCAAGAGTCATCTGAACATATCTTCTTTCTTGATAGATGTAGCAGTCCCTATCTGTACTGAGGGTCTTTTCCCCTTGCTGTATCTCTGCTGACTTCCAGTGGCCATCAATGTGTTCTGTGCTCTTTCTGAAGCTGAGGCAGGCAGCTCTGCCTGCATGCGTGGCTAGCCAGAGGTCCTTGAATGAGTATCCTTTAGGGAAGTGCTGTGGTTGGACTATGTCCTCCTAAATCCATCTGTTGTAAACTTAATCTCTAGTGTAACAATATTGGGAGGTGGGGCCTAATGGAAAGTGTTTAGGTCATGAGGCTCTGCCCACATGAACAGATTAATGCCACTATGAATAGGGCTCTCTTTCTTCTCTGTTCTTCTGCCATGCCAGAACATTGTCTTCTTTCTCTCCAGAAAGCTCAGTGTTCAAGACCCCATCGTAAAGGCAGGGAAACTGGACCCAATCTGCTTGTATCCTAATCTTAAAATTCCAACCCTCCATTTTAAGAAGGTATACTTCTGTTTTTTATAAATTATTTAGTCACAAGTATTCTGTTATAGCAGCATAAAACTTACTAAGACAGACAGCTCACAATCGTCCATGGCAAGAAGAGGAATATAGATATACCTCAGCTCCTTCCGTTCTCAGGTGGAATAATCCAGGGGCATTTTCTCCTGTTTCCACTTGGGGTTGAGCTTCAGTCATTCTAATATTTAGGGGACTTGTTGAGGTGCCTTTTACCATCCATCTTCTATTCCCTGCCTCACTTTTCTTCCTCCCTCCCAGTGAAAACTTGCTGCCTTCGCAGGAATCCTTGTCACTGGTCAACCTTACCTAACAGAGTAGACAAGTCCTTAATGTTGACAGGGGTATATCTCAGGTCTGAATTCTTATCACTTCTCTTTCTATCATGTATAGTAATTGTGATGGTTAATATTGAGTGTCAGCTTAATTGGATTGAAGGAGGCAAAGTATCGTTCCTGGGTGTGTCTGTGAAGATGTTGCCAAAGGAGATTAACATTTGAGTCAGTGGACTTGTAGAGGCAGACCCACTCTCAATCTGGGTGGGCACCATCTAATCAGCTGCCAGTGCAGCTAGGATAAAAGTAGAAGAGCAGGCAGATGAAATGCGGAAGGACTAGACTAGCTAAGTCTTCGGCCTTCATCTTTCTTCCATGCTGGATGCTTTCTGCCCTCAAACATCAGACTCCAAGTTCTTCAGCTTTTGGACTGTTGGACTTACACTGGTGGTTTGCCAAGAGCCTTCTAGCCTTCAGCCACAAACTAAAAGCTGCACTGTTGGCTCCCTATGTTTGAGATTTTGGGACTTGGCCTTGCTCCTCAGCTTGCAGACAATCTATTGTGGGACTTTGCCTTGTGATTATGTGAGTCAATACTCTTTAATAAATTCCCCTTCATATATACATCTATCCTATTGGTCCTTTCCCTCTGGAGAACACTAATACAGGAATAGTCAGGGAGAAATTAGTTTCCCTTTACCAATCTATTTTAGATTGTTTTTATGCAATAAGTTTTTTCTGGGTTAGTAAATTAAAGGAGCCTCTAAAACCTGCTATGCATCATGTAGTCCACATTAAAGGCAGTGGAATAAGCGTCCCCCAGCATTTAAAACCCATAGATTTCAGGTCCCTGAATCTAAGACTTTTTTTAGCTCTCTTGCTTTATAAATATGTCTTCCGATTTTAAATTCTACTTTAGAGAAGGGCAATTGTGGTAAAGATATTAATTGTGGGTAGAATGAAGAATGCCCACATTCCATTCATGTCCAAGTCTCTAGATGAATTCTAACATACTAAGAAAAAACACAGAAACTTGATGGATGCAGCTTACTTATAGATTAAGGATTTTGAGTTTGGGAGAACATCCTAGGTCATCCAGGTGAGATCAATATAATCACAAAGTTCCTTATAATAGGGAGGGAGGAGGGTCGCAGACAGACAGGACCTGGGACAATGGAGAGGGATGCTGGGATGATGGAGGAACAGGTCATGGAGAAAGGATTGTTGAGGCATCTTGAAGATAAAAAAGAAAAAATCAGATTCTCTCTCCTAGATCCTCTAGAAGGAATAGAGCCCTATGTCTCCTTAATACTAGCTCAGTTAGAGTTCTCATCTCCAGAATCATAAGATAATAAATTTGTTAGAAGCCAGCAAGATTGAGGCAATGTAACCAGTAGCAATTGGTGACTAATGCAAGGGGGGAAATGTCTTTTACCTCTCTGAGTGTGTGGTTGTCCTCTGTTTTCCCAAACATTCCATCTTGTTATTATCTGGTGCCAATTTCGACAAGACACGCAGATCATTTTCTATGAGAGCTTGCACCAGGATTCTTCTGAGGTCGAAAATGTTTAGGTTAAACCCTTTGATTAGCTCTTGTCCAGTGTGCGTTGGAGAGTTAAGGGATCAGGTCTCATGGCACCTGATAGGAAAAGGACAGTTTTGCTGGCTTGTGTGTTTGTTTTCATGTTAGGCAGGCAAGTTAGATATGGAGAACACACCCTGAGAAGAAAGGACTTAGAGAGATTGAAAGGGAAAGAGGAGATGTGAACGGGGCTGGGGGAAAGCAAGATGTGTTCCTCCTCCAAAATATAAAACGAAATAATTTACAATTTTTAAAGACTTTGAGAGGGTTATATTTTGAAGAGAAAACCACAGAAGGGGCTAGCTGAAGATTAGGGCCTGCTTGGCATGAGAGCTGTGGACTCCACACTCTTCTTATGGTCCTTTCTTTCTAGTTGTAAGCTTTGGGCTCAACTATGAGATGAAAGTGGCCACATGCAAGGAACATACTAAAGTCAGACAGACCTGGGTTTAAATTCCAGGTCTGACCATGTGACTTTGGGTTAATTGTTTATGAGCTCTCATAACTAGTTCTCTCATATGTGAAATGGAGCACTTTGGAAGTCATGGGGTATCATGAGAGTTTAACCAAATGATGCACCCTAAAGAGTTTGTGTATGTGTGTCCATAAACATATACACACACATTAGATACACATGTTATATATCCAGTTTCCTTTAAATTCACCCTTGAATATCTTAGAATAAAGAGCATATGAAAGATATGTCATTTTCAAATCAAATTCTTTAATAGTTATTCTACAACTAACATGTGGCTCTCTGTAGGCAATGGGGTATCATGTGCATTATTTTCACCGTAAAAACAAAAACAAAAACAAAAACAAAAACCTTCTACCAATCCATTTCTGTGTAGCACTAGAAACATAATTAAGATGACAAATGATTATAACACCTTTAAACCAGATTTTCCCTGAGCTCCATTTGTTTAGTGTCCACTATTGGATTCCTAAGGCTGTGGCTAGGCTGTAGGTCTGAGTTCTAAGTTCTTTCTTCCCCACCCACAGCCTTCCCCTAGGTCTCACTCTGGGCTCCTGCATGCTGGGAATCCAGATCCACCATCCTGCTGCCCTCCTGGGAATCCAGAATTAACTGCCTAGAAGTTTTTCTTAGTAAACCCTTCAAATGCAACCTCTGACAGAGAGCTGGCTGAGGCAGCCAGCAACTTCCCATTAAAAAATAAATAAATAAAATAAAATAAAAACTGAGAATGGAGGAAACTTGGAAAACCATGTTGATGTTGAGGAGATGCACAGTATTACCAGATTTTATCTTTTCAAACTGTTCCTGTCTCTTTCCTGACAACAATTCATGATCTTGGAAGATGGAGGAACTAAGAAGAACAAAGTGATGCTTCATGCCTAGGATATAAAAGGAGAAATGGAGATAATAAAAGGGCAGAACTTATGAACTTTTTGACATAGTTTGGGTTTCTTTCGCTATGGGTATAGCAGGATGAAGGTGCCAGAAGCAAACATCACTTACAATGTTTCCTGCTCTTCATGCCTCAGACTCCTACAAACACACACTTATGATAATATGTCTTCTTCTGAAGCGCAGGTCTGTAGCACAGCCAGGATCTTTCTCCTAAGTGTCTTTTATAGATAAGTTGGAATAATTTTAGAAACAAGTCAAAGAAATAATTGCAATGGCTTAAGCAATGACACGAAGCCTGAAGGTTGGAGCATTTGGTGCAACAGCTTGGTGACAGCTGAAAGGCCCCAGATTGTTACTACATTTTTGTTTTCTCCCTGCATCATCATTGGCTTTTCAGTCTTTCTGTAAATGCCCCATGGTGTCAAGAGGATCGCAGCAGCTCTAAGCATCGTATCCTCTCTTAACTGTTACATGAAGAAATGCAAAGCAAAGCTCTTCACTTTCTCTCCTTTTATGAGGTCTAACCATTTTTTCCATCATCTCTGCCCATGCCTCTGACATTATCATTATGGGGCTGATCACATGTGCCCTTAATCCCTGCTCCCATCTGGGCTGGGAGAAACTCACCACCCTCACCATGTAGAGCAGGTGCTGGGGAGATGGACAGTGGGTCTAGGCCTCAATTGGAGGGACTTTTGTCCCCAGAGTTTAGAGTGGGCAAGTCCTCCCCAGGTGGTCTTTGTGAGACAGAGCAGCACATGTGGCTCAGTGGCTGTGTGGTAACAGGAACCACTCTAGGAACAGTTGACAGCCTCCCCTCTGACTGGAGCAAAGTAAGATTTCTCTCTTCACCTTTCATGCGGCTCACATGGATGCTGGGGCTCTGTTCACAATGGACTGCATCTGCCCTGTGCACAAGCTTTCGAACATTCGCCAATTTAGTTTCTGGTCTCCAATAACAACTTGCCAACCATGACCTGCTCAACAAGAATTTACAGAGGAATCAGATCTATTGGTTCAACAATGGGACAGGAAATGTGAGACAAACAAGGTTTGCAGCTCTGAAGATGCTGAGAGCCCATGTCTGAAGCGAGGATGAATTGGTGTCACGCATTCTGAGTAGGAGGTGGGAGAAAGTACTGTGGATGCAGTGATGCCAAGGAGATGCACTGAAGGTGCCCGTAGGGGAGGTGGGAAGGTGATGCGAGGATGAGAGGACATGCAGTTCCAGAGCTGGCCCCCAGCCTGCTCCCCTGAGGAGGCCCCAGACCCTCATAGCCTTGGTACAGAGCCATAGCTAAATGAGATTTGTGCCCATATGGTGACAGGAGGTGGGGACACGTGGCCCTGAAGGCAGCTCAACTGTTGATGGTCAGTATCGTCTGTACAGGCCACCACCCCTGACCCAGGTGGGCATGGTGCCCAGGGGGCAGAGTTTGCCAGCAGGGGCTAAGAGCTGAGCATGGGTTCTGTTGGTGACAGGTCAGGACACTGTTACTACTCTAGCCAGCCCTGCTGGTGACAGTGATCCTGCCTCCTGGGACACAGAGAGGGTGCTGGAGATGCAGTCCCCACAACATCTCCACTGTCATCTACATGGGGAACAAACATTAACATCCCCAAGTATTAATATAAGCAAGCAGCTCATTCAATTTGATGCAATTCTGATCAAAATGAAAAACGGGCTAATTACCACATCATCAAGAAAATGTTCATGATTAATGCAATTATCTGAGGATGAAGGCTTAGTCCTCCTTAACTCGCGAGACAGTCCAAACAGCAAGAGGAAGAGGAGCAAAGCGAAGTCCCCACATCCACGAGATTCCTTATGAGGGTGATCTTGCTTAGAGAGGGTGGGGAGGTGGGTGAGTCTGCTGAGACTGCAACAGCAAAATATCTCAGCTTTAATGGCTTAAACCACAGACATTTATTTCTAACAGTTAGGAGTCTGGAAAATCCAAGATAGAGGCCCAGAAGGGTTTGCTTTCTGGCGAGGGTCTTGTTTCTAGTTTTCAGATTTTACCTTCTGGCCGTGTCCCTACATGGCCTTTCCTCAGTGCGTGCTGAGAGGGTGGGGATAGTGGAGAACTGTGCAGTATCTCTTTTCATAAAGATGCAAATCTAACCGAATCAGGGCCCCACTGTTGGCACCTCTTGCAACTCTAATTACCTCTTTATACGCTCTATCTCCAAATGCAGCCATATTGGGCGATTAGAGCTTCAACATAGAAATTTGTAAAGGACCATTCAGTCCACATCAGGTGCGCTTTGGGGATACAGCCAAGACAGTGAGGAGGACAAGGTGGGGCTTCCAGTCTCAGAGCACAGAGCACAGAGGGAATTTCCCACTACTCAGTGTACTGACAGCTCCTCCCATGTAAGCTAGCTCACACCTGAGGCCGCCTTTTAGCCCTAGGGGATCCCTGCTGATAACGGGACTCTATCACTCTTACTTTCCTACTATTTCTAAGATCAGGCTTATTTCTGATGTTTACTGTGGGGTTTGTCTGCCATCTAATGGCTGGTTTGTGACTTAGCATTTTATAGGAATTTAAATGCTGAGTCCCAGTCAAACTTGACTGTGAGCCTTTTCATGGGTATTAATGAAGCAGATCCTACTACATCCATCAGTTGGCCAGATTCTATAGGGAACACAGAGTGATATCTCTCCTCAACAAAACCAGTCCCAAGGTTGAGGGTGAAGGATATCCAGAAAAGATGTTGCTCACAAAACAATTAGGAATTAGGTTCTGAAATCCATGTGAAATGCTGAAAATGTAGTTTTGGAAGAGAGAGCAAAGGCTGTGAGAAATCCTGCTGAGCATAATGGCAGGGGCTGGGGTGGAAATCCAAGGGACTTCTTTCTGGATCTGTCAGCCTAGGATCATTCCAGTTATTTTGGAAACTCTTCCAGAGCAGATCTGAGGACCACAGTGGTTGCACCAGCAGGAGAGCTTCTGACCTCCTGTCACACCCAGTTTTCCAGACCAACAGCTGGTGAGGTTTTTGCTCTGACTGTGAGGAAACACTTGTCCATATTTAGGGCAGTGTTAAGCAAAATAATTTCTTAAGGCAATATAAATGTCTATATTTATGCTGTACAATGGGGTAGCCGTCATATGTGGCTACTGAACACTTGAAATGTAGCTAGTGTAACTGATAAAACATGTTTTTAATTTTTAGGTAATTCTAACTCACATTATTTGTGCCTGGGCACTGCTGGTGTTTACCATGTGAGAGGATACAGTTTTAGACAATAACAATCACCAATGTCATCAGGGTACCCAAGCTGCTAAAAGTTAAGCAAGTGTGTGCCCCAGGACCACTGTACCAAGCTGAAGTGGACCATAGCCAATGTAGACAGATCACATGGGTGGATCTTTGGAAACTTCCCTGGATTCCTTTGCTTCTAGGCTGGCGATGGAAACCCTCCCTCATGGAGATACTGAGGGAGAAGCTGGAGACTGGGGCCCACAGTGGTGCTACTGGAATCTGAGGTGGACCCCAAAACACAAATCTTCTTCTGTGTTAATGATGTCTCACTCTACAGGCCTCCCAGAGACTCGTGCTAGTTGATCAAGTGGGAGGTGAATGCTAGGCTCGTTGAGCAATGGTCTGTATCCCAGCACAGGATGGACCCTGTCACCTGGAGCTCCCACAGCTGAAGCCAGGACCCAAGGGCCAAAGTCCAGTGTCCAGTGCTTCCTCTGCCTCAGGTGATCCCACCCTAGAGGCAGCAACCAACCCACTGATAAGGGCTTGAGTGGCAGGGAGGGGCTTTGCGGAGCCTGAAGACTTACAGCAAGGGTGCAGACCTGCACTTCCAGCTTCTGAGCCAGGGAACATTCCATGTTATGGATATGATCCAGGTCAAGATGTCTGATGAAAGATATTAGGATAAATTTTATCCTGAAAGAAATAAAATCCTAGGAGATCTCCCAGTCCCTGCCTCTCCTGTAGTGTCCTAGGAGATCTCCCAGTCCCTGCCTCTCCTGTAGTGTCCTAGGAGATCTCCCAGTCCCTGCCTCTCCTGTAATGATTCCATGGTCTTTGCTGTTCCTATGGTCACTTGGCTGCCTCTTCACCATTCAGATGCATCTTCATGATTGAAACAGACCTTCCCTGGTCAGCACAATGGCCTCAGCCTCCAGATACCACATGCCACTGCCTGACTTTTATACAATTTATCAGCTACTGAAATGATTCTTTTCTCTTTCATTGTGTAGGTATTGTTCTCTGAATGGCTCATTTCTCTACCGAATATCAGTACTCAGGATCAAAAATTGTCTTATTTACTCACATGCTCTTAACCCTCACATGATGGCTTTTAATTGTTCATAAAAACTCTGATATTTTGTTAAAATCCATTAAATGCAAAAATATTTTCTTTTTTATTGAAGAAAATATCATGCCTTCCCCTCAGCTAAAGACAATTAACTGCTTTTATAGTTCAAAAAGATCCACTGGACATGAAAAAACACATTTACAGGAGTAACAAGCATCATACTGAAATTAAATAAACTCAGTTTGTGATTGCCTGCCTGATACCATAATGTAGAAATATAATTTCTTATAGTATATCATTACTCATTGGCATAAAATATATGCGAAAAAATTTTTTTTGAAAATTGATATAACTTTCTGGCCAAATATGGTGAAAGTCACTCACAAAAATATCAAAATCTGATATGTCTCTTTTCTCAATTACTACATTGTATGCCAAAAATTATTTTTAAATGAGTGACTTGTGTGCACAGGAAACAAAGTAAAACAAATGAACTTAATTGCTCTTGGTATTAAAAAATTCTAGGAACTGGATACTGGTCCTAAACTCAAGAATGGTGAATATTTAAAAACAAACATACAAAATTTGAACCGCAGTTTGGATTTTGGAGGTGGTTGAAAGAGGATATAAACAATGCTTCTGATACACATAAAATAATATTTATTTTAAGGGTAAAGGGTTACCCTCCTGTATTTCATATGTTAGGGCGAGATATAAAATAAAATGTCCATTGAATTTTTCCACCTCATCTGAGCTCCCAAATACTTTCCCTTACTCATTAGTGCCTTGGTGCACTCAACTTTTAGTGAAGTTACTCTTAGGGAATTGAGGGTTCTTTATTTCAACTTCCTTGGGCCTGGAATCTTGTCTTGTTCCCAAGACTGGCCACAAGGACTCTGGATCCTTTTGGTTTTTTATTCCAGGTAAATGTTCTTCTTGGAAAAGTCTCCTTTTCAAAAGCTCTAGAGAAATATCTATAGTTATGTTTTCCATAGACTCGTTTTCATAAATAAAAACCCACATGTTCAGCATTTCCTGGATTCTCAGTTGAATGCCACCCAGTTAAAGTGAACCTTCCTGTTAGTCTGACTTAACAAACATCATGCTTCAGGGGCTGCTTTGGAAATAGAATTAATTTGTCACAACCCTGAACCCACAATAACTGAACCCACAATAACTGAAACCTCAATCCATGGGATCTTCTGTTGCTGCAGCTCTAGGCCATCA
>NW_016107537.1:176911-194287 GCF_001604975.1 Cebus imitator
CCATGGTGTATATGTGCCACATTTTCCCTATCCAGTCTATCGTCGATGGGCATTTGGGTTGGTTCCAGGTCTTTGCTATTGTAAACAGTGCTGCAATGAACATTCGTGTGCACGTATAGTAGAACGATGTTTCCTAATCTTAACCCTTTTAAACTCTTTTGCCATAAATGAGAAATTGCAGCCCCGAAAAGAAATCCAATGTTTTTAACAACTGGTAAAAGACAGTTTATGCAAGTTGTAAAACATAGTTTATGGAAAGATAAGGGAGAGGTGACTTTCAACAACTGTCTACGTACGTTGAAAGTACATATGGCTAAAGATGAAAGTATGCCATTGTGGTTTTAATTTGCATTTTTCTGACAATTAGTGATGTGGGGCATTTTTCTATGTATTTGTTGGCTGTTTATATGTCTTTTTTTGATAATTGTCTATTTATATTCTTTGTCCACTTTTTGGTGGTATTATTTGTTTTTATATTACTGATTTGAGTTCCTTGTAGATTCTGGATATTAGTCCTTGGTCAGATGCATAGCTTGTGAAGAGTTTCTCGCACTCTGTGGGTTGTTTGCTGATTATTTCTTTTGCTGTACGGAAGTTTTTTAGTTTAGTTGGGTTCCATTTCTTTATTTTTTGTTTTTGTTGCATTTGCTTTTGTGGTGTTAGTCATGAATTCCTTGACTAAGCCAATGTCTAGAAGAGTTTTCCCAATGTTATCTTCTAAAATTTTTATGGTTTGAGATCTTAAATTTAAGCCCTTGAATCATCTTGAGTTCACTTTTGTATAAGGTGAGATAAGAGGATCCAGATTTATTCTTCTACACGTGGCTTCCAGTTTTTCCAGTACCGTTTATTGAATAGGATGTCCTTTTCCCACTGTACATTATTGTTTGCTTTGTTGAAGATCAGTTGGGTGTAAGTATTTGGGCTCGTTTCTGTGTTCTCTATTCTGTTCCATTGGTTTATGTGCCTATTTTTATAACAATATCAT
This sequence comes from Cebus imitator, assembly GCF_001604975.1. Taxonomy (NCBI): domain Eukaryota; kingdom Metazoa; phylum Chordata; class Mammalia; order Primates; family Cebidae; genus Cebus; species Cebus imitator. Next base: position 177,900 of record NW_016107537.1, read on the forward strand.
GCTGTTTTGGTAAGTATAGCCTTGAAATACCACCTTAATCATGCAAGAATGCCCATCATTTAAAAGTCAAAAAATAATGGATATTGGCATGGATGTGGTGTACATAGTACAACCACTATGGAAAACAGTGTAGAGTTTCATTAAAGAACTAAAAGTAGAAATACCATTCGGTCCAGCAATCCCACTCTTATTTTTCTTATCTACCCTGAGAAAAAAGTTATGATATGAAAAAGGCATATGCGCATGCATGTTTATTCCAGCACAATTCTCGATTGTAAAAATATGGAACCACCATAAGTGCCAATCAAGTAACGAATGGATAAAGAAAATGTGGTGTCTATATATCACGGAATACTACTTAGCCATAATACAGAACAAAATGATGACCTTTGTAGCAACATGGATGAAGCTGGAGGCCATTATTCTAAGTGAAGTAACTCAGGAATAAAAACCAACAATCATATGTTCTCATTTATAAGTGGAAGCTAAGCTATGAGGATGCAAAGGCATGAGAATGATATAATAGACTTTGGGGACTAAGGAGGAAGGATAGAAGGGGAGATGAGGGATAAAAGAACATATTGGGCATAGCATACACTGCTCGAGTAACAGGTGCACCAAAATCTCAGAAATCACCATTAAATAACTTATCCATGTAGCTTAAAATCACCTATACTTCCAAAACTACTGAAATACACAAAATATTTTTTTAAAAAGATGAAAGTATGCAGCAGTGACTCTGGTTTCAGCTTTGCTGGGCAAGCCACACTTCATTGTGTTGGTTAACTCATTGCCCCAGAAGCACCTGCAACCATCAGAAGTGTTACAGGGTTTTGTCCTGTTTCTTTGATCAGCCAGGCTGAGCTAGTTTTTGTTCTGGGTTGTAACACAGTGTGAGGCCAACTATTACTCTGCTGGCAGTAATACGTTGCAGCATCTTCAGCTTCCAGGCTGCTGATGGTGAGAGTGAAATCTGTCCCAGATCCACTGCCACTGAACCTTGAGGGGACCCCTGAGATGGACTGGGAAGCATACTTGATGAGGAGCTTTGGAGCCTGGTCTGGTTTCTGCTGGTACCAGTGTAAGTTATTACTAATGCCCTGACTGGCCCGGCAGGTGATGGTGACTTTCTCCCTTGGAGCCACAGACAGAAAGGCTGGAGACTGAGTCAGCACAATTTCACTCCTGGAGGCTGAAAATATACAGCAAACATCAGTACAACATAAATATTTGTGTATGAAAATCACCTCTAATCTTGCTAGACTTGAAGAAAGAATATGCCTTACATTTTAAAAATTAGGACTTTAAAATCAAGCCAAAATTCACACATAGCAGGGTTCCCAGTGAAAGAAATTGCAAATTAAAATAATATCCCCACCTAGTTTGTAGACATATTCTCACCTGGAACCCAGAGCAGCAGAAACCCAATGAGTTGTGATGGCAACATCTTCCTGCCTTGACTTGTCAGTTTTGCTCATACCACATTCCAGAGAGTCTCTTTTAAGACACTGAGAGGCAGGGCCTCTTCACATATAAGAGGGAAGATACATGCAAATTATGGGGATGTTCTGTTGGTTTAAATACACCGAAATCACTGTTGACAGAAGAGCGCCCTCCCTGCTCCTTCCATGCGTGTGTGAAGCGCCCTCTGCTGGCGCCTGCGGATAAGCTCTGCTGAGGCTCTGGCAGGGCTTGACCAGACCCAGGGCCCAGCTGCAGAGTGAAGGCAGAGTCCACGGAGATCTGAGAGGTCTGCAGTCATCTGGGGTGAACAGAAGCTCACATCCTCAATTTCGGCCCAGGGCTATGTTAACTCTCCTGCTCTCTGTCACATTGTAGGATGAAAAAGCTTTGTGAATATTCCACAAAGCATTACCCCATGTAATGCTATATTGATGACATCATGGTAATTAGATGTGATGAGCTGGACATTGTAAGGACTCTGAATTTCTTGTGAAAACACATGTGCTCTAGAGAGTGGGATGCAAGCCCCCCCAAAATCAAGGGCTTGTCACATTAGTGAAGATATCAAGTGTTTATAAAAGGGGTATGAGCCATGCTGGCTCATCCCCTTCAAAGTAAGAAAAAATAATTGCACCTTGTACTTCAAACCACTAGGACTGAAGCACAGTGCTGGCTAGGCCATCCTAGACTGTTGACACAACACACTTCACACTTGGGTTTACTACATCATCCCATTTATCAGCTAACTTGGAAGGCTGTCATTTTTGAATGAACTCTGAGAAAGAAAAGATTCTGTAGTAAGTTTAAGTGTTAATCCAAATGCCTCTGTCACTTGAGCCATGTGGTCCAGCACACTGTCTGGTGCTAGATGATCTGTATTAGATGAGGACACTGTGAACTTTCGTGTAAGCCCCAAAGGAGAGTCACAGAAAAAAATCTCTACAGTTCTTGAGTAAGATCCTGAAACGCCCCCCAAATAATCAAACAACACACAAACAATTCACTGCTCAAAATTCAACTCTCAAAATATCACAGGGTCCTTGTAGACATGCCCATGAGTACTTGACTGTTTGACTAAATAATTAAGTGACTAAGCTGCCTCTCATGAACTGTGAATGTCACTCTCACCAATTTTAAAGTCAGGTGAGGCGCAGCACGATTCAATATTAGGATGCAGATGGTACTTTAGGGACTGGGTTCAAGCAGATTCAGAAGGCATGCCTCATTTCCATAGACAGATGTTCCAGTTCCCTTTATCACTTTTCTCTCTCACCCTAACACCTCTGCATCAGCTCACTGATATCATGGGTTTTCCTGATCCGCTAATGTCAGAGAGAGAATACAAAAAAGAAAAAGAAAACAAACAAAAACAAAGAAAACCAAAACAACGAGAAGAAGCTGGGTTTTCTCTTGAATGGCTTTGCATCATATATTTGTGCAAGTAAATGTGAACTGTGCCCACCCTATGGCAATGATCATGGGTGGCTGTGAAATATTACCTTGAGTTATCTTATATCTGAGCAGAGCATATGTTCATCAAATTAGTATAGATAGAGAAGTGTCCGGAGTCAGGTATACATATGGATTTCCAAATAGCTGGTTGACCAAAGTCTTGGAAAGGAAGGTTGTAGTTTCGGAGATAAGAAGCTCTAGAGAAGAGGCATGGGATTGCACTCCTGTGAGGGAGAATTATATTAGCACAACAGCGAATATCTGCCACAACCATCCTTACTGAAAGCCATCCATACTCATCCATCTCTAAGCCGATGAATTGTACTCCATCTTCTCTCTTAACTTTAACAGTATTTGTATAACACATTCTTAAACAAAGTAGCCATGGTGGCCTGGTTGAGAGCTATGCACTTCCACAGTGATATGCATCATGTCTCACCATAACCATCTCCACCCGTGTTGAGCCAACTATTGCACTTCTCGGTATCTGACTTCTCAGCAGCAGAGACAAATAACATCAATAAGTGGATGGCAATTAGGGAAATTGGATTTCTTTTCCCTGAAAGCAGATGCATCTTCACTAGGATTCTTCTGCATTCTAAGTATATGTTTGCTTTTCCAGCCCACAGATAATTAGCTATCCCAGTGTTCACAGAGTGTACATTTTACTGATATGGGAATTTTTGAGAACCAGGGTCCTACATGGTTGAGGGAAATTGAAAGTATAGGCACATGATTATGGCATCCATTGGTCCTACCAAATATAGTATCTAAAGAAGTCCACTTGGGTATAACATTCTGCAAACTTTAAATCCTCTCCTTCAAGTGATGATGAGTCTTTAAACAGATGACCATGATAGTGTTAATGAATGATTCAGGAAGAAAAGAGGCAAAAGGAGTAGCTTTTCTAATCACCATTCCCAGGAACTCAGCTGGGGGATACATGATTCAAGTCATGCAGTTTTAGACCCTGCTCACTACAGGGCCTGATGCTCAGTAATAGATGCTTCTACTTGGAAATACTATAGGAGATCCTAAAGCTAAACCTAAAGCTATGGAAATGCAGGGTTTCTCACTGCAGAAGACAAGAAGGCAACCAAATAATTACCTATTTCAGTAAAGTTAAATAATAAAGTTAATATGAAGTGATCGTTTTCTGTTACTTATTTGGTAATAGGAGAATGTCTGGGAATATGTCTGAACTGAGGGACAGTGAAGAGCACATGTCATAATCAGATGGTGACTGTCCTCACATTAATATAAGGTAAAACTGGAAACAATTACAAGGAGTTAGGAAAGGGAAAATATTTTTAAGTAAGCCCAGTACTAATGCATGCCTGAACTATGGCTCCAGCTCTTCCAGAAGGAGTTCTTATAAAAAGGAGACTCCAGGCCTCAACTAATGAATGCTAAAATTTTCAGTTTTGTGTCCTATAATATACTTCACTGAGCAGCATTTGTCATACATACTCATTTTCAGTTTCACATTTGGAAACTACCAATTATCTTTTTCAAGGTAACCCTAACCCCATATCAAAATCAAATGGAAATATTTTTAAATTATTCTTGCCTGCACTACCCTAGCCTAATTGATTAAAAATATTGACTACCATTCAGGTAGCTACATCTATAAAAATCACCCTAGGTATTTGTAATACAAGCAGAATAGCAAATCATTTATCTGATTGAATCTCTGCATCTTTCCAATCCAGCAGCCACAGCAGTGACACGAACTGAGAACTTGTTAGATATTCAAAATATCATAACATAACATCCAAAATGTCCAGATATCAGTCAAGAAGCACACTTCATACCAAATCCAGGAAAATTTAAGTTGAATGAGAAAAGTCAATAAGTAGATACTAACTGTTATGTAATCTATATGTAAAAATGATAACCTCTACATAATAGATACATAAAAATGATAACCTCTACATAACAGATATGTAAAAATGTTAACCTCTGCATAATAGATATGTAAAAATGATCTTGAAATGATTTTAAAGCTGTTATCATAAAAATGCATCAGTAAACAATTGTAAACATGCTTGAACCAAATGAAATAATAGAAAGCATCAAGAAGAAAATACAAAATATAACCAAAAAATGAAACATTTAGAACTGAAAGATATAATCACCATAATCAACAGGCTCAGTAGATGTCCTAATAACAGAATTAAGCAGTCAGAAGAAAGAATCTGTGAAATAGAAAGTGAAATACCCAATCTAAACAACAGTTCAAAAATAGGCTAAAAAAAAAGTGGATAAACACAGGATAAATACGAAAAAATCTGTGCTAAGACACATCACATTCAAAGCTCTAAAAAGTAAACAAAAAGAATAATCTTAATAGCAGAGAGAAAAGTTACTGCTTATCTTTAGAGGAAAACCAATGACAGAATATTTCTCCTCAGAAACTGTGAAGGCCAGAAGCAAATGACACTTTTCAATTACTGAAAGAAAAGCTCTGCCAGGATAGAATTTTATGTCTAGTAAAACTATTTTTCATGAATGTGGGAAAAATCAAGAAGGCCTCAAATTCACGAAACCAACCCCAGAGTTCAGACTTCCATCTTAACATATTAATAATAACATTACGCATATTTTGAAATTTGAAAAGAGACAGACATTGGTCAATCTGTAAGAATAATCCCAACTGTATGTTATCTGTAAGACAGGAATATCAAATACAACACAATATGTTATGTGTAAGACATGTGTATCAAATATAACACTATAAGTAGGTTGACTATAAAAAGAAAAGATGTATATATATATAATATATATATATATATGCCATACTAAAAGATCTATATATATATATATACCATACTGATATTAATAAAAGAAGATCAGGAGTGGCTAACAATAATATCAGATAAAGTATACTATAGAGTAAAGGAAAGTTACCAAGAACAGAAGCCATATTATATAATGGATAAAAGAGTCATTTCTAAAAGAAGACAGAGCAATTCTTAATATGTATGCACCAAATAGCACAGCAAAATAGTGCACGTGGTGAAAACTAACAAAACAATTAGACTTGGAGACTTTGATTTCCCTTCTCAATAATCTAGACAGAAATTGGCAAGGATAAAGAAGCACTCAACAGCATCACCAACCCACAGGATCTAACTGACATTTAGATCCTATCGAGTGTTTTTAGAACACTCCAAACAACAGTAGCAGAATTCAAATATTTTTCAAGTGTCCACAGAACATGTACCAAGATAGGCTATATGCTGTCCATAAAACACCTCAACACATTTAAAACAATTAAAATCCTAATAAGTGTGTTCTCTGACCACAGAGGAATCAAACTAGAGATCAATCCTGAAAGGATCATCTAAAATTCTCCAAACACTTGCAACCATAGTTCATTCCAAAGAACCAGATTTTGGTTTGCTTGGTGTTTACTATTGTTTTTCTGTTTTCAATTTTATGGATTTTTGCTCTCCTATTTATTATTTATTTTCTTCAAGTTTTAAATCCTTTGACTTAAATCACTCCTCTTTCTGTGGTTTCATAAATAGAAGCTGAGATTATTGATTTTGTCCCTTTAGTTTTATACATACAGATATACATTTGTTTATATATAAACATACATATTATATATATGTGTGTGTGTGTGTGTGTGTGTATAAACAAACGTGTGTGGGCATGTATGTGGGCACATGTATGTAATGTATGTATTTGTCTTGCATTGAGACTGGATAATTTATGAGGAAAAGAGGTTTATTTCGCTCGTGGTTATGCAGGCTGTACGAACATGTAACCAGAACTTGTTTAGCTTCTGATGAGGCCTCAGGAAGCTTTTAGTTGTAGCACAAGGGGAATAAGAGCAGGGATGTCAAATGGTGAGAGAGGGAGCAAGAAAGAGAGGAGGAGGTGCCACGCTCTTTAAAACAACCAGCTCTAGAGTGAACTAATGGAGTGAAAACACACTCATTACCTTTGGAAAGGCACCAAACCATTCATGAGGGATCTGCTCTCATGACCCAAACACCTTCCACTGGGGCCCACCTCCAATGTTGAGGATCACATTTCAATATGAAAGTCTGTGTGTATGTATATATATAGCTCCAGTGAAGGGACAGGAACAGCCAAATATGTATGTATGTATATTTTGCTGTTCCTGTCCCTTCACTGGAGAGAGACATAACCTAAGGGAAAATGGAAGTGTAAAGGTGAGGGAAAGAGGAAGGAACAGGGGTTATATCAGTAAACCAATCTAGCTGCATGTATACCAGTAACTACTCAACCAAAATAAAATCCAAAAAACATTCATTTTAGGTTGGCATGAACCAGTGTTAATTACAAAGTTGTTACACTGAATGAATTTAATTGGAGAATAGATGTAGGGAAGACTGGGATGATTAGGATAAGCTTTCACTCGGCTTTCTTCACTGTCACGTCTGGTTCCTCAGAGGGCGCTTGGACCCCCTCCATTCTCCTGTAGGTTCTGGCAGGCCGAGGTTGTTGGAGCTGACAGGGTTTTTTGCATGGTGTCTGAGGTGCAGCCCAGGCTCTCATGGACCAGAGCGGCAACCTGAAACCTATTCCCTTGAGTTCTCTATCTTCTTTCTCTCGTGCCTGCTCCCCAGACAAACAACACATATGGGCAGCTGGGCCATTCAGCAGGGAGGTTTGCGCTCAGGGCTGTGTCACTGTGTAAGAAAGTTTAAACCTTGCTGGCAGTTATAAACTCCAACACCCTCAGCCCCCACTCTGCTGATTTTCAATGTGAAATCAGTGCTTGACCCACTGCCACTGAACCTGTCTGGGACCCCAGAGAACTGCCTGGAACCTAAATAGATCAAGAGCTGTGGAGGCTGTCCTGGCTTCTGCAGGTACCAATTCAAATAGGTGTTTCCATCAGTATGCTAGAGGCTCTGACTAGACCTGCAGGAGATGGAGAGCGGCTCTCCAGCGGGGACGAGCAGGGAGAGTGGAGTCTGGGTCATCACAATATTCCCATTGGATCCTGAAATGTGAGACAGAAGTGCATGGTTATACATAAACGTAAAAAGACATTTTCATTATTTTCTTCCTGTTACATTTGTCATGCTAAATCATTGTTTCTGTGAGTGCAATTTTGGTTTACATCTCAAAAACATCCAATTTCAAAAGGAAACAAGATTTATAAGCCACAAAGAAGCCTATAGAATTCTTCTACACCATTCCTTTCTTTCTGTGTCAGTCTCTCCACTGGCGCACAAGTTCTTTTTTTTCTGGAATCTTCCTCACTCTCATGGATCGAAACCTCACGTGCCCCATCCTGGAGGACAAGACCTGCACATCTAACAAGTGGGCAGAACACACACGGGAGGCAGTGGGGCCCCCAGAGCTCACCCTCCCACCCCATTTACCTCCTTCATCTCCCTTCTGTCCTTATCAGGGACTCAGAGCATTAGCAGCCCCAGGAGCTGAGCAGGGAGCCTCATTGTGAGAAGGAAAACTGAGGAGTCCTGATCAGTCAAAGCAAGGTTAGAGCTGAGCTTTTATCTCTGACTCACATGGGAAGGCCCTCCCTAGGGGACAATATGCAAATCCCCTGCTGGGTCCAGTGGAGTAGAAAGAGCCAAGGGGAGGGTGAAGGGGCCTCTCTTGGAAGCAAGGGGATATGAAATATGCTCTGTATTTGAAGGACAACCAGTACAGGTAAAAAGTTGATGTGGCCTGAGTAGCAGAAGTGGCACGTTTAAGTGTTTCCTTCTGTTTTCTCTAATGTATATCTGCTTTTTTTTTTTTTTATTTTTCTTAGGCACATTTTTACACTTCTGTTTAATGGACTGGCTTTTATTAATATTTGATTATTTCTTTTTTCATGTTAATTTAAGAGTCTAGGTTCTGTCTTTTCAGGTTTTTTTCTTTTCTTAAATGGATATAAAACACACAGAGTAAAGGAACAAAAACTTAAATGTAGGAGCTGAATAAAGTTTATGTAGTCACTATTCAGATATAACTATAAACGTTTCAGAGTCTCCTGATGTTCCCCTCATGCACCATCTTAGTCAGTTCTGTCTGCTTCTACCCCAACCAACGTAACTGTCATTCTGGTGTCCATCACAACAGGTTGGGCAGGAACTTCGCAGAAATTGAAGGGTTTAATTGGTGGTAGTGTTTGCTTTTGATTTTGTTTGTCGTCTAGCTTCTTTCTTGTTTCTTTACTGTTTTTCAAGACTTCAATCCTACTTGTGTACTTGAGTTACTGCTGTCTGCTGTTACTTCCTGACATCTTCTAGACATATCTGTTATTAATGAATGCATCCTTCTTTACCAAGGATACTTTTTACTTTGCTTTTATTCTTAAAGGAGATTTTCACTGAAAATAGAATTCTAGGTTATTCTCTTTTTCCTCAGATTTTAAATATGTAATTTCACTGTCTTCTAGCCTGCATTGCTCATAAATAGAAGGCAGACAACCGTATTATTATTGTTTCTCTGAATACAGTAAATCAATTATCCCTGGGTGCATTAAAGGTTTTCTCTTTGTCTTTCAACATTTTAACTATCATGTATTTAATTATGAATTTCATAGTCTTTATTATAACAGGCTTCATTGACTTTTTTTTAATCTACAGAATAATGTGTTTCATTACTTTAGAAAAGTTGTTGCAATCATTTATTCAAATATTTTTTAAGGTACTTTCTCTCTTCTACTTTGTGATTTCCATTGCACAGGTGTTGGTATTCTTCACATTGACCTATACGCCTGTAAGGCCATGAATATTGATTTTTAAACTTGTTTCTTTCTTTGAATTAACTTTTTAATCTTTTTAAATTTCACCAATTCTTCTACAATCTTAAACTGCTCTTGGACATGTCTAATAAAGTTTACAGTTGTGAAGTCGTAATTTTCATTTCTAGAATCGATATTTAATCCTCTCACCATACTTTCTAATTGTCTGCAGAAAATTCCTATTCATTAGTCAGTGTTTTATATTTTTTAAAAGTCTTTGAACAATGCTTAAAAATAATAATTGGAACACTTTTATATTTAGCTGCTTTAAATTTTTTTCTGATGCTAATATTTTAGGACAAAGCAGAGTTACCTTCCACAGGTGGTTTCTGTTGTTTCACTTACACTCCCTCAGAATTGGTCACACTTTTCTGTTTCTTTGTAGGCTTTTAAAACAAAATTAAAACTGTACATATTAGATAACTTACTCTTGTATCTCTCTCTGGATTCTATTTGATTGTCCTGAGCAATGCTGAGTTTCTTTTTAGTAACCTGCTTGGATTTACACTGAAGAATTCAACTCTCCCCCTTTCATATTCTCAGAGGAATGCACTATCAGTCTGCAAAACGCCTTATGAACATTCTAGAATTGGGCAAGTGAATATTCTCTACATAATGGGAGCCAGGATTGTCTTCCACAGATGATTGAAATACAATGATATGAAAACATGATAAATCTTGTGAAGTTGTTTAGTAAGAATCCATGTTCTTTTGTTATGTTTTAGTTATTTCTATTTATATATGTAATAATATTGAAATGTTTTTAGACTAAAATTTGCATAATATATTACGATTGTTCTCATATACTCTTCAACTAGCTCCTTCTATAATGTTCATTTCAAATAAGTATAGGATAAGTATCAATACCAAAAAATTAACATAAATTCAATGCTATTAGTTAAGTAATTTGAAATCCCTTTTGCATTTCACTGATTTTTCCAGTAATCCCCTTTTTTATGTTCCAGAAAAAAATCCAAAATCCCATATTGCATTTAGATATTGTGTCCTTCATATTTCTCAAATTTTGCCTGTTTTTTAGTTTTGTCTTTCATGATTTTGAAACTTTTTAAGTGGACCAGTAAGCTATTTTGAAGAAACCCTTAACTTGCATTTGTTTGATTCACATCATTTATTTTAGCAAAAAACAAATTTATATACACACGCACATACACACACACACGTATGTGTGTGCGTGTGTGTGTGTGTATATAAATTTTTTTTTCTAAAATAAAGATGGGGTGCACACATACACACATACAGATGGGGTGCATCCTCAGTCCACAGCAAGAATTACAAAATGTCAACATATCCTATTGATGGTGATCAATGAATATGAACAATGAAACCCTTTCTGAAAGGAGGTCTTGGACAAAACTAACTAAACCAGCAGCTTCTATCAATCTTTGTAGTCAGTTACTTGCTGAATTTCTGAGAAATAATCTATTCTTGTCTGAAACTTTTTTTTTTTTAATGTTGTTTAGGCTTTAACCCTCTTCCTGCTTACTACACAATAGAGACTATTGAACAAATAAGTGAGTTGGCTTTTAAATGGCAAATGTTTCCATAATGGCCATTAACCACTTAAATGTTAATAGCCTGAAAAAAACAGAGGAATGGAACATATTAAAATGGAGTGGTATCAACAGATGAACAGCAGTTACTGAATCAACTGTTTGGAAAAGTATAATTTTCTGGCACTTGGAATACTGCAGGAATCAAATGCATAGAACAGCTTATACTGAGCTATTTCTACTGAGGAGGCTGAGATACCATTCATACCATTTTAGTATGTACACAGTTCAGACATTCTTTCTGGAAATATAAGGTTCTGGTCCCGCAGTTGAGAAAAGCATGTGGCTACATATGCATGATAGTTATTTCTAGAAATATGCACTTTTCCAAATTTTCAATTGCTTATCTGAAAATTTAATGGAATTTTGTCTTTGGATGGTAATGAAGCTAAAATGTTAGAAGAGAATGGAAACATTTAGTTGTATATGGAGAGGATATCAGAGAAGGGCCAACCATACTTTCCTGGATACAGTTCATCTGACTGGGGCTGTTAGAGGAAAAGACTTAGAGAAGAAAAGTGTTTGAAGAAGTCATACCTGTTTAAAAAATATGCACAATGTGAAAATTCTTGCATGAAAAAATAGATGACTTCACAAAAAGGTGAAGTGAGTTTTCAGTTTGCCAAATCACACTTATACATACATTTTTGCTTTGCTCTTTTATGCCCTATACCTCTGAGGTATCAGAAGGGCCTGAGTTTGAAAGAATTGGTCCCTGTAGGAATCCAGAAAGTAAGAAAATGAACAACATCTTTAGCACAGAAGCAGGCCAAACCTGGGAAAAACCTGAGATTAAGTTTGTGAGTTACGGCAGAAGTAGTAGAAAAAATGAGAAAGGTTAAAAAGACAGAATAACGATTACATAATAAAGAACAGCAATATGACATTCTAACCTTTCATAGGATAAAGTTATGATAATGAATGGTGAGAAGTAATGCATTGGACACATTTGGGTGGACATGATTGAAGGTCTGATGAAGTTAGTACAGAGCAAGAACAAATCATTAGGATTTGAATATTTGTGAGCTAGTCAGTGAAAATCCCATCTCAGAAACTAATGTGGCTACAGTTGAAACATTCTTGAATCCAAGGATTTAAGATTGTTTCTCCTAACTCTCTTCTAAGTTAGTCTAGTGATGATACTGATGATTATTATAGTGCTAAATGTTATAATAATAGTAATAACAAAATTAATACCAGCATATATAATGATAAGAGACTGTTCTAAATGCTTTACCTTGTGTAAATTGTAAAGAGACCTTTTGGATAGATTCTATTATTGCCAAAGTTTCATATAAGCAACTTTACTAATGTCACATAATCTGTAAGCATTAAAGCTCTGTCTCCAACACAATGGGTTTGATTTTCGGGACTGCGAAGATAACATCTTGACACTTAGATAAATATTGGTGTCTCTAATTCCAGAATGAATGAAGATCCAATTGGAACTTAGAGTAGCATTAATAAAACTGCTTCCTTGATACCTAGAGAAAGGATGAAAATGCAAAACATTTTAACTGATTAAAGAAAAGGAGCAGCTCTATATGAAATGAGATTTAGGGGTGTAAACAGAGGTTCTCAGAACTATTAAGAAGAAGAGGACCTGACTCTGGGTTGATGTAAGCAATGTACAGAATCAAGTGGTGTATAGAGGATCACTCAAGGAATTGTCTCTGCCTGCATGGACAGCATCATTGTCTGTCTTCCCAGAAATGGTATTGGTAACCTGAAGGGTCAGAAACTGGGTGCTGCTCCTCTGTGCAGTTGTGGTCATTCTTGCACCTGTAGCACTGGGGTTACTTGAGTATTGCTCTTTGAGGAAGCTTCAGGACCCTTGGAAAAGATCCCTAAGCAACAAGTGAAAGATGTACTTGGGAGATAAAAATCCAATTAACTCTTCATTCCAACCATATATTTAGGGTAGAAACAAAAGAAATGGGACCACACACATCTTAATTTTGTTTCTACAAGTTTTGTGCCATACACCATTCACGGAATCTAGGTAATTGGTGAGACAGAAGGACACAGGGATATAATTTTGTGATAGAAATTATAAGATAGATAATATTATAATAATTATATTATATATTATAGATAAAATTATAAGATAGAAATTCTACACTCAGGCTGAGCTAACAGCCTTTTCTGACCTGCCCATGGGTGAAAGCTGACCAATATAATATTCATACATCCAGTCATATAGGTTGATATATGTTATCAAATCTGATGGCATAAATATAAATGCTTATTCATCCATTTATAAAGACACGGAGAAGGAATTAAAACTAAACAATATACATTAAAAAGGGAAATTCACCTCACTTATAGAAAAAGTGCACTTACAGAAAAGTGTACTTATCTACTGCTCAAAACTCAGTGGATAATAAAACTAAGCAGGCATTTTATTGTTCATAGATGTTCATGATAACAATGATATGGCTGATTAAGGAAGGGCTTAGCAGGGTGATTCTCCAGCCTTTAGGTTGTGTTTCATTTGGGATCAAGGAGGGGCCTAGCCAAGGCACAACATTTGTATGTCAGGCAGCAAAAAGAAATACAATTTTCAAACAAAACTTACCAGGCAAATGTTAACCCAATCTTTCATAATACAGTGAACACAGTTTTAATTTATCATGTCACTGTGTTAATTCCTAAAGTTTCTAAAACATTTACTGCATTTAACTATCAAAGTATTTGATCCATTGATAAAAAATTATGTTTTTCAACTTTTAGAATATTACAAATATTTTCTAATGTAATTTTGCATTAGTTAGACATAAGGCAGTATATATTTTTAACTTGTTTTAACATAAATGGTCTCACTGTAGGAAAAAAAAACTCTTTAGCTAAAGTAAATGTCTTCTAAAACTTGGCTTCTTAAAACACTCAAACATTACCTCTCACCTGTTGAAGTGCAGTTATCATGCAATAATGTCTAAGGTACATCTGCTACTTTGCATTTCTAATGTGTTCATGGTGACGCTGAGAATGCCACTGGAATCTGGACAAACTTTAAGTAGCAATGTGCTTTTATACTAAGGGAAAAGTATACTACATGCACCTATAGGTGTTTTTATTTGTTTTGTCAAAAAAGGTTTTTTTTTTCATCTGTCAAATGATTGCTATATATTCTAAGCAATTTTATCATTTTTTCCTTTTACTTTATGACTTAATAAAGTTTTCAGCAATAATACCAGACTTTCTAATAATATGTGTAAACACATTCAAACATATCCTGAAGTCACTTCATATCTGGAAAATTGTGAGATTTGGGGAAATACTTCTCCTACTTGGCTGTCACCTTCTAATTCCTCATATTCATCATGATTTCTAAAAGCACCTTTCCCAAAACCCATTTAACCCTCTATAGTTTCTTGTAGAGTTACTCAAAGAGAAGCCTTCTCATCATATTTAAAGGTAAGAAGAAGGTTATTCAATATTCTTTGACAATTGTAGGCAAACATGTTCACTTAGATGAGGGCTGGAGAATCACGTGGTGAGGTGCTGCACCAAGCGATAGCATCAGCATCTTGACATCTGGACTTCCTAGACAAAGAAGACCACATGGTTAGACAGCCCATGACTTTAGGGGCCAATGAATTCTGGCTTCTGGCAGACCTCCAGAGATTTCCGTTTCTAGTATCAGCTTCCCTTACTACCATATCCCCATTTTTGTATCTCTAATTCCCTGTATTAAAACAATGTCTTCTTGCAATCTGTAGAGTGGTTTCTTGTTTGATCTATGACCCAGATGGATGCAATAACACAGGATCTTTGGGTATCATAATTGCTATCCCTTATTAAATCAGGAGAGATAGTGTCATGTCTATGCTGCTGGGGCTGAAAGGGAAGAAAGAGTGTTAGAATGCAGAGGAGACTTCTGGCCATTTCTACAAAACCTTTAAACCTTGCCTGCACCTGAGAAACATTCTCAGCAGGTGGACGCACCAGTGGAAGCACCTGGAGCAGCCATGCCTCACAATTCTGCCTCCCTGGGGATTTACTTTACCATTTGTAACACTGTAGGAGGGCTACTGCAAGTCTGTAGACAGGAATAAGTTATAACATTTTCAAGTTGCAGCCTGCTGATGGTGAAAGCAAAGTGTGTCCCAGACCCACTGCCAATGAACTGTGATGGGACCAAGATTGCAAACTGGATGAAGCATAGATCAGGACCTTAGGAGGATTCCCTAGTTTCTGCTGATACTGGCTTAAATGATGCTAATGCCCTGACTCACCCAGCAAGAGATGGTGACTCTGTCTCCTACAGATGCAGTCAGGGAGGATGGAGACTGGGTCATCTGGATGTCACATTTAACTCCTGGGACTACAAACATAGAAACAAATATTCACACAATTATTTATAAGATGATTTCCCTGAATGGCCAGTCAATACTGAGCACACTTGTTTAGTAAATTCCTAGCATTCTCCTTTCTCACCTGGGAGCCAGAGCAGCAGGAGCCCCAGGAGAGAAGGGGTCCTCATGTCCATGCTGTGTCCTGTCTGGGACTGACTCCTGCACAGGGTGTGACTAACATACTAGTAAGTCTTCAGGTCAGGAGGTTGTGCCCTGGGAACATGCAAATCAGCAGAGGATGCAGCAGACTGGCACAGCTGCAAGACTGGTTCATGGAGAAGTATCTTAGATCCAGATAAATCTTTAAGCAAATATTTAAACTCTTATTTTCCACATTTTCAACTTGACTCAGGGCATCTCAGCCTGGTTCAGTAGAAAGAATGTGAATTACTTTTCTTCGTTACTCCCTTAAGAATAGTAACATAAGACCCTGTGTGTACTCCAATCCTGGAGGAGAATGTGTGCCAAGAACAAGCATAGGGTAAAACTGGTGAAAGGGGAAAAGGTAGTGTGTTAATACCACCAAATATTATCCTGTTAAATATATACTAGTGCCAGGCGCGGTGGCTCAAGCCTGTAATCCCAGCACTTTGGGAGGCTGAGGCGGGTGGATCACAAGGTCAAGAGATCGAGACCATCCTGGTCAACATGGTGAAACCCCGTCACTACTAAAAATACAAAACATTAACTGGGCATGGTGGTGCGTGCCTGTAATCCCAGCTACTCAGGAGGTTGAGGCAGGAGAATTGCCTGAACCCAGGAGGTGGAGGTTGTGGTGAGCCGAGATCACGCCACTGCACT
>NW_016107537.1:194340-223295 GCF_001604975.1 Cebus imitator
ATATATATATATATATATATATATATATATATATGTAACTGCTAAGTCAAAAAATACCAAAAGTGTACCAGTACTATGTTGTCATGAATCAACCTCAGTTGTGTGACTGTTGGGCTGAATACATCTACTTGACAAATGTATGCAAAGGAGAGAGGATTGAGATGAGGGAAGTCACCTCTCCCTTCCTCCTGTCTCCTGGTTCAGAAGGCACATGTGTCTTCTGTAGGTTCTGCCCATACTAAGGCACGACTGCTGGTGTGATCTTATGTGTGATACCTGAGGTATGGCTTCATACTACTTCCCTGATTTCACCTACATCTTCCTCTTACATAGATTTAGGGAATATATTATGTCTGCTCCTCAGCGAAGGAACCAATTTGGGCAGCTGGGACAATCCAAGCAGGGAGGCTTTTGTTTGAGATTGAACCATTGTGGGAAGTTGTAGAGGAGTGTGGTGGCAGTCATAATTGCCAACATCCTCAGCCGTCACCCTGCTGATTTTAAGCATAAAATCTGTCCCTGATCTACAACCACTGTAAACTCATGGTTATGTGGCACATCATACAGGGCTGGAAGTCTTTAGTGACTCGATAATTAGGGAAGTTCTCCTTGTCCAAATGCATTTCAGGTCATATCACAAATGCCTATTTAAACATAGTATATAGATCAGCTTCCAAATGTTGAAGCTACTCCTGTGATATATCTGGGGATGATTGGTCTACTCTTTTCTCCAATTGTAGAGAACCTCTCTGGGAGGGCAAAAAATTGGCAGTTCTATAGATTAGGAGCTGTGGAGATGGGCCTGTTTTCTGCAGGTACCAATACAAATAGGTGTATTACTATGCAGGAGGCTCTAGACCTTCAGGAGAGGGAGGCGGGCTCTCCAGGGTTGATGGGGAGTGGCGGGGAGCGGAGACTGGGTCATTACAATATCCCCACTGGATCTTAAAGTAGTATAGAAAAGAAGTACAAGGTTATATAAATCATTATGAGACATTTTCATAATATCTCTACAGTAATATATTTAATGCTAAATAATTGTATTGGGGGGGTGTGATTTTGATTCTGCACTGAAAAAATTTAATTTCAAATAAGAACAGGTATTTTGAAGGCCAAAGTTGCCCTATGGAAGTCACTTGTGTTATCCTCCTCTTTCTATGTCAGAGTCTGCACTAGAACACCCATCCTTGCTTTTTCTGGAATCTTCGTCACTCTTTCACATATAAAAGTGCCCCCACACATTTTATTCTGGAGCAAAAGACACATACATCTAACATGTGAACAGAACACACGTGGGAAGCAGTGGGGCCCCCAGAGCTCAACTCCCCATCCCATTCTCCTCTCTCATCTCCTTCTGTCCTTACCAGGGACCCAGAGCATTAGCAGCCCCAGGAGCTGAGCAGAGAACATCATTGTGAGAAGGTGAACTGCGCAGCCCTGATCAGTCAAAGCAAGGCAAAAGCTGAGCTTTCAACCCAGACTCACAGGGGAAGGTCCTTCCTAAGGGACAACATGTACACCCCGGTGGTTATAGTGGCGTGGAAAGAGCCAATGTATAGTATGCCTAACTCTAAAATGTATCTTTGTCTTCAGTATTTTAACATGCCACATCATGGCCTGACACAAGCAAAAAACTGAACCAGTAGCCAAAACTAGTTACTTCCTACTACACATATATACTAAGTGTTCATAAGAGTTCAAAAAATATTCACCATTAGTTCCAGAATTGAAAGAAAGAAAAGTCCGAATAGTATTATCAGAAAATATTCTTATGTGGTGTACATGTTTGAGACTCCCCTG
Organism: Cebus imitator; assembly: GCF_001604975.1. Taxonomy (NCBI): domain Eukaryota; kingdom Metazoa; phylum Chordata; class Mammalia; order Primates; family Cebidae; genus Cebus; species Cebus imitator. Next base: position 196,141 of record NW_016107537.1, read on the forward strand.
AGCTTTGATTTGCTCAGCAGCCAAAATCATGCATTGCAGGCAGCTTTCCATTTTCGTGGTGGTTGGTCAAAGTGAGGGTCACTTTGTAAAGGGAGAAAGAAGTGCCTTGGAAGTCATCAGTGGCAGCAGGTGATGTCAGGATACACTAGGGTCCCCTCCCGGTGACGTGACTGAGTGTCCCTGCATTCACGACAGCAGTAGGGAGCTTTAGTGGCTGTTCCAGGGAGGACATGAGAACCACTTCCTAAAGAGCCTGTGGGCTGTCAGTGCCCTAATTGGAGAGAAAGGGAGAAGCTCTAAGAGTTGTCCTGGAGGGTTCTGGCTCCTTTTTACACAGAAGAGGAGCCAGTGTTTGTGACTGAAACCTTGTGGCCTCTTCCTGGAAGGCTCTCCAGCCATCTCTAACTGAGCCCACCTTGTGTGGATATGTCCTCTGGGTACCCCAGCAACTCCTGCTGTACTGAGAGGCTAGGCTTCCTTGGGAGATTTGTATGTGGGACCATCACACAATGCAGGGTCCCAGTGAGTGTCTTGCTGTCATATGTGCAGTATCTCCAGGCCCCCAGAAGTGATTGTGAATATGTAATCATTCAAATTTTGAATGGATGTGTATCTCCACTTTTAAATATGTACAGAAAAATACTTTGCAGGTTTGTCATTCTTTGCCTATGCTACGAACTCCTTGCCATAATCCAGTTTTTTTCTGGATATTTCTCCTCAAAAATTCAATTTTAACTTCCTTCACCACACAATGCATTATTTTGGAATACACAGTCATTTTTAATGTGGTTTACTTCCTTAACAAAAAAAGAGTATGTTGTCTTGTTGATTCAAATGCCCCTTTACTTTGATCATACCATGTCATGATTAGTTTTGAAATACTTTTAGAGCATTATTTTAAGTGGCATCTATGCAAACTATGTTTCTATACAATTACTACTAAAAGATAGGAATGAAGTTTATTTTCATGTAATGACTGCATTGTGTAAAAATAATGCATGTACTTATATGCTGAAAATCATTTATTCTTTTCATGACAATTTAATATCAAAATTGCCATTTCTAAAACATTATTTAGTTGAAAAAGTTATCTCCACTCCCAGGTACAATAATATTATGGTTAAAAGCCTTAAAACAACCACTGCAAAAGATGCAAAAAATTAAAAAAAAAACCAAAATACAAAATTTGTAAAATTATAACATCAGAGAACAGTGGACAGAATGAGGCCTAGGTAATCTAAAATTCCAGAGTGAGAAAAACCTTTCTATTTGAGCTGACTTAACTGACTCTTTGTTCCCCTGCCATATTTGCCAAGTTGGCATTTGGACCCATGTTCCACTGTGGCACAGGCAGAGGAACCCATCTGTGAAAGGAGAATCTGGCTGTGCTGCTTTGGTTGCACAAGGCAGCCTCTATTCACAGACAGTGTTTTCCGTGGACACTGGCTGTGGTTTAAGTGCATGCGTAGTCGATGGGTGCTGGTTCAGAAAGGCAGAAACTCCCCATGCACAGGACTCATGGAATTTTTGTTGTTTATAAATTCTGCACAGACCATTCTTAGTACATGTCTGAATGATGGATATGGTGGTCGTCATTGTCACTGCTCCCCAATCGATGTAGGCACTATTGGAACATCAGGTTAGCATGTCATTGCATAATTTGTGTTCTCAAGCCCAGCCACATGGCATCTGCTGGGTTATTTTAGTTTGACTGTGATTAAGTCACATAACCTCAGATCTGTTTGCACAGGAACTTCAATAAACATTTGATGATTCTTGATGAACTAATTTTCCTTGAAACTTGCAGTGGTGCAGTCTCGACCTATGGAGCCAGGCAGTGATTCTTTCTGCTCTGTGATTCTTCATAAGAAACACATTTGGACTCCTTTCTGGGTTCATATCATCAACCCCCAACAGTCACTGACATCCACAATGTCCCTAATGTAAGTTGAAGAGCAGGTTATTGGACCATAGTTGACTTCCACTATCCTCCATTCATGTTCCCACTCCTGAAGTCTGCCTACTGTCCTCAAACTCTTACATTTTGGGGAAAGAAATCTCACATCATTCCATGTTATTTCAGTGGTCTATGAGGAAAATTCTGTAACCTATGTCTTCTACTTTAAATTTCTGTTTATGAAACTTGACTTTTAAAATTTCAAAAACTACTCTTTTCTTATTTTTTTTTTGCTTTTTGAAAAATTATACTTTAATTTCTGGGGTACATGTGCAGATCTTGCAGGATTATCACATAGGCATACACATGCCATGGTCGTTTGCTGCCTCCATCCTCCCTTACCTACATTAGACATTTCTCCTAATGTTATCCCTCCCCAACCTCCCCATCCCCTGCTATCACTACCCTAGCCCCTCACCCCTCCCTACAAACCCCAGTGTGTGATGTTCCCCTCCCTGTGTACAGGTTTTCTCATTGTTCAACACCCACTTATGAGTGAGAGTATGCAGTGTTTGGTTTTCTATTCTTGTGTCAGTTTGATGAGAATGATGGTTTGCAGATTCATCCATGTCCCTGCAAAGGACATGAACTCATCCTTTTTATGGCTGCATAGTATTCCATGGTATATATGTGCCACATTTTCTTTATCAAGTCTATCCTTGATGGCCATTTGGGTTGGTTCCAAGTCTTTGCTATTGTGAACAGTGACACAATGAACATACATGTGCATGTATCTTTATAACAGAATGATTTATAAACCTTTGAGTATATACCCAATAATGGGATTGCTGGGTCAAATGGTATTTCTATTTCTAGATCCTTGAGGAATTGCCACACTGTCTTCTACACTGGTTGCACTAATTTACACTCCCACCAACAGTGTAAAAATGTTCCTATTTCTCCACATCCTCTCTAGCACCTGTTGTCTCCAGATTTTTTAGTGAGCACCATTCTAACTGGTGTGAGATGTTATCTCAATGTACTTTTGATTTTCATTTCTCTAATGATCAGTGATGATGAGCATTTTTTCATGTTTCTTGGCCATATACATGTCTTCTTTTGAAAAGTGCCTGTTCATATCCTTCACTCACTTTTTGATGGGCTTGTTTTTTTCTTGTAAATTTGTTAAGGCTGGTTCAACATACGCAAATCTATAAAGAGCCCACATAGCCAAGACAATCCTAAGCAAAAAGAACAAAGCTGGAGGCATCACTCTACCTGACTTCAAACTGTACTATAAGGCTACAATAATCAAAACAGCATGGTACTGGTACCAAAACAGAAATATAGACCAATGGAACAGAACAGAGACCTCGGAGGCAATGCCACACACCTACAACCGTCTGATCTTTGACAAAGCTGACACAAACAAGCAATGGGGAAAGGATTCCCTGTTTAATAAATCGTGTTGGGAAGACTGGCTAACCATGTACCAAAAGCTGAAACTGGACCCATTCCTTTTACCTTATAGAAAAATTAACTCCAGATGGATTATAGATTTAAACATAAGACCAAACACCATAAAAACCCTAGAAGAAAACATAGGCAGTACCATTCAGAACATTGGCATAGGTAAGGACTTCATGACTAAAACACCAAAAACAATAGCAACAGAAGCCAAAATTGACAAATGGGATCTAATTAAACTTAAGAACTTCTGCACAGCAAAAGAAACAATCACTAGAATGAACTAGCAACCAACAAAATGGGAAAAAAATTTTGCAAGCTACCCATCTGACAAAGGGTTAATATTCAGAATTTACAAAAAACTACCCTTTTCTATCAGCAAGAAACAATTGAAGCAAATAAAGGAATTTTAGCATTCATATTTTCTATCTCCCATGAATTTACAAAAGTCCATTTTGAGGTTGAAATCCAAGGTTTTTACTAATTGCCCTCACCCAGCTCCTCATGATGACAGCTTGTGCAGAAGGTTCTCTCCACCATCAATATGTGGTGGGAAGATAAGAGGCGAAAGTGAAAAATAAGTTAGGAAAGTTGAAAAATATCAACTTTTGAATATTACCACATACTGTCCTCTTAAATGTATACTTAAAACTGCTAAACCTCAAGATGTATTCAACAAGTGTTGCAACAAATCTGGCTTACTTGTCTGTCTGTTAACCTGTTTATTTCCCAATGCAGGCAAGGCAGGAAGGATTGGAATGAGATTTCCTTCAGCTCTCCCTCAGTGCTATTACCTGTGCAGGCACTGGGATCATTTCCGGTTTCCTATGGCGTATGCCATGCCAAGGCTGTTGCAGCTGAAAGAGCTGTGAATAGGTTTTGACTGACTTACAACTGAGGCACTCACAGGACAGAACCTTCAGCTGCAACCTGTTGCCCTGAGTTCTCCAACATGTTGCTCTCATACAGAGATTCTGTTCAGCTGCTGCCCAGGTAAACAACACATTTGAGCAGCTGGGCCACTCCAGCAGGGAGGTTTTTGTTCAGAGCTGTACCACTGTGTGAGGATATTGTGTACCCTGCAGGCAGTAATAAACCCCAGCATCCTCAGCCTCTACTCTGCTGATTTTCAGTGTAAAATCTGTCCCTGCCCCACTGCCGCTGAATCTATCTGGGACCCCAGGGTCCCGGGTAGAAACCTTATAAATTAGGCGCCTTGGAGGTTGACCTGGCTTCTGCAAAATCCAATTCAAGTAGGTGTTTCCATCACTATGCAGGAGGCTCTGACTAGACCTGCAGGAGATGGAGGCCTGCTCTCCAGGAGTGACAGACAGGAAGAGTGGTGTCTGGGTCATCACAATATCCCCACTGGATCCTGAAATAATGAGAGAGAAGTGTAAGGTCATGTACAAACTTTAAGAGCAATTTAAAAATAATTTTTCTTTTATTTATTTCAGGCTAAATCAATTTTTATAATTTGATTCATTCCCTAGTAATATATAATTTAAAAATAAAAATGTATTTTCAAAGCACATCAGAGCCTCTAGAAGTTCCCTCTACCATTCTCTCCTTTTGTGTCAGAGTCTTTACCAGAGCACAGGTCTTTGTTCCTTCTGGAATCTTCCTCATTCTTACAGACCTAAACATCCTATGCCTTACTCACACAGATATAAATGTCACACTCGTCATCCTGGAGTACAAAACGTGCACATCTACCATGAGGACAGAACATGCATGGGAGGCAATGTGGCCCTTAGAGTTCACCCTCCCACCCCATTCTCCTCCCTCATCTTTCTTCTGTCCTCACCAGGGACCCAGAGCATTAGCAGCCCCAGGAGCTGAGCAGGGAGCCTCATTGTGAGAAGAGCTGAGGAGTCCTGATCAGTAAAGTCAAGGTTGGCACTGAGCTTTTATCTGAGACTCACAAGGGAAGGTCCTTCCTGGGGAACAATATGCAAATCCCCTGATGGGTGCAGTGGTGTAGAAAAAACAGGGTATGTACGGGGGTGTTGGGGCCTTTCCTAGGAACAAAATATTTTGTGTGCTTGAGAAAAAACTAGTAGAGATAACAATCTCTGCAGCCTGATTGGGACATGAATATATTTCAATGTTTACTGTCTTTTTTTTTTTTTTTTTTCTTTCTTAGCCCTTTCCCCTTTGTACGTTTTTTTTTTTTTTTTTTTACTTCCTTAGCACTTTCCCAGTGCACGTTACACTTCTCTTTAATATGGCTGACCTGTAAATATTTGGTGCTTCTTATTTCTTTCTTCATGTGTGTTGAGAGGGTTTTGGTTTGCTCTCAATTTTATTAAATCAAAATAAAATGTTCCCTGAGTAAAGTGCAAACATGTTCATTGGTCAACAAAATGAAGTACTCACACTCACTATCCAGATATAAATATAAATAATTTTAAATTCTCCACATGCTTAATACCATCTGCCTCTAACCTACCTAGGGAACTGCTACTCTGATATCTATCACAAAGATTTGGTTTTCCTGAACATGAAGAAGATGAGAATTGAAGTAAGTGTATTTATGAATCCTTCATTTAATTTCATGGATTCAAATTTCTGTTCATTGTTATTTACTGTGATTCTGATTTCTGAAGGATTTCTTCCTGAGTTTCTTATAGGGTATATATGCTAGTCATGGCTTCTTTTCTTTTCTTTTTGTAAGGATAGTTTTGCTGAATATAAAACCATTTTTAACTTTTTTTTTTAGTACTTTAAATAGCTTTAACATTACTGGTTAATCAAATACTATTAATGAAGTTACAATCCATATTTGAATTTCACTGAGCTTTCCACTGATATATATATCTACCATTTTTACTTCTAATGTTTTAGGATAAAATTTCAGGATCCCATATTGCATTCAGTTTTCATGCTTTTTAAATTTCCTACAATCGCTTACAGTTCTTTAGTCTTTGTTTTTAAATACCTTGAAATGTTGATGTATGCTGGCTGGTTATTTTTGAGAATGTCCCTTAAGTTCTATTGATTGGTATTTCCTATTGATTAAAGCCAGACTTTTCATTTTTGGCAAGAATATTACAGCAGGGACATGTTTGAGTTATAAAATATCAACATATCATCACTGGTGTTGATAAATGAATGTTACTAATGAACACTTTTTGTAAGAAAGCGTTGGTCAGGGGTAACCAAGGCAGCTGCTTCTGTCACTCTATCTGGTTATATGCTGACTTTGTTAGGAATTTTCTATTTCTATCTGCTATGGTTTAGATGTTTGTGAAATTCCAAAATTAATGTTAGAATTTAAAGCCTAAGTTGATATTAAAAGGTAGAGCCTCTTCGGAAGTTATTAAATCATGGACTTTGCCCTCAATGAGTGGAATTAATGGCCTTATATAGAAGGTTTCAGACAGCTGCCTGGCCCTTCCATCTCTGTGGCCATGTGCGGACACATCATTCAGTTTATCTCCTTTGCCTTTTCTGGCTCCACCAGGCAGCTTCATCAGATACTGAATCTGTCAGCATCTTGGTCCCGTACTTCTGAATTCCAGAATTGTGAGAAATAAATATTTATTATTTATAAATTTGAGCTTGTTATAGCTGCATGAATGAACTCAGACACTATCCGATTCTCTTTTCACTTTTTTTTTTTTTTTCAGAATTCGGTTCTACTTGAAGCCTTTTCTCCAATAGAGAATACTAATTAAATAAATTATGCTCACTCTCAAATGTCAAGTATTTCCATCATGGCCATCTACCACTGGAATGTTGATGACCTGAAGGAAGGAAAAGAGGACTGGTATCACACACACACACACACACACACACACACACACACACACACATATACTTTATATATATATATTTACTTTAAGTTCTGGAATACATGTGCAGAATGTGCAGATTTGTGAAAGGGTATACATGTGCCATGGTGGTTTGCTGCACACATTAACCCGTCATCTACATTAGGTATTTCTCCTAATGTTATTCCTCCCCTAGCCCCGTACCTCCTGATGGCTCCCAGTGTGTTACGTTTCCCTCCCTGTGTCCATGTGTTCTCATTGTTCAACTCCCACTTATGAGTGAGAACATGTGGTGTTTGGCTTTCTGTTCCTGTGTTAGTTTGCTGAGAACGATGGTTTCCAGCTTCATCCATGTCCCTGAAAAGGACATAAACTCATCCTTTTTATGGTTGCACAGTATTCCATGCTGTATATGTGTCACAGTTTCTTTATCCAGTCTATCATTTATGAGCATTTTGGTTGGTTCCTAGTCCTTTCTATTGTGAACAGTGCTGCAATAAGCATACATGTGCTGGTGTCTTTATAGTAGAATGATTTATAATCCTTTGGTTATATAACCCAGCTGAGTCAAATGGTATTTCTGGTTCTAGATCCTTGAGGAATCACCATACTGTTTTCCACAATGGTTGAACTAATTTACACTTTCACCAACAGTGTAAAATTGTTCCTATTTCTCCACATCCTCTTCAGCATCTGTTATTTTCTGACTTTTTAATGACAGCCATTCTAACTGGAATGAGATGATATCCCATTGTGGTTTTGATTTACATTTCTCTAATGATCTAATGATGAGCTTTTTTTCATATGTTTGTTGGCTGCATAAATGTCTTCTTTTGAGAAGTGTCTGTTCATATCCTTTGCCCACTTTTTGATGGGATTGTTTGTTTTCCTCTTGTAAATTTCTTTAAGTTCTTTGTAGATTCTGGTTATTAGCCATTTGTCAGATAGATAGACTGCAAAATTTTTCTCTTATTCTGTAGGTTGCCTGTTCACTCTGATGATAATTTCTTTTGCTGTGCAGAAGCTCAATAGTTTAATTAGATTCCATTTGTCAATTTTGGCTTTTGTTGCCATTTCTTTCGGTGTTTCAGTCATGAAGTCTTTGCCTATGTCTATGTTCTGAATGGTATTGCCTAGGTTTTCTTCTAGGGTTTTTATGGTTTTGAGTCTTATATTTAAGTCTTAATCAATCTTGAGTTAATTTTTGTATAAAGTTTAAGGAATTTCAGCTTTCTGTATATGGCTATCAGTTTTCCCAACACCATTTATTAAATAGGGAATTCTTTACCCATTGCTTGTTTTTGTCAGGTTTGTCAAAGATCAGATGGTTGTAGATGTGTGGCATCATACCTCAGTCCTCAGTTCTATTCCATTGGTTATATATCTGTTTTGGTACTAGTACTACGCTGTTTTGGTTACCGTAGCCTTTTAGTGTAGTTTGAAGTCAGGTAGTGTGATGCCTCCAGCTTTGTTATTTTTGCTTAGGATTGTCTTGGCTATACACGGTCTTTTTTGGTTCCATATGAAATTTAAAGTAGTTTTTTTCTAATCATGTGAAGAAGGTCAATGGTAGCTTGATGGGGATAGCATTGCATCTACAAATTATTTTGGGCAGTACGGCTATTTTCATGATATTGATTCTTCTTATTCATAAGCATGGAATGTTTTTCCATTTGTTTGTGTCCTCTCTAATTTCCTTGAGCAGTGGTTTGTAGTTCTCCTTGAAGAGGCCCTTTACATCCTTGTGAGTTGTGTTCCTAGGTATTTTATTCTCTTTGTTGTAATTGTGAATGGAAGTTCAATCATGATTTGGCTCTCTGTTTGTCTATTATTGGTGTAGACGAATGCTTGTGATTTTTGCACACTGAGTTTGTATCCCGAGACTTTAAGTTGCTTATCAGCTTAAGGAGATTTTGGGTTGAGATGATGGAGTTTTCTAAATATAGAATCATGTCATCTGCAAACAGAGACAATTTGACTTTCTCTCTTTTTATTTGAATATACTTTATTTCTTTCTCTTGCCTGATTGCCCTCGCCAGAACTTCCAATACTATGTTGAGTGGGAGTGGTGAGATGGGGCCAATGGAATCCAGCAGCACAGCAAAAAGCTTATCCACCATGATCAAGTCAGCTTTATCCCTGGGATGCAAGACTGATTAAACATATGCAGTTTGGGAGGGCGAGGCAGGTGGATTATTTGAGGTCAGAAGTTTGAGATCAGCCTGGCCAACATGGTGAAAACCTGTTTCTAATACAAATACAAAAATTAGTCCAGCGCTGTGGTGGGTACCTGTAATCCCAGCTGCTCAGGAGGCTGAGGCAGGAGAATTGCTTGAACTCAGGAAGCATAGGTTTCAGTGAGCCGAGATCATGCTATTGCACTCCAGCCTGGGTGACAGAGTGACGCTCCATCTCAAAGAAAAAAACTGATGTATGCATCAATCAAACCCACTGTTTTTCATTGTCTTTTTAGTCATTGGCAGATTTTGTGTGCAGTTCTGAGGATCTGGAAAGCCAGAGCATGCCAATGCTACATCTGGAGCCAGGAGGTCACTGTGGATATGAGCAATTGTGGGTCTGATCTGCATGTCTTCAAAGCCGTGACAGCTAGCCTTGGGAGGGCCTACAGGTTTTGGAATTTCTCATACCTGGATAAAGAGACACCATGATCTTGTCCTTTTAAAACATTTTGATATCTAGACCACACTCGAGAAGCCTAGTCCTCACTCCTTTCCTTTACTAGAAAGACTCTCACAAATAACTCTTTCTAATATGTATTTTCTTTTTGATTTATTTTTCCAGACTTACACTCTATTTTAGGAACAGTATGTGATAGGGAGAACTTGTTTTCAGCTAAATACCCTCGGGTTTGTCATTTCTGAGTTTCAATAGATATTATTTGCCCTATGATCATGTGGTCGGCTGTATGAATGAGCAGAAACAAGATATATAAAATTATTGCTGGATGAAAAGGATAAGCTCTGAAACAGAGTGAAGAAATTGTGATAATAAAGGTAGTAATAACAATAATACCCTGAAGAAGTCTGGCCTTTACTGTCAGAGATGCACATATCTTCATCTAGGATCACTGTTTCGTATGTACCCCCTCTTGTGGTGAAGTGTGAGAGACAACCTGAGGGATTTTTTTCTGTTATTTGACATTGTCATTTCTAGGGTAATTGTTAATTGTTTCTTGCACATTTTCATTCATGTTTTATTTTTGGTACCTGTAACAAATCATAATTGGTTCTCAGGTACTATGCAAGAGTATGGCCACATTAAATAGTGACATACGGTTTTCAGTTTAATATCAATGGTCTCCAAATCAGAATTTCCCCATCATGTCTGAAGACAATATTTTGCTGAAACACCATTCTAATTAGCAAGGGAGTGCCTGCAGCTTCATGAGACTTGGGGCCTACAGCAATTCAGTCAGTCTGAGCCTGTATCACATATTCTTTGTAATCATCCTGCCATAACCTGTAGGTCAGTTTCCTTCTTCTATCCCAATGGCATTCTTCAGCTCCGCTGGGATGTATTGGGAGGATAAGGGTGAGAATTATACAGAAAACTGGGTTTCAAGTCCTCAGTTATAGTTAGACATTAACATTGTTTCATATAACAGTCTCACGAGGGCAGTGTAGTGCCAACAGATGACAATGGAGGGAAGGGACATCCTCTTCTACCTTTCCTAAACCAAGTACATCCTGGATTTTTGTAGAGGGTTAAACTAATATTTACAATAGGATTGTCACTTCAAATCTGTATTGCTTACAGAATGTGAAGGCTGGGAGTGGTGCCATTTTTTGCCACTTTGCACCCTGGTTCCACAAAAGGCCATCCCTGTGTTGTTTGGAGCTTGGCAAGTGTTCTTAACACATGTTCCTTTATCACTTATCCATTTCTCCTCTCGTCCAGTGCTCTCAGCTCTTTCTCTGGTTCAGCAGTCCCCACATTTTCTTTTTTGGTCGAAAAATGGGTGAATGTTCCTCTTTCTATTAACCTACAGCCAATACCCTAAAACTCATGAAATAATTCAGACAATTAAAATAATCCACATTCACCTTTTCATTACATTGTTCATAAAAGATCACTATATAACATGACTAAAATAATTATGGAGGGTGGCTCAGTGCACAAATAGATCCTCTCTGATTCCTGAGTTTTTCTGAGAAAGATGAAATACAATTTCATTTTTACCCTTTTTGCAGCAAACACATATTGAGTCTTAATGGTGAGTCAGGCACTGTGCTAGTTGCTAAATTTAACAATGGCAAAAAAGAAGAAAGAGAAAAAAACAATTGATTTTTAAAGCTTGTGTAATTCATAGGACAGACTATGAATATTCCCAGGTGTATTTGCTCAGCAGCACAGAAGATAAAACCTGCTGAGGTCACAGTGCTGTGGTGGAGGGAAGCAGCTGTGGAGCCAAATTTCCTGTCCCATGGCCACAGCAACCCTTGTTCTAAATGTAGGCAGAAAATCCAAGGAGCCACTGCCTGGGAGAAGAATGGAATATGTGTGCACACATACATACCATACCTCTGTAAAAATCAGAGCTGCTAACTCAAGTCCAATACCTTCTCACAGTCCTTTTGTCTTTAGTCTTCGTAGAAAGAGTCCAAACATTGAATCTCAAGGTTACTTACCTCTGTCCTTTCTTTCCCAACCTGTCCTATGGTAGGTTTCCTGGGCTGACCAAGATTTCTGCTTGGGATTTCTTATGTGGAAGTAGTTAGATAGCAGCTGAGAATTGAGTTATCTCAAAGGTAGCCAATTCAGGCTGTAGGATGAGTCCTCAGCTGAGGCTGTGAATCTCTACATATTCCTGCTTGGCTACTCCCAAGAGTACCAGGCAGATGTTTTATAACCTCTTATTACTTCTATCACAATTATAGGTTCACTAAGATTCCAAAGGGTGGGGAAAGTATGCTACTATGTCCAATAGGGGAATTATCAACATCACAGTATTAGAAGAATTTATAAGATGGAAGATATTATGACCATCTTGGAGTATCCAGTTGGCAAATCTCTACACTTGTTTAAATCAATCCACATTTTTACTGTATGCAACATATACTAATTTTCATCTGCAACATCTACAAGCATTTTCCCATGATGGTGGTAAGTTAAAGTCCAAGATCTCCCCATCTAAATCAGAATCTGTGCAGTTGAGCCTCTATGCCCATAGTTCCTAAATAGCACCTGTCTCCTATCCCACTCAAGACTTGTGAACAATAATGAGACAGGACTAGGATGCAGACACTTGACAGACAGTGCTGCAGATTCTCTCTTTCAGCAAGAAAGCACTCAGCAGTCAAAATTCCACATAGCATAAAGCAACAGCTTCTTTTTGGGGTTCCTGCATCAAATGTCTCTGTTTTTAAATTTTTTTCCCAAACTGCGCTTTTTATCCCTTTAAGCAACTTCATCAAATCAAACAACAAATAATGAGTTTTTAACAGTGTCTTCTATGTTGATCTAAAGTCTCATTATCTTTTGAGGCAGTTTAATGTAAACTTCCTTCATTAATTCTTTGCCATTTTTATTTATTTATTTTTCCTTGAATTTAGACTGTAGGGCATTTTTTTTTATTCTCAGCTATAGCCAATATGGCTTTTGTATAAAATTCTCCAAATTCTTCTTTTACATTGTTTCCCTCAACTCTAAATCCCCAAGTTCTGTTAGTAAGGCAACTGACCTTGATCTATAATCTTGATCTATTTTGTATGGAACATTCCCAGATTAGGTTCACACAAGGAAAATGACTGTATTCAAGCCACTTGAATTAATAGCTGTATCAGCTATTATTATTTATAATGATCATGGTCTAATAAGGTTCATATAACATGCTTGTGATCACTTGCATTAGTCATCACCAGAACAAGACCACCTGCAGCTGAGGACTGAGGAAATGGCCTGGTGTTTTGTTGTATTATTAAGTGAGGGGTGTCCACATAGTCCCCCTACAGACTGAAGACACTGGGGAGGAAGCATCCGTGTGTGTGTGACATCTGTGAAATAATCTGTTCTGGAACAAGAAGCTCCAAAATATCTCAAGCTGGGATGACTTCCATAGAGCATTTGGCTGCATATCAAAGACATCATCAATGGGCTGCTCCCAGGCTCAGGGCAGGTGCCTGTCTGCCTCAGCCATGTACATAATGGACATAAGGAGCTCAACTCTTCTGCCTCCTGCTGTGCTGAGCCCAGATGACAAAAAGGATTATGAGGAGGTGCCACATGATGGTGAAACTTGCTTTCTTCTCATTGTAAGTTGAATGTTTGGTACGGATTTTGGTCTGTGGCATTTAATTTCTCGTGTAGCACTCACAGTGTTATGTAACATGATAAACTCATAGAATGGGATGTGTTTAACCTCAGTGTCATTTGTGCTTTTGTGATTAAAAAAAATTCCGATGTTAATTAGGATATTATGTACCTCAGTTTTATTTATTTTTATTTTTTAACTTTTATTTTAGGTCCAAGGGTACATTTGAAGTTTTGTTACATAGGTGAACTTGTGCAATGGGGATTCATTGTACAGATTATTTTGTCATCCAGGTATTAATCCCAGTAACCAATAGATATTTTTTCTGCTCCTTTCTTTTCTCCCATCCTCCACCCTCAGGAAGACCCAGTGAGTGTTTTTCCCTTCTTTGTGTTCATGAGTTGTCAATTTTCAAGCTCTGGACAAAGCTTGAGGAGAGCAAGCCACCATCCAGAACCCTACTGTCCCTGCATGGTTGAGTGACCATGAGTCTGAGGTAGATTTCACTCCCACAGTCAGCATCCTGCAGACTGAAGATGCAGCGTACTGCTATTGGCAACAACATAAAACTTGCCTCTCTTGTGTGACAAAACTGAGTAAAGGCAGTGCAACGATCCAACGATGTGATCTTGTTCAAGTCATTCGTGCATACTTGATGAAATCAGGTAGAAAGCTCAGTGAAAGAGACTTTGAAATGCTAGTTTCTGTGATCAAAGAACACAGAGATTGTAACCACATACTGTTGGTTAGAGTTTTGGCTCTTACACTTAACATTTGTGTAAATTTGGCAAATGAATTACACATTTTTATCTTGTTTTTTTCATCTTTAATAAAGGAAAATAAAGAAGTAACTACAGTATAAGACTATTATAATAATTAAGTGATTAAATATTTATAAAATTTTTATAATTTTCAAATGTATTAAACACTAAAAAATTACTAACAATCATTGTAATTTTGCTACATCTCTTAATTATGTAGATACAATGTTTCCCCAAATACTGTTTCTTTGACATTATTTACTAAATTATGATTTCCCCCAAAAACTCCTACTATGTTAAATGGCAGATAAATTTATTTCATGCTGAACTGCTAAAAACAGATATACAAAGCTGGAAAAAATATAAAAAGCTGATATTGTAAGGTACCATGTACCTTCAAATAGGGACTATGAAGTACACACTCTGACTCCGTTTTTGATGTCTGATCACTGGCAGCTTTCAATCCCCACCTTCCACTTTATTTGTGCACATATTTGTGCAACTGCCTGCAGGACAGTCAAACCTCATAGATCCTCAGCAATGCAAGATAACATATCTCCAGTCCAACTATAAAGTCTCAGCCCTCTGTCTAACTTAAGCCAGCTTATTCCAGCTTGTGCATATCTTGCTCTCCCCAAGATTCCCTTGTGTGAGTTACAATATTTCTTCCAAATTCTCTTGTACATGGAGTGTCAATAGCTTCACCATAGTATCTATTAATTAGAAAAGAGCCATATCGCCTCCATGGGTGACTGTAAAATATGCCAAGAGAGCAAGTATTTGAGGAGTCAAGAAAAGAAAATAAGCTTTTATGAACTTAATATTTGTGTTCCCTCAGAATTCACAATTTGAAGTCCTAACTCCATATGTGGGTGTATTTGGAGATGGTCTCTAAGAAAGTAACTACAGTCAAATGAGGCCGTAAGGTTGAGGTTCTGATCTGATTCCATTAGTGTCCTTATAAAAAAAAAAGAGAGACCAAATCTATCAGGACATTCTTGTAGTGCTATAAAGAAATATCTGAGACTGGATGATTTATAAACAGAAGAATTTTACTTGGCTCACAGTTTTTCAGGCTTTGTAGGAAGCATGGTGCTGGCATCTGTTCAGCTTCTGGGAGGGTCTCAGGAAGCTTACAGTTATGATGGAAGGCTAAAGGGGAGCAGGCCCACCACATGGCCAGAGAAAGAGCAAAAGAGAGAGAACAAATTGTCATACGCTTTTAAACAAACAGATCTCATGAGAACTCACTTTCATGAAAACAGCACCAAGAACATCTTCTAAACATCTCATGAGTGCTAAACCTATATATGAGAAATCTATACTTTAGATTAGAAACTCCCATGTATACTTTACCCAGATTCATTTAGACTTTCTACTTTCAAATTCTTTCTATGTTTATGAATTGGCATCTAGTTACTATTGATTCAGAACCAATCACCCAAAACTCATGGCAGATACTGGGGATTACAATTCTGCATGACATTTGGGTAGAAACAAATTTACAAACAACATCATCCCACATATGGACTCTCTCAAATCTCATGTCCTTTTCACACTTGAAATACAATAATTCCTTCTCAATATCTGCCCAAAGTCTTACCTTATTCTAATTTTAACTCAAAAGTCCCAAGTCCAAGTTTAAAACCACATCTGAGACTCATTTCCTTTCACTGAAAATTTGCCAAAATAGTATAAGACTCCCATGTATACTTTACCCAGATTCAATTAGACTTTCTACTTTCAAATTATTTCTGTATTTATGAGTTGGCATCTAGTTACTATTGATTCAGAACCAACCAACCAAAACTTATGGCACATTAAAATTGACATCATTGTACTATTATGTTTGTGATTGTAAATTACATGCATTTCATATTGAACTAGGGAAATAAAACATGAAGAAAATTTTCTATTTGAAACAACAAATAAATTATAATATGTATAAGGATTTATGAAAGTGGAAACCCTTGAAAGATTTATTGCAGCTGATAAAGAGATGAAATAAAGTGGGTTGTTCAAGAAGAGGAAGCTGTGGTTTGTGATTGTAAAAGTCTGTTGGTGGGGATAGAAATCAACAAAACCTCAAAGTTAATCCAAGTAAGTTAAAAATGTGTTGATAAATACAGTCATTCTTTTTTTAAAAAATTTAAAAAATATATATATTTTATTGCACTTTAGGTTCTGGGGTACATGTGAAGAACATATAGGATTGTTGCATAGGTACATACATGGCAATGTGGTTTGCTGCCTCCATCCCCATGACCTATATCTGGCATATCTCCCCATGCTATCCCTCCCCAATAAATGCAGTCATTCTAAAGGAAAAATTCCTCAAATATAAGGCATATAATACATAGTAAATTAATTGTAGTAATCCGAGTATAACAATGACAATATTACTCATGCAAAACTAGGAATCATAATTCAAGGGCAATAACATGTTTTACCATCATGCTAACTTTAATATATGGTAAGATTTAATAACCAGTATTTCCCTTGACTTTGAAATTTCAAATTATAGATGTATATAGGTGTAACAAAAAATAAATATGACATATATGTTTCTGTTTTGTTTCTTCAGTTTCTTCCCATTCTGTCTTGCTTGGGATTCACTCACAATGGTCATTTGTTAACTTTTAAAAATAAAACATCAAACCTCTCAAGATCATTCTACTGTATATGAGGAATTACAACAACTGACACAAAAAGTTCATCAGTGAGAGGAAGAGATGTCTGTGCTTGGTCCTTTTATGTTACGCACTAGTCCAGAGCACAAGAGCCTAAGAACAGACACACTGCCTGAAGAACAAGGCATTCTTGCTTAAATGTTATCTCCTTTCTATAGGAAATTTTCATTTCACATGCTTCAGCTCTCCATTTTTCATTCTGATTAGGTCTCCTTAGTTTGTATCTTGAACCAGTTCTTCCTTGTCTGAAGGAACTTTTCCACCTCCTGGGACCATTCCCAAACACCACTGGGCATGAGTACCATTCACTGGGTAGTAAAAATATGGACCCAGGTTTGGCAAGACTAGGAAAAATTTTGAAAGTATTTAATGGGCATCTCAAAGCTACCTTGGATTTATTTTCTTACATCCAGATATATTCTAGTTCTTCCAAATACCTCCTCACTCAGAGGTTTTTTCTTTCCATTGCATAGATTGGCAATAAAATAGAATCTCCGCACTGATGGTGGAAACGAAAAATGGTGCCACAGGTTTGGAAAACAGGCTGCAATTCAAGTGGTTAAACACAGAGTTACAATATGATCCAGGAAGCTCTTACGTGTGGACCCAACAAAAAGGAAAACATGTATCTACACAAAAACTTGTACTTGAATGTTCTTAACAAGTTACTGCCCATCTTTTGAATTATTTAGGAATGGCTTTGTTCTAAAAAGGGATCACCAGAATTCCACACAAACCCAGAAACCTGACCATATCATCTCTGCTATAGGCGCAGAATGAGTTATAGAAGATCTCTTCATGCTGAGTTGAATGGGATTGAGTCTCTTTGCACAGGAACTTCGCCAAACCTTTGGTGATTACAAACCTCAACACCTTTTCTCATCACTTTCCCATGAAACTCGCAGTTGCACAGGCTCAATCCAGGAAGCCAGGCAGTGGTCTCTTCAACTCTGTGACTCTTCACAAGAAATACATTGGGACTTGTTTTTAGGTTTATGTCATCAACCTGCAACACCCACTGCCATCTGAAGTTCACCAAATGTAAGTTAAAATTCAGGAAGATTGCCCAATATGATAGACACAATAGCTCATGTCTACTATAATTCCTTGCATGTTCCCATTCCTAAAGTACCCTCGAAGTCTTAAAATGGTTATCATCCTCTATTCTTCTAGCGGTGTATAGGGTAAATTCCATGCCCTGCATGTTCCAGTGTATGCTTTTACTTTTAAAACTCAACTTTTGGAATTTCAAGAATTCCTTTTATGATCTATCATAAGAGGTAATCAAGGCAAATCAAAGAGTTTTAGCATTTAGATCTTGTATCTGATATTAATTTACAAAAGTCTATTTAGGCAATCAAAAGCCAAGATTTTTGCTAATTGCCCCCAACCAGCTTCCAGTATAAATGGGGAGCTACATTTTACAACTAGTGTAAAATCTTGTCTACAGTGCCTTTATTACATAGGGAGATAAGCCATAAGCAAGGAGAGTAGAAAGCTTGGAAGGTGGAAAATACTGATTTTTAAATATTACCAAATAATTATCCTATTACAATATATAAAAACAGATAAAAAATATAAAAATGAGGCACTCAGCATGTGTTGCCAAAAACTTATGTCAACTGCCTGGCACTTATGCTGATTCACTTCAATTGGCAAATGAAGAAAGGAGGATTCAAATGAGCTTTTATTCAGTTGCATCATGAATCAGCAGCAGCTTCATGGGAACCTCCCCCACTCTCCTACTGCTTTTGTCATGTCAAAGCTGTTGCAGCTCACACATGATTAGTACCTGAGATGTAACAAAGGGATTCATGAGACCAGTCTATTCCTCTGAGTTGTCCAACATTTTCCTCATGCACAGACTCAGAGAACTTGCTGTGCTCCTCCCCAGACAAACAACGCGCGTGAGCAGCTGGGCTACTTCAAGCAGAGAGGTTAGTGTTCAGGGCTGTAGCACTGTGGGAGGATTTTTTGTACCTTGCATGCAGTAATAAACTCCAACATCCTCCGTCTCCACACGGCTGATTTTCAGTGTGAAATCTGTCCCTGACCCACTGCCACTGAACCTGTCTGGGACCCCAGAGGCCCTGTTGGAAACTTTATAGATTAGAAGCTGTGGAGACTGGCCTGGCTTCTGCAGGTACCAATGCAAATAGGTGTTTCCATTACTATGCAGGAGGCTCTGACTAGACCTGCAGGAGATGGAGGCTGGCTCTCCAGGGGTGACGGGCAGGGAGAGTGGAGTCTGGGTCATCACAACGTCCCCACTGGATCCTAAAATAAACAGAAAGAAGTGCAAAGATATGTACAAATATCACGTGTTATTTTCATTTGTTGCTTATTTCAGGCTATATAATTGTTTGTTATTTGTGTTTGTACACCAAACATATTCCATTTGAAAAAAGAATACAAGATTTGCAAGCCACAAAGAGGATTCTAGAAGTCACCGACATCTCCCTTTTTCTGTGTGACAATCTTCACCAGAGCACAGGCACTTACTTGCTTCTTCTTGAATCCTCCTCACTCTCACAGATCTAAACCTCACATTCCCTGTCCTAGAGGACAAGACCTGTACATCTAACACGTGGGCAGAACAGAAGACACATGAGAGGCAGTGGGGCCCCCAGAGCTTACCCCCCCTCCCCATTCTCTTCCCTCATCTTCTGTCCTTACCAGGGACCCAGAGCATTAGCAGCCCCAGGAGCTGAGCACGGAGCCTCATAGTGAGAAGGTGCACTGAGGAGTCCTGATCAGTCAAGGCAATGCTGGGCCATTATCTCAGACTCGCAAGGAGGATCTTTTCTAGGCGACAATATGCAAATCCGCTGGTGGGTACAGTGATTCCAAGAGAGACAACAGGAGGAAGAGGACCTCTCTTGTGGGCAAAGAGACATAAAATATCCTTCGTGTTTCAAGGAAAACTAACCAAGATAAAATCTGTGTTGCCTCAGTAGGAGAAGGGACATATTATAATATTTCCTTTCTTTTCCCCACCTGTTTTTCAACAGTTCTTTAGCACTGTTCCAGGCACATTTTGTGCTTGTCTCTGATAAAGCTGAGTTTCCATAAATATTGCTTCATTCTTTTTTCTTGTCTAGAACTTTCTTAGAGGAATCTAGGTTTGGCTATTTTATTTTTTCATTGAGATAAACCACTATCCATCTGAAACTATAGGATATTTCAAAATTTCTGAATAATTCTCTCATACATCTTCCCAATCAATAACTGCTTTCCCATCCTAACCGAAGTAACTGTCTTTCTGACATCTACCACAATAGTTTGTTTGTACTTAGAAGTGAATGTCATAGAAAATGAAGTAAATTTTTTTTATTTTGTCTAGTTTTTTTTTTTTTTTCCCCATTCCTTTACTATTTTGAGGCCTTTTTTTCTGCTTATGGATTCAAATTATTGTCCTCTATAATTTCCTGTAATTCTGAAGGATTTTTTTCTTAAATTGATTGCAGATAATTTATTGAATGTCTACAAGTAATAATTCTCTTTGTGTTTATGAAGATGAGGACTAAGCTATGATTTTTTTTTTTTTTTTTTACCTTGCCCAGTTCCAATCTAAGGGGTTTAGGGAGTCATGCCCTACAAACTAAATTCTCATCAGATGGGTTTTATTTAACCCTACATATCATGACTTACTTTCCAACCTGACTCTGGTGTAACATGACGCAACAAGGAAGAAAATTAAAATATTTTAACCTAAAGTATGTTTCTTTTCTCTATCCTGAAATGGTCCTGCAAAGCTATCTTTTGTGAGAAAAAAAAATTTGCATCTGTAAAGCATCTCTATTAAAGAGAGTCTCAATCTTGAGGAAGAGTCTAGCACCATTTAAAATTCTAAATTGGAGGCCGGAGGGCGCGGGCGGGGCGTGGGGGGGGGCGTGAGGCAGTGCGAAGAGATGTAAAATAATTATTGCATGAAAATTGTAAGCTATGAACTGGGATGATTAAGTAGTAGTAATAATAATAATAATTAATAATAATAATAGTAATAATACCCAGAACCAGCTTGGACTCCGGGCCAACTGCTGTCCGGGATCCCAGAGCCCTCTGGCTAGGATCGCTGTTGTGCACGTGCCCCCTCTTGTGGTCAACTGTGGCAAGACACCTGCTGTTTTTTCCTGGTACTTGACTGTTGTTCCTAGTGAATAATGTACGTCTTGTTTGCATATTCTCAAACATGCTTTGTTGTTTGTTTGCTTGCTAGCTTTTTTTTTTTTTTTTTATGATGCCTAAAACAGTCACAAATGGTTTTCAGGCACTATCCAAGACTGGAAACATAAGCGAGTGGTAGGTAGCTCTCAGATGTTAATACCTATGAATTGGGATTTCCTCATGTCTGGTTTCCAAGTGTTGTGGAGGCCACACAATATGTTCCTGCCCAACGCTCTCTAGTTAGCAACGGAGTGACCGTAAGGTCATCAGACTTGAGGTCCACAGCGGTTCAGTCGCTGATTTCTTGCTTCACTGTTTTGTTTCCCAGTCGTCATCTGTGGGCTGTTTCCACCATGTCTGTGCCTCTGGCCTCTCTCAGCTTCCCGGCAGTGCTGGGGGTCGCAGCTGATGGCTGCACAGGGAAAGGTCTTCATGTTCTCAGCTCTGGCTAGAGCTCAAATTCAGAGCAGGACAGCGCCCTCCAGATGATTGTAGAGCAGGGAGAACCCCTCTTCTGTCTTCTCTAAATGGAGTACATTCTAGAATTTATGGAATATTTATATTCCAATATTTACGAAATGATTCAAATTCTTTTTCAAAACTGTGTAGGAAGCTGTGTCTGAAGACGGAGAGCAATGCTTTTTAAAAATTTATTTCTATTTTTTTTTTTTTTTTTGAGACAGTTTCACTCTTGTTGCCCAGACTGGGGTGCAATGGCACCATCTCAGCTCTGCAACCTTTGCCACCTGGGCTCAAGCTATTCTCCTGCCTCAGTCTCCCAAAGTTTTGGGATTATAGGTGAAGCAAGGTTTTGTAAATGACTTTGCCCTTTGGTTCTACACAAGGCACTGAAGCCTGCGGAATTTAGGTCTTCCCGCGGATTCAAGGGTCCCTGCTGCCACCTCATCACTCAGCTTCCTCCTCTTGCCCACTCCTCTCTGTTCTTTCTCTGGTCAGGAAATTCTCACACGTTTTGGTCTAAAATGGAAGGAGTGTTGCTTCTTTCACCTGACGATCAATTAATTTACAATTTGCAAGATAATAATTCACAATTAAATCACATTACCATATTTGTCTAGAAAAGATTTTATTCTTTTTATTTATTACAGATTGCCACATGGCCTAATCAAACTTCCACCAGATCATTTGTGAGGGCAAATTTAACTGTCAAATTTACAGTTACATTTATCTGTTGAGTTCTTGATTTGAAATACTTGATATTTGAAATTTCTATTTGATTTCTTTTTATAGTTTCTGATTCTCTGCTAAAATTCTTGAACTTGTCATTGAATGCATTCAGCATATACTATACTATTGGCCCAATATCTGCAAATTCTTTTGGCCCCTTTCTGTTGCCTGTTTTTTTCCTCTTCATTTTGTATGTTTAAGTATTGTTGATTGAAATCATACTATGTTTAATACACTTAATATCTATTTAGATTTAAACTGATACTTGATGTCGATTTAAACTGATACTTTAGAAACAATTTTAGTCTCTGGAATGATTTTCACACTCAGGAGAGGATTTACTTCTTATTTTTCCAGAATGAAATGCGAGGGCTGTATCAACTTAATGCCATCAAAGTTTGCACTACTTTGGGCCTGGGTGTCAGCGTGATGGAGCCTTGCTACTCCTGGTCATCCTCCTCCTGGTATGTTTCTCTAGCAAGATTTCACCTCAAGACCTCAGTGTGTGTCAGGATCCCTCTTTTTCTGCAGTCGTTAGGGATAATTTTTCACTTGTTGCCACAGGATATTTTTGAAAGCTCTGGTTGGGTGCGGTGGCTCATGCCAGTAATCCCAGCACTTTGGGAGATCGAGACGGGTAGATCACAAGGTCAGGAGATCGAGACCATCCTGACCAACATGGTGAAACCTACCAAAATACAAAATTAGCTGGACATGGTGATGTGTGCCTGCAGTCCCAGCTCCTCAGGAGGCTAAGGCAGGAGAATTGCTTGAACCCAGGAGAGGAAGTTGCAGTGAGCTGAGATCGTGCCACTGCACTCCAGCCTGGGCAACAGAGCGAGCCTCGGTCTCAGGGAAAAAAAAAAAGAAAAGAAAGAAAAAGCAGCTCTTCGGGGCTCTGAGGCCTCTCAGCCCCTCCTTTCTTTCAGATTCTCAACCTTGGGCCTCTATTTCTGAGCCTGCTTATGTTTCAAGGGACACTGATGACACAAAACTGGTGCTCACCTGTCTAGGTTTCCCTGCTTTTCTTGTCTCCTTGAAGACCGGCTGCGTTGGTATGTGTAATGCCCTATTGTGGAGGTAGATGGGCCTGTTTCCTAATTAATAATTATTAAGCTGAGGCCAAGAAAACTTGAGAGAGTGTTTATTGTTCCCACAAAAAATACCTGTGTGGGATGGGCACGAGCTGGTGCAATCCTGATTGAAGAGGCAGAGTTTAGGCTCTTAGAGTTGGTAGGCGGAGAGACTGAGGGAATGTTCTCCTTGTGGGCTGGAGGGTTGTGGAGAGTTTCTTACCAGCACTTACAGAGATGTTGGCAGGGAAAAAAGGAGGAAGAGGGGCTTGGAGGATGTCAAGGATAAAACATCAAAAATAATCAGACTCTAAGACATGGTGCTGCTGTAATGCGTTTAAACATGTTTTCGATTTTTGTTCAACTTTTTGTAGTTGTTCCTAACAGGTTGGTTCCAAATAAGCCATTTCACCATTTTACAGAAAAAAGTTGTAAAGCAATTTTTGAATTATGAAATGATTCAAATTTAAAAATAGGCTGAGAAATATTATGTATAAAATTACAGGTTGGAGCAAAATGATAATGATAACATGTTATCGAATGGTTACTATTTATAAACACTCAAAGTATTCAACTCTTATAATACCCTATGGTGTAGATATTCCTTTATTTTTTATTATTACACATGGGAAAATCAAGCAAAGAAAGTTTTAGTAATGTCCTGAAAGCCACACAGATGTTAAGTGGATGAGCCCAAATTCCCATCAAATGTGTATGGTTTTGGATCCTGTCTTTCATCATGGGACAAAGTAGTATCCAAAGGTCCTTTCTGAGGGGTTCATTAGATTTCCCACTTAGACA
The DNA here is from genome assembly GCF_001604975.1 of Cebus imitator. Classification (NCBI taxonomy): domain Eukaryota; kingdom Metazoa; phylum Chordata; class Mammalia; order Primates; family Cebidae; genus Cebus; species Cebus imitator. The sequence continues at coordinate 220,232 of NW_016107537.1, forward strand.
TCAGTCATTTTGACAAGAGAAAGGAGTGGACCAGTGTCCTCTCACTGTCCGTGGCTCTCACACTGTGACAGGCAAGCTCCTATGTAGTTGACAGTAGCAATACGCTGCATCTTCAGCCTCCAGGCTCTGACTGAGGGGATGAAATCAGTCTACCCGCTGTCACTAATCCTGGCAAGGACACCAAGGTGCAGATCATGATTAATATAAATAACAAGAGGCAGAGCCTGTCCTGGTTTTTGTCAACTGCAATTCAGCCAGCTACTAATATCGTCAAAGCCTCTCAGCTGATGATGGCCTTTCAGCTTCTGTCTGGAAGCTTTTTCTGGAAGTTGTAAGTTTGGGCACCACAATGTTCCCATTGGCAGCTGAAATGAAAAAAATATTACATGAAAAATGATGATGTAATTGAGATTAAATACGTCACACTTCAAATGTATGAGTTCCTCTGAGAAGTCACAATTCACAGTTGCCAAAAAGCCCTCAGAGCTCATCTGACAATGAGAAGAAAGGCTGTTTCCTCGTCATGTGGGAGCCTCATAATCTCTTTCCTGACCTGGAGCCGGTGCAGTAAGAGGCAGAGAAGCTGAGCTCCTCACGTCCATTCTCTACATGGCTGAGGCAGACGCCTGTCCTGTGCCAGGGGGCACAGACAGGTGCATACACAGTAAGAATCGCAGGATACTAAACCGGGTTCTGTCCATGTCAGGCGGAGTCACTGCTTAGCCTTAATTGATCTAGTTCTTTTTAGAGACCAGAAGCTGAGTCAGCAGAGTGATTACTCTGACATCTAATTCGGAAATAGAACACAAACACCTCAAATATTTTTCTGAAAATATGAATATTATGAAAAGCTATTTCCTAAGCTTTCAGATATCTTAACAGATATTTCCTTTATTTCCAATGCGTTTCTTTCCTTAATGGAAGGACTTCCACCCCTAGACATATACCCAGGAAAAATGAAGACCCATGTGCACATAAAAGTTTGCATGTGAATTTTCATAGCATCATAATTGAAATAGCCAAATCATGGAAACTACCCTAATGTCCATCAATTGAGGAATGGATGAAAAAAATGTGGTGTATTCATGCAAGGGAATACTACTTGGCCATACAAATAACTGAAGTACTGACACACTTTGCAACATGGAGGAACCTTGCAAGCATTATGCAGAGTGGAATAAACCAGTCACAACAGATCACATAGAGTATGATTCATTTCTATGGAATATTCTTAATAATCGTATCTATAGAGAAAAAGTAGCTGACTGATTGCCAGAGGCAGGGGACACGAGATGCTGGTGGATAAGGTGAGTAACTGCTGATGGGCACAAGGTTTATTTTGAGTGTGATGAAAATGCTGTAGAAATGACGGTGGCGATAACTGTACACCTCTGTGCATGCACTAAAAACCACTGAGTTGTACAACTTAAGTTGTTGAGTTGTATGCTATGTGAGTTATATAATGATAAAGTTGATAATAAAAGGTCTAGGGTTTTAAGGACAAAAAGATCTTGGGCAAGAAATAGCCAAAATATATGAGTAGTTAGAAACCAGAAGAGGTGTTTGTGGGCTGGTGCCTGGGCCTCTCTGTTCTGATATGTGCTCTGTATATTTACAAATAATCCATCTTTTGAATCACCAAGATTTAAATTTATCGAGAAGGGCACAGGCTGGACTTAAGTAGCATCACAACGGCTCACATCTTGACCTGCACTGTCATGTGAGGAGGACCAATGCAGGTGATTGTGCAATGTTTTCAGCCTTCAGGTCCTAACTGTGAGTGAGGCCTCTGTCTCAGACCAATTCCGTTGAGTTAGGGTGAAGTCAGACAGACGCATACACAGTAAGAATCGCAGCATACTAAACTGGATTCTGAGTCACTGTTCAGCTCTAGCTGATCCAGTTATTTTTGGAGACCAGAAGCTGAGTCGGCACAGTGATTACTCTGATATCTAATTCAGAAATAGAACACGAACACCTCAAATATTTTTCTGAAAATATGAAGGATATGAAAAGCTATTTCTTAAGCTATCAAATATCTTAAGAAATATTTCATTTATTTCTAATGCTCGTCCTTTCTTCATAATATGCACAATTTCCCCACCCCAACCAGTATGATTTCTATTGAGATCATAAGTTGCTATTAGTAGTTATGTTTATGTTTGCCATTCAATGTCAGCGGTATAGTACTCCAAAATCTCAATGCTAGAACAGCAAGGTACAAAATGTTTAAGTAACATGATAATTCACAAATAAACATGAATTTCAGATTTATAAAAAGAAATGAAAACACGAATGCCCTGATACAGCAGGATAAAATATGCTTTTCTACACACAGAGTAAAGAGTAAAAATTATAAAGGGAAATATAGTTGCACATATAAGCAATTTTCAAAAACCAACTGCCATCTGCTGTGAAGACTTCAGTCCTGTCAACTCACTGAAATGTTTCTCAGGTTTATCTCTCTATCACCTCCATCATCTTGATAACCACAAGGAGCCTTGGGAGTGGTGTTGCTCATGTTCTAATCCCTCATTGTCTAGTTTGATAAGTTACGTTGACAACTGTACAATAAAATTGATAAGATCAAAAGACTATTGAGGATATTTCAAGTAGAAAAACTAAAGTCAGTGTCTCTCATAAACATGGACACAAACATTCAAAAGAAAAGGAAGATTTACCTCTGCCTCTCTCAGATAATCTGTCATGCCCAACTTGAATATATTTCAGAAGTACAAGGTTATTATAACATTACATAATTAATCCATGTAATGCATCATATTGACAGAATTAAGAATAATAACTTTGATTATCTTTTTTTTTTCAATCAGTTTTATTAACATGGGGGTCTAAGTAGATTTGAAAATAAAGACCATTTATACAACGGGACTATTTTAATGTTTACAATAAATCTCGATGGCAGATGTATGGCTATTTGGTAGTATTGAGAAACAGTACAGTAATGGCAGTTTTTCCAATTGGTGTGTAGTCCTCTAATTATATATTAAATTGCTGTCAAACCAGTAAGACTGCATTTATGCATCCATCATTTTCAGGATTGTTC
>NW_016107537.1:223755-248578 GCF_001604975.1 Cebus imitator
TTTCTCTTTTCATGCATCTTGATAGTCTTTTTCATTTGTATTTTCTCAGCGTGGCGTTGTTTATGGTAAAGCTTAGCTTTCAGACCAATCATTTTGTTTGCCTTCTTTGAACGTTCATGAGCCTCTGGACTTTCCTTCTTTCTCTTTTTCTCATGGTAATCCAAACGGTATCCATAGCGTTTGCGATATAATTCAATATATTCGTTCTGTGGCATGGTGATGGCCGCAGAGCCGCCACAAGAGGTCCCTGGGGCGTAAAAATGCTCTTAATTTTCAGGTCTCTGAGACCCACGAGCCGACACCACGCAGGCCACAACAGGAAAGCAACTTTGATTATCTTAATAGTAGCTGAAAGTCACTTGAAAGAAGTCAACAGTCATACATGATAAAACTCTCAGCAAGCCAGAGCAAGCCCGGAATAATGGAAAATCACCTTATTCTGATAAAGCATCTACAAATAATCCATCTTTAGAATTACTGAGGATTAGAATTGTTGAGAAATGGTACAGGCAATTTGACAGCAAACATCATACATAGTAATAAAATATTAAACATTTTACTTTCCAAATTGTAAAAAATATGGAACCATCCACTATACGAAATTATAATGGAGGTCCTAAGACATGCAAACATTCAAAACAAATAAACAAACAAAATGCATGGAGTTTGGAAATGAACAAGGAAAATATTTGTATTTGCTAATAAAATTTGTACATCGGTTCTTAAAGAATCTAAAACTTAATCACTAGAAATAATAACTTAGCAAGATCTCTGCACACAATGTAAATAGAGAAATATCTGTGGTGGATTAAAGAATATGTAAGTAAATAGAGGATATTTTCATGTTTATAAAAGGGAAGACTTGATATTGTTAAGATTTCAGTTTTCTCCAGTTTGACTGATAGACTCAATGCAATCCAATTAAAATCTTCAAGGGGATTTTTGAAATTGAAAGGGTGATTCTAGAATTCACATGGAAATTCAAACAATGTAGAATAGTCAAGAAAATCTTAAATCTAAAAATCTGGTATTATGTCTTCTGACTTTATTTTTCTTCTCTATAATAAAGATAGTAATTAAGACGGTGGGTATACCGTAGGTACAGAGATAAAGAGTCAAAATAAAGATCATTTATACACAGTCATGTGATTTTTATTTTTATTTTTTGAGACGAAGTCTTACTCTGTCATCCAGGCTGAAGTGCAGTGGCACAATCTTGGCTCACTGCAACCTCCGCCTCCCATGTTCAAGTAATTCTCTTGTCTCAGCCCATCTGATTTTTAAGCACAGGCAATAGAGTGAAGTACAGGTTTTTCTTCAATTGTTGTTTGTTTTGTTTTGTTTCATTTTTACAGGGAATGATGAGGAGTTGTTGAGTACAAAAATGAAAATAAAATGAGACATCAAAATAAAATTCTTGATCTGCCTCATCCAGGTAAAAATATGAATTAGAGGTAGACTGCTGTCTATATGTGAGAGGTAAACTAATGATGCTTCTATAAGAAAGCATAGGAGCACATCTGTAAGCCCTTTGGTGGTAAAAGTTTATTAAACAGAGGACACACATAAACACACAAAACAAACACAAGAGAAAAAATGACAAGTAAAATGACAAATTAGATTGCATTATAATTAAGAACTTCTAATCATATATATGTATATGATTAATATAACATTACGCATACACACACACACACACACACACACACACACACGCACACACAATTTGAACAGGAACTTCCCTAAAGATAAGATATGCAAACAGCCAATAAAAATAAACACATGAAACGTGACTCAACATCATTACCAATTAAGTAAGTGTAAATATTAATCATGATACAATTTCAGATTTATCAGTACAGATGTTTTGCAGTGGATATGTATAGTGCATCTTTGACATAATTAACTCTATCTCAGATAAAGACTGCATTATATGTTTCATAGGGCAGCTTTCTAACAAGAATAGAATGATTTGCCTAAAAAATAAAAAATAAAAAATAAAGACTGTGTCCAACCAGATATGGTCACAAACAAGCACACGCTTCCACTATCAGTTCTCACCAGAGGACTCTGTGACCATAAAAATGCAGGTTTTCAGTATCTCAAAAGGGCCATGTTAACTGACAACTGTCCCACTGTGGCTTGTGATAAGAACTCCACATCTGCCTAAGAAGGCTCTGCCACATCAGAGACTCTTCCTTGCAAGGACCGAGGGACCTTCAGGCCAGACCAGGATTGTTTTTGTCTTCTTCACTACTCTTGGACTGATTTGATAACCCTTTCTCCTTTTTTTTTCTTTTTTTTTTTAATGTTAAATGTTACATTGTTTGCTGTGTAAAAGTTTAACTTCTAATGTTTACATATTGATTAAGGGTCCTATTGTGTATGTTTTGCAATATTGACCGGCTTGTGCAGTGACTTTGGCCTGTGTGCCCTCAACACTATTGAATGACTCCTTGGGAACGCCATGTAGCTTGCAGCTTCTGTGTTTGAAATACCATGAGTAAAAGTCTGATATTGTGGAAAGACACAAACATGCATGGGCCTGGTTAACTCTGACCTTGGAGAGCACATGACAGGGCAGATCTAAGCAAACTTAACCCCAATGTCTGAGGAAGCTGAAAGGCTGAAGAAAGAGGCTGACACATCCAGTTTCTCAGAAAGAAACATCTAATAGAGACTTAAAAACAGAGGCCATGTCTGTGTCTTTGGCAGTGGGGAGATAAGATGGTCAATCACTTGCCATTACCCCTCCCAAATAGGGCTTGTATATCATAGGACATCAGTGGTTCAGAAAGAATGTGTATGATAATCAAAGAATGATTACCTCAATGTTGTTCAATCCAAGGACAGGATTTATGCTAAGTACTTGCTTTTAAATAATAAACAATAGATAAACTGAAAATCTTAGAGACCATTTCAGGACACAGGTTAATCAGAAGTCAAACCTGGCAAATTAGCACCCAAGATGTGGTTGCTTTGGCCTCCACGCTACATACAATAATAGGTTTGACAGTTCTAAGTATTGAAAAAGATTGATAGCAATTGAGACTTTTGTTACGTGTGGTTGGTTTAGTATAAATATGTTCAGAACTTCAGTAAACTATTGTCAATGTTTACTAAGACAAAATTTATGCCAACTTTACAACTCAGCACTTCCATTCTTAAGAATATTCCCAAGAGAAATGAGTGCATAAGTCCACAAAAGACAAGTACAAGAATGTTCTTAAGCTTTTTAACAGTAATATTCTTAAACCAAAAACAAATCATTATTTGAAGAATGAATACAATTTAGTATGTTCATAGAAAATTATTCTGCAATAAAAAGGCACAAATTACTGCCACAGAAACGATACAGATGAAGCTCAAAAATATTTTGATCAAAATAAGCAAAACATCAGAATACTGTATGATTACAATTATATAAAGCTTAAGAATAGGAAAAATTAATAAATATTGATATAAAATAGAGTGGAAGCCTAGGATGATGATAGATGGAACATGGAATTGACAGGGAAGTAACTTGGGGAGACCTTTGAGATGCTGGGAAGAGTGTAGATCTTAATCTGGATAGTATTGGAAGAAGGTGGGATCGGAGCGTAAATGTTTACAATATACATATAGATGCAATATGCTTATTTGATATGCTGTTGGCTGCACATACTTATATGTGTATATACTTATGTCTCTGATCTTTTTTTTCTTTTTTTTCCATTTATTTATTTTATTGCATTTTAGGTTTTGGGGTACATGTGAATAACATGCAAAATTGTTGCATAGGTACACACGTGGCAGTGTGATTTGCTGCCTTCCTCCCCATCACCTACATCTGGCATTTCTCCCCTTGCTATCTCTCCCCAGCTCCCCACCCCCCACCGTCCCTCCCCTATTTCCCCCCAACTGACCCCAGTGTGTAGTGCTCCCCTCCCTGTGTCCATGTGTTCTCATTGTTCAACACCCGCCTATGAGTGAGAACATGCGGTGTTTGATCTTCTGCTCTTCTGTCAGTTTGCTGAGAATGATGGTTTGGGTCATAGTTTAGACTTGAATTCCCTGTATCAAAAAAAAATATCTTTCAAAAATATATAGAGTACCTTCTCCTTTGTTGTGTAAGTCTGACTGATGCTGCAATCCAGACCTCCTAGATGTAATTTTCTTTGTCCTTTATTAGTAATAATCAGGAGAGACATTTCCATATCAGCTGATGGAGCTGAGGCTAAAGAGAGATAGAATGTAGATGTGCCTCTCTGACCCCTTCTACCAAAACTTTCCATTGACCTTCAAACCCTGGCTGCATCTGAGAACTGCTGTCAGCAGACGGCGGCACCAGGAGGAGCAGCTGGGGCAACCCAGCCTCACACGTCTACTTCCCTCCATGGTTTATGTTTGGGTTTGTATCACAGTGGGAGGAGCACTGTTATACTTCTGACAGTAATAAGTTGCAACATCTTCAGGCTGCAGGCTGCTGATGGTGAGAGTAAAATCTGTCCCGGATCCACTGCCGCTGAACCGAGATGGGACCCCAGATTGCAAAGTGGATGCCTTATAGATCAGGAGCTTAGGAACTTTCCCTGGTTTCTGCTGATACCAGGCTAACCAGTTGCTAATGCTCTGACTCGCATGACAAGTGATGGTGACTCTGTCTCCCACAGATGCAGACAGAGAGGATGGAGACTGGGTCATCTGGATGTCACATCTGGTATCTGATATTAGAAACATAAAAACACATATCTACGTGATGAATAATGTTATAAGAGGAACTTCCTAAAGTGCCAGGCATTAATTACTACATTGGCTGAAAAAAATTTTTGTTGTTTTCCTCCTTACCTGGGAGCCAGAGCAGCAGGAGCCCCAGGAGCTGAGCGGACACCTTCATGTCCATGCTGTGTCCTGACTGAGAGAGACTTCCTCACAGGGTGTCACCAGCCTACTGATAAATCTTCGGGGCAGTAGGTGTTGCTCTGTGGGACATGCAAATCTGCACAGCTGTGAAGATGACTTATCTCAATAACACTGCACAGGCCCAGTGCCTCCCAGGTGTCCAAAGTCTGCAGAGCATGTGTTTCTCCCTGAGGGCTACGGGACAGAATCAGCTTACTGTCCTATGTGTGGAGTGTTCTTTTGCTCTCTTCATGTTTTATGACATGCTCCTCTTGCTAGCTTTCTATTTTTGATAAGGTCTGCTAGGGAAACATATCTGTAGAAACTCAAGAAATTTTAGAAGTTTTCTCCATTTGATACTGGTGAATATTATTAAGGTCAGAGAGACTTCCATTTTGGTCCAATTCCCTGGAGCCCACAGCATTGTAAATTGTCAGTACCACCAACAATGGATGCATTAAAGTATAAGCATGAATGGTAGATAGATGATAGATAGATAGTTATTAAAAATAAATAAATAATAATAATAAAAACCATAATACTTGAAAATAGTGCCATAACAAGGAAAGGTTCTGTCACTGGCTATCTGGCATAGCTAATCTGCCATTTCCAGGCACATAATTGTCATCCTCCATATCTGAATGTTCTTTCCCACCTCTTCCATTTAGGCCACCCAACATGAGAAATTTGCTTCGGAAAATTCTCAGCTATATTCTAGCTCTGTATGCCATTATACAGTCTCATGCTAGAAGTTTCCCTGTGCTCCTTGAATTCTATTTATGCTTTTTATTATTCTTATCCAAGTTATTCCCCTTCAGAAGCTGAGGTGTCCTCTAAACCAAGTGCTTGCCCTCTGTCCCTGGGCCTACTCTGTTTCTTATAACTTCACATTTCCAAATCACCAATCTCTTCCAGCTCCTAAGAGAAAGCAGTTCTTAATGATTGGGTTTAGGGCACTTGACCAGAGCAGGTTCAGAAAGAAAACTATGCAACAAAAAGCCAGGGAATTGTATAAGATACTGGGCCCACACAGTACAGAAAGTGCACTCATATTATGGAGTAGAGAGAAAAGCCCACCTGGGTGTTGAAGCCATAGTTAGCAGAGATGAGTATCCCCACATGGGTGTGCAGGATACAAGAGCCTTCCTCCCACTTGTGCAGGATGTCACAGCTGGATGAGGATAAGCAGGACAGTCACAGGGGTGGAGACCACCACTGCTAATGTCAGAGCCCAGGGGGGTGAAAAGGGCACCCGTGCAGGAGTTCAAAGTTCAAGGTGGACTGGCACAAAATATCAAGGCTAATGAAGGTGTGTGGGGCATAAGAGGAAAGTTCTCTGCAAGACGACTTTAGGTGACAGGGACAGTAGGAGATTTGTGTCACACAAAGCATTTGATCATTTAAGTAAATGTGACATGAATAGTTACAGCCAAGATTCTCAGTTTAGAAAAAAGTTACAAATACAAAAAGGGAGAAACTGTAAATTTGGATTGTAATTAGAGATATTAGTGTAGATTCACTAATTTTTGTATAGTTTTATAGGATATAGATTAAAACATATGTAGATAGATAGATAGGTAATTTTTCCTAGAAGCAGTTACACACAAGTCTCAATAGACACTGTTAGTGCCCAAATCTTGTTTTATTGGATACCAATCGCTACTAAAATAAATAAATAAATATTGGAAATAACTGGTTTCAGGTTTAGAACAGAGAAAATATAAAATGAGACTGCACTTCTTGTGTCAGAAATTAAGGAAGTGCTCAGAAAATAATAGTGTCAAAGGAAAAGGTACTAGGAACAAGCTTGAATGGGGCTCCCCTTGGACAAAATAGGAGAATGTTGACTGAAAATAAATAATGATAGTAACATGTTTGTTTCAGTCTGTGCTGTTATAACAGAATACTTGAAACTGAGTAATTTGTTTTTTAAAGTAGGAATCTATTTCTCACAGTTCTGGAGGTGGGGAAGTCCAATATCAAGGTGCAGGTATCTTGCAAGGGCTTCCTGGCTGCATCTCCATGACGGAAAGGCAAGAAGAGTGAGGAAGGGCAAGAGGGGGGTCAAATTTGTTTTTATGACTAGCCTACTCTCACTATAACAAACTCACTCCCATGATGATGACATTAAATATCCATGAGGGCAAAGCCCTAGTGACCTAATTACCCAATATTGCTGCATGGGGAATTAAATTTCTAACACATGAACCTTGGAGAACACATTCAAATCACAGCATTCCATCCCATTACCCGCAGTTTATGTTCTTTTCACATGAAAAATACATTCATTTCATCCCAATACCACCAAAAGTCTCAATTTGGTCCAGCATCAAATCAGAGGTTCAAAGTCCAAAGCCTCATCTAAATCACATATGGGTAAGATTTGAGGCACTGTTTATTCCAGGCAAATTTATTCTAGGTATGAGCCTGTGAATTAACAAGTTACATGCTTCCAAAATGCAATTGGCCCTTCATACTCATGGGTTTCACATCCATAGATTCAACAACCATGGACTGACAATCGAGTATTCAGGAGATGCAGAATCCACAGATGCAGAGGGCATACTTGTTGTATTTTTGGGTTCTTCAGAGCTGACTGCAGGACTTGATGTCTATAGATTATGATATTTGTGGAGGACCCTGGAACCAATTCTCCATGGATACTGAGGGACAACTGTACAGCGGTGAGGCAGGCATAAGATAAACATTCTCAGTCTAAAAAAAGAGAGATAGATTAAAAAGAAAGGGTTAATTGGTCCCATGTAAGCCAAAAACCCAACAGGAAAAACAACTTTAAGTCTTAAAGGTGGAGAATAATCTTTGCCTTTAAGTTTCACATCCTGGACAATCTGGGGTGGGAGTTGGTTTACCAATGCCTCAGGCAGCCCTACTTCTATGGCTTTACTGGGCTCACTTCAACCAGAATCCTTCGTGGGTTGGAGTCTTGAGCCTCCATCTTTCCAAGGCTGGAGTTGCATGCTGGTGGTCCTACATTTCAGTGGTCTCCCAGGCTGCCTCACTTTCATGGCTCTAGTAGACGTTGCCCTAGCAGGGATTTTCTGTGGAGGCTTTCCCCTGTTGTAAGTCTCTGCCTGGGACCCAATATATCCACGACATCTTTTGAAATCTAGATGGATGCTGCTATGGTCCCACATCTCTTGCATTCTGAACGCATATAAAATGAGCTCAACATGGATGCTGCCAGGGTTTACACCTTGTACTTTCTGGAGAGGAAGGTGAAACCACACCTGGACACACTTGAACTATGGCTGGGGCAGCCAGGGTGTGGTGCAATAAAATTCTAGAAGCAGAGTCCCAAGGCAGGACAGCAGAGCAAATGCTGAGGACATATTGGCACCTCTTTGAAAACCTTGCTTCCAAGGTTCTAACTTGCCTTTGAAGATTTCTGAAATGACTTCAGCGTCATTTTCTTATTGTCTTAACAGATAGAATCTGGCTTCCTTCTGTCCACATTAATCTCTTTGGCAAACAGTTGCTTGGCCACGCCCCCGCTATTCTCTCTTGAACGTGCTTCTTTATTCTTTACATGAGCAGGCAGAAAGTTTTCCAAATCTTTCCATTTTGCTTTTCTTTTAAAGGTAAATTATATGTTACATTATTATTTTTACTCTCATTGGACTGTGACTCACCAAAGAAGCCATGCAGCACGTTGAACACTTTGTTGTTTAGACATTTCTCCTACCAGACATCCTAATTCATCACTCTTAAATTCTGCCTTTTATAAAGCCCTAGGACATGGATATAATTCTGCCAAGTTCTTTGCAACTGCAGAACAAGGATGATCCATCATCCAGTTCCCAATACCATGTTCCTTAGTTCCAGCTGAGACCACTTCAGAATGGCCTTTACCATTCATATTTCTACCAGCATTCTGATCATGACTACTTAATCTCTAAGAAGTTCAAGACTTTCTTTACATTTGTACTCTTCTTCTGAGTCCTGAACAGAATCTCCCTAAATGCTCCATTTGTAGCAATCTAGGTGTTTTTTGGCCTTCTCCTTCAAATTCATTCAGCCTCTCCAAATTTTTCTGCTTCAAAGCCACTTCCACATTTCCAGGCATTTGTTACAGCAGCAGCCCCAGTTCTCAGAACCAATTTTGTTTAAGGACATATTGTGCTGCAATAGGAGAACACATGGGGCTGGGCCTGGGTGCAGCTCCTCTGGGGCCTAGATTCCTGGAGAGCAGGTGAGGGGGAGGCCCTGGGGAAAGCCAGGTCAGGGAACTCTTTATTCCAGCGAGGGCGGCTGCTACTCCGTGCCTATGCCTGCCTTGCACCATCAATGCCACTTTCTTCTTTTACTCTTTAGCACTGATTGAGGACATCTTCCTAACCCAGATGCCAGCCTCCCTGTTTTATATCCAGGAGAGGGTTTCCAACTCCTGCCAAGCCACCACTGTTACATAATAAAAAATATCTTGAATTCAGTTAACTCTTGGACACAGATTTGAACCTCTGTACCTCACATCTCTGCCTTTGTCTAGGGCACCCCTGCCCTGTCAGCAGTAGGGAAAGTAGAACCCAGTACATCAGCATCAGTGGACTGCAGCCAGAGGACTCTGGAGAGTATTTCTCATGCATGACTACAGGCAGTCAGACCACAGTTATACGGTGTGTGTACAAAAATACTTCCTGTTGCTTTCCCAGATGGTCTAAATTGAAAGGGAACTGGCTAGCAAACAGCGTGCCAGGACTCAGGTTCAGAAAGACGCAGGTTTGGATCAAAATACACATTTTATTGTTTTCTGGGTGAGTGTAGCAGTCACTGTTGTTAGGCTTGGCCTTTCCTGTTCACTGTACTTCTCATCACTTCACATGGCCATATCTGCCCCTCTCTGCTCTCTCTGTCTGAAGCTGGGGAAGGCAGCTCTGCCTGCACACATGGCAGACTTCAGGGACTGGAATGAGCATCCCCTAGGACATCCCTCAATGAGTGATGACAGGGAAGGTGTATACATACCCCAGCTGTCTCACCTTTCAGGTGGATTTTTTTTTTTTTTTAACCTATATAGGCCTTGCGATTTTATAAATTCTTATTCTACTGTAGGAAGGACAATTGCAGGACATTCGTCCTGTAAGACATACATGTTCTAATATCTGGAATCTATGAATGTTACTTTATATGTTAAAAGTATCCTGGCAGATGTAATTAAGTTAAAGATTTTAGATCAAACCACCCCTGCTCTCTGATGAGCAGTTTCCTTGTCTGTGAAATGGAGCACTGTGGATCTCAAGCAGTGTCCACGGTGCACCAATTGATGCACCATGAACTGTGCATGTGTGGGGGGTGGGGAGAAGAGATAGAGCGAGAATGCCTATTGTTCCTTTCATGTATCTTTGAATATCTTAGGATGAAGACATTATGTAAGATATTACTAGTAAGATATTATTTTCAAATAAAATAATCAATTTTTAAATAAGTAATGATGCCTCTCTGTGCACTGTGAGATTTCATATGCATTTTCCACCATAAAATCTTCCACTAACCCATTTATATGTAGCATTTGAAAATTTTAATAAGGACATTGCAAATGACTATAGCAGTTTTCTTCTGGATTTGCCCAGAGTCCATGTGTATTAGTGTCCCTGGGCTGCTGTAAGAAATTCCCAAACATTTGGTGACTTAAAACCACAGAAATGTTTTAGCTCATAGTTCTTCAGGCCAGAAGTCCAGAATTACCTTCAACAGGCCATGATCATGGTTTCCACAGGCCAGTTTCCTTCAGAGGCTCTAGAGAGACTTTACTTCTTGCCACTTTCAGCTTCTGATGTCTTCAGCTTTCCTTGGCTGGTGGCCAAATCACTCCAATCTCTATCTCTTTGTTCACATTGCTTCCTACTGTTGAGTCTGTGTTAAGTCTCTCTCTACCTTGCTTTTCTAAAAATGCCTGTGATTCAAGAGCAGAAGATCAAACACCGCATGTTCTCACTCATAGGCGGGTGTTGAACAATGAGAACACATGGACACAGGGAGGGGACACACACTGGGGTCTGTTGGGGGGAAATAGGGGAGCGACAGTGGGGGGTGGGGAGTTGGGGAGAGATAGCATGGGGAGAAATGCCAGATGTAGGTGATGGGGAGGAAGGCAGCAAATCACACTGCCATGTGTGTACCTACGCAACAATCTTGCATGTTCTTCACATGTACCCCAAAACCTAAAATGCAATTAAAAAAAAAGAAAAAACCGCCTGTGATTGCCTTAAATGCTGGATATTCTCCCTGTTTCTAGATTATTAATTGTCATATACAAAGGCTCTTTTCCCATATAAGGAGCATGCATATGCTTCATAGAATAGAACCTGATAATCTGAGGATCACACTCATTACTAAGCCTTTTAGAACTAACTCTCAGTGTTGGTATAGACACATATCTTATGCTGTGCTCTCTCTCCCTCTTTCTTTCTATTCCCCTGCCTTTTCCATGAAATAAAAAGCTTACAAATAAGAAACGAAGTCAAACAATCTCCATTTGCTGATAATATGATTCCATGCATAGAAAATTATAAAGATTCTGCCAAAAAGCTCCTAAAATTGATAAACGACTTTAGTGAATTTTGATGGCAGTGGTGGCCTGTCTGGAGTGGCCACTGCCAAACGCTGGCTACAGTGGAGGAGGTGTGGCCAGAGCTGCATGCTCCAGGGAGCCAGTGGGAGCCAGGGACAGGTGAGAGCTCTTAACCCCCTCTGAGTTGGAGAGGTGGGAGCCCCACCCTTCCAGGAGGAACTGCAGCCCCCGACTTGCAGTTGTGGACCAGGCATTCCTGTGTTCTCCAGAGTTCAGGAAGTCCCCCTTCCACTACAGGCCCAGAAGTGCCTGTTTTGGCTGCCTGGCCTCCCCACACTTCTGGTACCTGCTCTGATTTAAGAGCAAAGTTGAGGCAGAGCCTGGGCACTGTCATGACCCAGCCAGCTGTGTGCGAGCTCAGGACAGCACTGACATGCCAGCCCCCTGCTGCCTTGGCCCCCTTCAGACTTTGGGTGCCAGCAAGCATGTAGGGGAGGCAGATTTGGGGCTGAGGGAAGCTCCACATGGGCCTGGAGGTAACCTTCAGCATGAACAGCCTGGACTTTGTGGATGACATGTAGGTGGTAGCAGGAGGCAGACAGGGTCCTGAGCAGAAAGGGGCAGGTCCCCAGTGAAGGCCTACGTTCAAGCCACAGACAGCCTGAAGCCTGGGGCCTAGGCTTCCAATTCCTTGGACCAGGGTGAGAACTTATGGTGCTTTGTCCAGGCCCGCCCATAGCAGCCCATGAACTACTCAGCACACACTTCCTCCCTTCTGAAGCCTATAAAAACCCCATAGTCAGCCAGACTCAGGCAGATGATGGGATGACCTGCCTGTGTGGCCATCCACTTCAGGTTTCCTCTCTGCTGAGAATTGCACTCATTGGGTCAACCTGCCTGCAGAAAAGAGCTACCCACTTTGGGTATTTTGAGAGCTGCACTATTGCTCAATAAAGCCCCTTTTCACCTCACTCATCCTCCAGTGGTCTGCATATCTCATTCTTCCTGGATGTGGGACAAGAACTTGGGACCTGCCAAATGGAGAGACTGAAAGAGCAGTAACACAAATAGGGCTGAAACACACACCTGTCCAACTCACCACATTGTAGGTAACAAGAAGAGAGAAGAGCTGCAGTCCTTCAGGGAGCTCCAGACCCAGGAGCTCCCTGCATATTTATACAGAAATAGATATAACTATCGTTATAAGTATGATTTCAAAGTTGATAAATTGAGGATGAACATTTAAAACTGCAATAGCACACCATAAACGTGGTCCCTTCCTGACTCCCTGAGGGTCAGGAAGCTCAGGACCCTTCCCCATGTCCCTATTGAGCAGGACAGAGAGCCTTCCATTACTGTGGACTCTGACTGACCCAAGGGGTTTTTGGGGAACACAATCAGCAGGTGGCTGGGAGATGGGCAGTGGGTCTGTGCCCTGAGTGGAGAGAAGTTTTGTTTCCAGATCCCTGACTAGACAATTCCTCTCCCCTGGGGGCTCTTTCCAGACACAGAAGCACGTGAGACTCAGTGACTGCGTAGTCAGGACAAAAACTCTTCCACAACAAATTGGCAGCTTCTCCTCTGACTGGAGTGATGTGGGATCTCTCTGCCTAGCTTTTATGGCACAGGTAGCTGCTGGCACCCTGTTCACGATGGGACACTATGAAGGCAACTCGGCTGCTGATGGCCTCAGTGAAGTCTGTCCAAGCCCATCACCCCTGACCCAACAGGCATTATATACAGTTAGCAGTAGTAGCCAGCAGGAGCTCAGAGCCAGGTGCGGTTTCCGCTGGTGCCAGACTAGGACACTGTTGAGACTATGTCTAGCCCTGCAGGTGACAGTGGCCCTCTCTACTAGTACACAGGGAAAGGGGCTAGAGACTGTGTCCATACAACACCCCAACTGGCATCTAAGTGGGAACAAACATGAACACCCCAAATATTAATACTAAGCAAGTAGTTTCCTCAGTTTGGTTAAATTCTTTTCAGAAAGCAAAACAAGCTAATTACCTGATTGTCAAGGAAACATTCATGTTTATTGAAAACAAACTGAAGATGAAGCCTGAACCCTCCCCTCTTCCTCAAGAGAGTAAGAATAGCAAGAGGAGGAGGAGCAAAGCTGGGTCCCTGCATCCATGAGATGCTTCTTGATGCTGATCTTGTTCAGAGAGGGTGGGGACAGTGAATGAGTCTTCTTGCACTGTGACATCAAAATACGCTGGGTAGATGGCTTGAACCACAGGCATTTATTTTCACAGTTCTGGTGGCTGGAAAGTCCAAGATCAAGGTCCAGCAGGGTTCACTTTCCAGTAAAGACCTTCTTCCTGGCTTGTAGATGCTACCTTCTCACCATGCTTTCACATGGCCTTTCCATAGGGGTGCAGCAGTTAGAGAGAGAGGGAAAAGAGAACTCTCTGGATCTTATAAGAACCACTAACCTTAATGAATCAGGGCCCCACCCTTATGATCTCAATTATCTTCTTAGAGGTTCTATCTCCTACAGCCACACTGGGGAGTAGAGCTTCAACATTAATCTGGGGACACAATTTAGACCCCAGCAGGAGGACACAGGTAAGGCAGTGGGGAGGGAAAGAATGTGCTTTCAGCCTCCGAGCACAGAGCAGTTTCCTCACAACTCAGCTCATGGCAGCTCCTCCCAGATGTTCCAGGTCAGACATGAGACACCATTCTAGCTCCAGGGGCTTCCCGTTGATAATGGGACACTATCACTCTTACTTTCCCAGTGTTTCTAAGACCGTGGTGTTCTCTATTGTTTATTGTGGAGTGTGTTTGCTCCTAGAGACAGGCTGTTGACATACCAATTTATGAGATTTTAAAGCTTTTGATAGTGAAAATTACTTAATAAATTTATCATAAATAATAAATTAAAATTAATATATTGTATGTGTAAAAAACATGAGGTTAGTTGAAGATCCTAAAAGGATCCTGAGAAGATAAAAACCCTTATTCTTTTCAGAAGAGGACACTTAGAGTCATGCGACTTTTATTGAAAAGACATTTTAGTAAAAATTGTCAAATGATAAATGATAAAGTCAAATGGGCTGCCACAAACATAACTTCATACTCAAAAAAATTATTTTCTAAAATAATTTTACATTTTCATATTAAAACAAATAAAAAACTGCTAGGTGTGGTGGCTTATACCTGTAACCCCAGCACTTTGGGAGGTCAAGGTGGGCGGATCACTTCAGAACTGGAGTTTGACACCACCCTGACCAATATGGTGAAACCCTGTCTCTACTAAAAATACAAAAGTTAGCTGAGCATGGTGGTGAGCCCCTGTAATCCTAGCTGCTCGGGACTCTGAGGCATGAGAATCACCTGAACCCAGGAGGCGGAGGTTGCAGTGAGCCGAGCCATGTCACTGCACTCCAGCCTGGGTGACAGAGGGAGACTCCATCTCAAAACACAACAAAACAAACCAAACAAACAAAACAATGTGGGTTTATCATCAGATCCACTCAATGGAAAATTTCTCTGATGTGTCCTTAAAGCAAAGAATATTTATCCTGATGGAAAAATCTAGTTTCTTTGGTTTTTA
The DNA here is from genome assembly GCF_001604975.1 of Cebus imitator. NCBI lineage: Eukaryota > Metazoa > Chordata > Mammalia > Primates > Cebidae > Cebus > Cebus imitator. Next base: position 238,728 of record NW_016107537.1, read on the forward strand.
GAAGAAAACAGGTTTCTATTTGTTCCACCTCATGCTGCTGAGGAATGGGCATGGGTGCAGTGACTGTGAGGAAGAAGGAAAGCTGTGTGCTGAGGGTGGTCATGCCTCCTGCCCATCTGAGTGACCTCACAAAGCAGAGCCACCAACACCACCAAGGCCACCCACCTATCTCTGCATTGCCATGCAACAGACACAGAAACCTGGTCACAGTTAGTCTACCATAGTTTGAGGCTTCTTTGTAACAGCTTTAATCAGTACTCTGATTCTCCTTGATATCCCATTTTAGTTTTTGCAATCATTTATTTTTCACCTAATGGGGCCTTAACATGTGGAGCTGAAGTACCACTGAGGTTTTCATGAGCCGAAGTTCTCAGCTCAGCAGCAACCCCTACCCTGAGGTCTCCAACAGCCTCCTCTTCTGCAGACTCAAGAGACCCTGCTGAGAAGCTCATCAGACAAGCAGCACATGTGGACAGCTGGGCCACCCCAGGAGGGAGGTTTGTGTTAAAGGCTGTACCACTGTGGGAAGAAGCTGTATACCTTGCATGCAGTAATAAACCCCAACATCCTCAGCCTCCACCCTGCTGATTTTCAGTGTAAAATCTGTGCCTGATCCACTGCCACTGAACCTGTCAGGGACCCCAGAAGCCCGGTTGGAGCCCAAATAGATCAGGAGCTGTGGAGACTGGCCTGGCTTCTGCAGGTACCAATCCAAATAGGTGTATCCATTACTATGCAGGAGGTTCTGACTAGACCTGCAGGAGATGGAGGCCGGCTCTCCAGGGGTGACGGGCAGGGAGACTGGAGTCTGGGTCATCACAATATCCCCAGTGGATCCTGAAATAATGAAGAGCAAAGTTATGTACAAACCTAATGAGCAATTTTCATCATTTATCTTATATCATTTATTTAAACTTAATTTTTTAAAATACTGACTTATACCATAAAAATACACATTCTAAAATGAAAAGGATTTTTGTAAAGCATGAGACCTTTACATTTTGAAGATCTAGTCAGAACGCCAGACATTGTATATTTCATGAGACTTCTAATTATTCACAGAGCAAAATATCAAGTTCCCTTTTCCGCAGCACAGATCCTATTCCTCTAATGCAGGATTAGACTAAACATGGGATGCTGCGGAGCCCTGGAGCTCACCCTCCCATCCCATTCTCCTTCCTCATCTCCTTCTGTCCTTACCAGGGACCCAGAGCATTAGCAGCCCCAGGAGCTGAGCAGTGAGCCTCATCATGAGAATGTGAACTGAGGAGTCCTGATCAGTCAAGCCAAGGTTGGAGCTGAGCTTTTATCTCAGACTTTAAGAAAAGTCCTCCCTATGAGACAATATGCAAATTCCCTGGTGCATGCAGTGGTGTGGAAAGAGTCAAAGAAACCGGGGGGAGGGGATATGTCTCTCCTGTGAACAATGTGACATAAAATGGAAGGAAGGATCTGACTGTGACAGTTTGGATCTTGGGTAGGTCTCATTGTGCAGGACATGCAACTCTAGGAAAGCATAACAACCCTAACAGTGTAGAAATATGTGTCTTGAATGAACATGGGCGAATGCCATTCTTCTTGTACCCCTCCCAGCTAATCTAAAAAAAGGAAACATTATCCTTTCCTACAAGCACTGATAAGCAGAATGTCTACAAATAAAACATAGTCTTGAGTCAGTTCAAGAGTTGTCTGGTATCTTCTATTTCCAGGATAACTGTTCAAGGATGTTCATAGCAAGTGTTGGAATCTGCCCTCCCCTGTCGCCTGGTGTATGAGCCCCATAAGAGCACCCTGTCCAAGGACCTCATAGGGAAAATGATATGGGTCTCTACATTTAGATCCAAGAGCCCAGTGTAAATAACCAGAAAGGAGGAAAAGTTTTATTCCTCGGGCAGTGAATATAAAATTCCTGGTGACCAATTGTTCAATCTGGTATATATCCCATCATAATCATCTCACATATATCAGATTAACCCAAAGAATTTATTAAAGGAAATAGAATGAACAAAAAATAACTTTGCACTATGTTTTTCTGAGTGGTGTTGTTAAGAAAAACTCTTCCCACAGTCTTCTCATCATGTAAAANGGAGAAATGCCAGATGTAGGTGATGGGGAGGAAGGCAGCAAATCACACTGCCATGTGTGTACCTACGCAACAATCTTGCATGTTCTTCACATGTACCCCAAAACCTAAAATGCAATTAAAAAAAAAGAAAAAACCGCCTGTGATTGCCTTAAATGCTGGATATTCTCCCTGTTTCTAGATTATTAATTGTCATATACAAAGGCTCTTTTCCCATATAAGGAGCATGCATATGCTTCATAGAATAGAACCTGATAATCTGAGGATCACACTCATTACTAAGCCTTTTAGAACTAACTCTCAGTGTTGGTATAGACACATATCTTATGCTGTGCTCTCTCTCCCTCTTTCTTTCTATTCCCCTGCCTTTTCCATGAAATAAAAAGCTTACAAATAAGAAACGAAGTCAAACAATCTCCATTTGCTGATAATATGATTCCATGCATAGAAAATTATAAAGATTCTGCCAAAAAGCTCCTAAAATTGATAAACGACTTTAGTGAATTTTGATGGCAGTGGTGGCCTGTCTGGAGTGGCCACTGCCAAACGCTGGCTACAGTGGAGGAGGTGTGGCCAGAGCTGCATGCTCCAGGGAGCCAGTGGGAGCCAGGGACAGGTGAGAGCTCTTAACCCCCTCTGAGTTGGAGAGGTGGGAGCCCCACCCTTCCAGGAGGAACTGCAGCCCCCGACTTGCAGTTGTGGACCAGGCATTCCTGTGTTCTCCAGAGTTCAGGAAGTCCCCCTTCCACTACAGGCCCAGAAGTGCCTGTTTTGGCTGCCTGGCCTCCCCACACTTCTGGTACCTGCTCTGATTTAAGAGCAAAGTTGAGGCAGAGCCTGGGCACTGTCATGACCCAGCCAGCTGTGTGCGAGCTCAGGACAGCACTGACATGCCAGCCCCCTGCTGCCTTGGCCCCCTTCAGACTTTGGGTGCCAGCAAGCATGTAGGGGAGGCAGATTTGGGGCTGAGGGAAGCTCCACATGGGCCTGGAGGTAACCTTCAGCATGAACAGCCTGGACTTTGTGGATGACATGTAGGTGGTAGCAGGAGGCAGACAGGGTCCTGAGCAGAAAGGGGCAGGTCCCCAGTGAAGGCCTACGTTCAAGCCACAGACAGCCTGAAGCCTGGGGCCTAGGCTTCCAATTCCTTGGACCAGGGTGAGAACTTATGGTGCTTTGTCCAGGCCCGCCCATAGCAGCCCATGAACTACTCAGCACACACTTCCTCCCTTCTGAAGCCTATAAAAACCCCATAGTCAGCCAGACTCAGGCAGATGATGGGATGACCTGCCTGTGTGGCCATCCACTTCAGGTTTCCTCTCTGCTGAGAATTGCACTCATTGGGTCAACCTGCCTGCAGAAAAGAGCTACCCACTTTGGGTATTTTGAGAGCTGCACTATTGCTCAATAAAGCCCCTTTTCACCTCACTCATCCTCCAGTGGTCTGCATATCTCATTCTTCCTGGATGTGGGACAAGAACTTGGGACCTGCCAAATGGAGAGACTGAAAGAGCAGTAACACAAATAGGGCTGAAACACACACCTGTCCAACTCACCACATTGTAGGTAACAAGAAGAGAGAAGAGCTGCAGTCCTTCAGGGAGCTCCAGACCCAGGAGCTCCCTGCATATTTATACAGAAATAGATATAACTATCGTTATAAGTATGATTTCAAAGTTGATAAATTGAGGATGAACATTTAAAACTGCAATAGCACACCATAAACGTGGTCCCTTCCTGACTCCCTGAGGGTCAGGAAGCTCAGGACCCTTCCCCATGTCCCTATTGAGCAGGACAGAGAGCCTTCCATTACTGTGGACTCTGACTGACCCAAGGGGTTTTTGGGGAACACAATCAGCAGGTGGCTGGGAGATGGGCAGTGGGTCTGTGCCCTGAGTGGAGAGAAGTTTTGTTTCCAGATCCCTGACTAGACAATTCCTCTCCCCTGGGGGCTCTTTCCAGACACAGAAGCACGTGAGACTCAGTGACTGCGTAGTCAGGACAAAAACTCTTCCACAACAAATTGGCAGCTTCTCCTCTGACTGGAGTGATGTGGGATCTCTCTGCCTAGCTTTTATGGCACAGGTAGCTGCTGGCACCCTGTTCACGATGGGACACTATGAAGGCAACTCGGCTGCTGATGGCCTCAGTGAAGTCTGTCCAAGCCCATCACCCCTGACCCAACAGGCATTATATACAGTTAGCAGTAGTAGCCAGCAGGAGCTCAGAGCCAGGTGCGGTTTCCGCTGGTGCCAGACTAGGACACTGTTGAGACTATGTCTAGCCCTGCAGGTGACAGTGGCCCTCTCTACTAGTACACAGGGAAAGGGGCTAGAGACTGTGTCCATACAACACCCCAACTGGCATCTAAGTGGGAACAAACATGAACACCCCAAATATTAATACTAAGCAAGTAGTTTCCTCAGTTTGGTTAAATTCTTTTCAGAAAGCAAAACAAGCTAATTACCTGATTGTCAAGGAAACATTCATGTTTATTGAAAACAAACTGAAGATGAAGCCTGAACCCTCCCCTCTTCCTCAAGAGAGTAAGAATAGCAAGAGGAGGAGGAGCAAAGCTGGGTCCCTGCATCCATGAGATGCTTCTTGATGCTGATCTTGTTCAGAGAGGGTGGGGACAGTGAATGAGTCTTCTTGCACTGTGACATCAAAATACGCTGGGTAGATGGCTTGAACCACAGGCATTTATTTTCACAGTTCTGGTGGCTGGAAAGTCCAAGATCAAGGTCCAGCAGGGTTCACTTTCCAGTAAAGACCTTCTTCCTGGCTTGTAGATGCTACCTTCTCACCATGCTTTCACATGGCCTTTCCATAGGGGTGCAGCAGTTAGAGAGAGAGGGAAAAGAGAACTCTCTGGATCTTATAAGAACCACTAACCTTAATGAATCAGGGCCCCACCCTTATGATCTCAATTATCTTCTTAGAGGTTCTATCTCCTACAGCCACACTGGGGAGTAGAGCTTCAACATTAATCTGGGGACACAATTTAGACCCCAGCAGGAGGACACAGGTAAGGCAGTGGGGAGGGAAAGAATGTGCTTTCAGCCTCCGAGCACAGAGCAGTTTCCTCACAACTCAGCTCATGGCAGCTCCTCCCAGATGTTCCAGGTCAGACATGAGACACCATTCTAGCTCCAGGGGCTTCCCGTTGATAATGGGACACTATCACTCTTACTTTCCCAGTGTTTCTAAGACCGTGGTGTTCTCTATTGTTTATTGTGGAGTGTGTTTGCTCCTAGAGACAGGCTGTTGACATACCAATTTATGAGATTTTAAAGCTTTTGATAGTGAAAATTACTTAATAAATTTATCATAAATAATAAATTAAAATTAATATATTGTATGTGTAAAAAACATGAGGTTAGTTGAAGATCCTAAAAGGATCCTGAGAAGATAAAAACCCTTATTCTTTTCAGAAGAGGACACTTAGAGTCATGCGACTTTTATTGAAAAGACATTTTAGTAAAAATTGTCAAATGATAAATGATAAAGTCAAATGGGCTGCCACAAACATAACTTCATACTCAAAAAAATTATTTTCTAAAATAATTTTACATTTTCATATTAAAACAAATAAAAAACTGCTAGGTGTGGTGGCTTATACCTGTAACCCCAGCACTTTGGGAGGTCAAGGTGGGCGGATCACTTCAGAACTGGAGTTTGACACCACCCTGACCAATATGGTGAAACCCTGTCTCTACTAAAAATACAAAAGTTAGCTGAGCATGGTGGTGAGCCCCTGTAATCCTAGCTGCTCGGGACTCTGAGGCATGAGAATCACCTGAACCCAGGAGGCGGAGGTTGCAGTGAGCCGAGCCATGTCACTGCACTCCAGCCTGGGTGACAGAGGGAGACTCCATCTCAAAACACAACAAAACAAACCAAACAAACAAAACAATGTGGGTTTATCATCAGATCCACTCAATGGAAAATTTCTCTGATGTGTCCTTAAAGCAAAGAATATTTATCCTGATGGAAAAATCTAGTTTCTTTGGTTTTTAGAAGAAAACAGGTTTCTATTTGTTCCACCTCATGCTGCTGAGGAATGGGCATGGGTGCAGTGACTGTGAGGAAGAAGGAAAGCTGTGTGCTGAGGGTGGTCATGCCTCCTGCCCATCTGAGTGACCTCACAAAGCAGAGCCACCAACACCACCAAGGCCACCCACCTATCTCTGCATTGCCATGCAACAGACACAGAAACCTGGTCACAGTTAGTCTACCATAGTTTGAGGCTTCTTTGTAACAGCTTTAATCAGTACTCTGATTCTCCTTGATATCCCATTTTAGTTTTTGCAATCATTTATTTTTCACCTAATGGGGCCTTAACATGTGGAGCTGAAGTACCACTGAGGTTTTCATGAGCCGAAGTTCTCAGCTCAGCAGCAACCCCTACCCTGAGGTCTCCAACAGCCTCCTCTTCTGCAGACTCAAGAGACCCTGCTGAGAAGCTCATCAGACAAGCAGCACATGTGGACAGCTGGGCCACCCCAGGAGGGAGGTTTGTGTTAAAGGCTGTACCACTGTGGGAAGAAGCTGTATACCTTGCATGCAGTAATAAACCCCAACATCCTCAGCCTCCACCCTGCTGATTTTCAGTGTAAAATCTGTGCCTGATCCACTGCCACTGAACCTGTCAGGGACCCCAGAAGCCCGGTTGGAGCCCAAATAGATCAGGAGCTGTGGAGACTGGCCTGGCTTCTGCAGGTACCAATCCAAATAGGTGTATCCATTACTATGCAGGAGGTTCTGACTAGACCTGCAGGAGATGGAGGCCGGCTCTCCAGGGGTGACGGGCAGGGAGACTGGAGTCTGGGTCATCACAATATCCCCAGTGGATCCTGAAATAATGAAGAGCAAAGTTATGTACAAACCTAATGAGCAATTTTCATCATTTATCTTATATCATTTATTTAAACTTAATTTTTTAAAATACTGACTTATACCATAAAAATACACATTCTAAAATGAAAAGGATTTTTGTAAAGCATGAGACCTTTACATTTTGAAGATCTAGTCAGAACGCCAGACATTGTATATTTCATGAGACTTCTAATTATTCACAGAGCAAAATATCAAGTTCCCTTTTCCGCAGCACAGATCCTATTCCTCTAATGCAGGATTAGACTAAACATGGGATGCTGCGGAGCCCTGGAGCTCACCCTCCCATCCCATTCTCCTTCCTCATCTCCTTCTGTCCTTACCAGGGACCCAGAGCATTAGCAGCCCCAGGAGCTGAGCAGTGAGCCTCATCATGAGAATGTGAACTGAGGAGTCCTGATCAGTCAAGCCAAGGTTGGAGCTGAGCTTTTATCTCAGACTTTAAGAAAAGTCCTCCCTATGAGACAATATGCAAATTCCCTGGTGCATGCAGTGGTGTGGAAAGAGTCAAAGAAACCGGGGGGAGGGGATATGTCTCTCCTGTGAACAATGTGACATAAAATGGAAGGAAGGATCTGACTGTGACAGTTTGGATCTTGGGTAGGTCTCATTGTGCAGGACATGCAACTCTAGGAAAGCATAACAACCCTAACAGTGTAGAAATATGTGTCTTGAATGAACATGGGCGAATGCCATTCTTCTTGTACCCCTCCCAGCTAATCTAAAAAAAGGAAACATTATCCTTTCCTACAAGCACTGATAAGCAGAATGTCTACAAATAAAACATAGTCTTGAGTCAGTTCAAGAGTTGTCTGGTATCTTCTATTTCCAGGATAACTGTTCAAGGATGTTCATAGCAAGTGTTGGAATCTGCCCTCCCCTGTCGCCTGGTGTATGAGCCCCATAAGAGCACCCTGTCCAAGGACCTCATAGGGAAAATGATATGGGTCTCTACATTTAGATCCAAGAGCCCAGTGTAAATAACCAGAAAGGAGGAAAAGTTTTATTCCTCGGGCAGTGAATATAAAATTCCTGGTGACCAATTGTTCAATCTGGTATATATCCCATCATAATCATCTCACACATATCAGATTAACCCAAAGAATTTATTATAGGAAATAGAATGAACAAAAAATAACTTTGCACTATGTTTTTCTGAGTGGTGTTGTTAAGAAAAACTCTTCCCACAGTCTTCTCATCATGTAAAATCAGGTCCTATCAGGGCTTCCAGGTTCTTGTCAACTCTGAGTGAGAACTGAGTGTCCCCTGTCCCTGTAAGTGGGGCAACCACAGCCATGAATCCACAATTTGAATGGAAAATCTCTGTGTAAGAAGAGCAAGAAATAGATCCACGGCTTTGCTGTCTCATGGTCACTATTATCCATGACTGACATTTTCCTGAGTTTTCTTGTAAAGATGATCACAACTCAGAGATGTCAATCTACCACACAGCTGATCATGAAAATAGGGAAACAATCCAACTATTTGTCAGTGATCTCAAGATTGAGTTGGACAACTCCTGAAAGATCATGCCTACATCAGATCCCTTCACAAGAACACTCACTGTCCTGGCAAGAAAACATGTGGGAAGACTTGGCATGATAGTTTGTAGTGCTATGTAATCTCAGGTAATTTAACCCAAAGTCATGCTTCATTGGTAAAAACACAAACAAATGCAGTTCTAAATGTGATCCCAGAAGAAAGGTTGATCTGTATGTCTTCTGAGAAATCTACCAAATTAAGACTTTTTAACAAGGTTGGAAAAAGCAATTGAGTATAAAAATGACACTGATCTTAAATGTTGAACTCCATGTCAGTGTTCTGGGTTGATGACCACAAATTATGGTGAGGAAGTAGAAGTACAATAAAAGTCTTATGTTTCAGTATTTATCATGTTTATTATTTTACTTATTTTGTAAGTTTTGTATATTTAACTTTTTTATCACATGATGCTAACCAATTCAATGCAGGCTATTCTCAAACTCCTGAACTCAAGCCATCCACCTGCCTCAGCTTTCCAATATGTCTTTCTACATTTTTGCTTTGCACCTGCACCACTTTGGATTTCAATTTTGGGCTTAATGCTTCATGGTCTCAAGAGGGCTGCAGTGACTCTAATCATTATGCCAGTCATAACTATCCCAGAAAAAAAGAGCAGGCCAAGGTACAGTGGCTCATGCCTTTAACATTAGCATTTTGGGAGGCCAAAGCAGGAGGATTGCTTGAGCCCAGGAGCCTGACCAGCCTGGGAAGCATAGCAGGGACCACATCTCTACTAAAAATAAAAATTAAAAAAAATAGCCAGATGTGGTGGTGAGCACTTGTAGTCTTCACACAGGAAGTCGAGGTGAGAGGATGGCTGGAGCCCAGGAATTTGAGTCTACAGTAAGCCATGATCATGCTACTGCACTCCATTCTGGTTCACACAGTGAGACCCTGCTCCTAACCAAATAAAAAAAAAAAATGCAGGGCAAAGCTCTCTTTGCCATCATTGCCTATATTATACGGGATCAACATCATCCAAAATACTGTCTACTTTCCCTTACTCCTCTGATATCTCATTCTGGAGCTGATCACATGTGTCCCTAATTCCTGTTCCTGTCCTGGGCTGGGAGAGACTCACTGTCCTTGCTTGCCCAGCAGGAGACAGCTACAGCCCTACACACCACAGGAGGAGGGGGCTAGCTGCTGTGTAGGTGTTAAGAGCTTTGCCAAATCTCACTAAGCTTCTAAGTGAAGTCGTATGGGGAGAAGAAAGTCTGTAGGTATCTTCTAGGGTTTTTATTGTGTTAGGTCTTATGTTTAAGTCTTTAATCCATCTGGAGTTAATTTTAGTGTAAGGTGTCAGGAAGGGGTCCAGTTTCTGCTTTCT
>NW_016107537.1:249531-292941 GCF_001604975.1 Cebus imitator
GTCCTTTGTAGGGACATGGATGAACCTGGAAACCATCATTCTCAGCAAAGTGACAGAAGAACAGAAGATCAAACACCGCATGTTCTCACTCATAGGCGGGTGTTGAACAACGAGAACACATGGACACAGGGAGGGGAGCACCACACACTGGGGTCAGTTGGGGGGAAATAGGGAAGGGAAGGTGGGAGGTGGGGAGTTGGGGAGAGATAGCAAGGGGAGAGATGCCAGATGTAGGTGATGGGGAGGAAGGCAGCAAATCACACTGCCACGTGTGTACCTATGCAACAATCTTGCATATTCTTCACATGTACCCCAAAACCTAAAATGCAATAAAATAAATTTAAAAAAAAAAAGAAAGAAAGTCTGTAGATACCTTTACCTTCTGAGAATAGAACAGGAGAAGCCCTGAGAATGGCAGTGAAGTCAAATTCCTAATCTTCCAGATGACAACCTTAGCTTCAGCAGTTGTGAAAAAGTGGCCTATGAGTTTAAGACCAAGAAAGAATTTTAGGCATGGAAATAAAAGGGAAGAGATTTGCAGTAGAGTTCTCAACCCAGGGCTGATTAGGGTCAGGCTTGTGCTGCTGGGTTCTGGCCCTGGGCTGTGGAGGAAGCAGCTAAAACTCCCTTGAACCATGGGGCTGAGGACCTGGAAGGAGCCAAAGGTCCTGTCCATGAGGCTTCTTGGCAGGGGCTTCAGGGAAGGAAACTGCTCACACTCCCAAGGGTACTGCACCAAGTCCAGAGCCCACAGTCAGAGTGAAAGACTCAGAGACCAGGGCCTTAGGCCTGGGCCTGGGCTCCTGGGGCCAGCTGTCTTCAGCTCTGTCCTCACTGGTCCTGAGTTATTGGTATCGTGATGGAGCCAAAGAGGGAGGAACAGCAAATGTCCCCAGAGTCTTTACTCAGCCAGGTTCTCTGATTAGAATGAAAAGAAGCACATGCTAAATAGTTAATATGTGTGTGTGTTTATGTGTGTGTGCATAAATATGTATGTACACATTATATACACCTAAATAAATATGATGTTTTGGATATAAATTATATTTATATATCTATATATGCTATGCAACTATATTATAAATCAATATAATGCATACATTTATACAGGAATAAATATAACTTTGCTGTTAGAGCGCATGACTTTAACTTTTGATAAATTGATCAGGAACTTTTGAAACCAGCAATGGTGGACCCCTCCATGACTCCTTCTTCATTGAGAGCCCAAGAGTGAGAAAACTCAGGCTCTATTCCCATATTCCTGCTGGTCTGAGCAGTGACTTGCCCATTGCTGAGAACTTTGAGTGACTGGAGGGGCTCCGAGGAACTGAGCAGCAGTTCCAGGGAGACAGGCAGTGGATCCAGGAAATAGGAGAAGAACATTTGGTGCCCAGAGCTTCCTGTGGGCAGGTCCTCCCCATGGGGGACCCTGTCAGACAGAGCAGCTCATGAGGCTCACTGGCTGTGTGGTCACAGGACGAAACCCCTCCACAGCCTATGGGCAGCCTCCCCTCTGACTGGAGCCATGTGGGATCTCTCGGCCAAGCTTTCATGGCTCACACGGCTGCTGGAATCCTGTTCACAATGAGGTTCCTTAGTCAACTTGGCTGCTGATGGCCAGAGTGATGTCTGTCCAGGCAGTTGGACCCTGACCCAGTCAGGCATTGTGTCCACAGGGAACCGGGAGCCAACAGGAGTTCAGAGCTGGGCCTGTTTTCTGCTGGAGTCAAGCTATAATAGAAGACTAACACTCTGTTTGTTCCCACAGGTAACAGTGACCTCTGTGGGGACATACAAAAAGGGGTAGGAGACAGGGTACACACAACATACCCACTGGCATCTAAGTGGGGAGCACACATGAATATCCCCGAGTATTAATACCAAGCAAATAGTTCATTCAGTTTGATGAAGTTCTGATTAGAAAGCAAAACAGACTACTTAATCTTCAAGGGAGACATGCTAGTACAATATGCAAACAGGATGAAGCCTCCACCTTCCTTCCTCACTAGAGAATCAGAACAGCAGGAGGAACAGGAACAAGCTGGGTATCCGTGTTCACGGGGAGTCTCCAGAGGCTGATTCTGCTCGGAGACGGCAAGGATGGTGTAGTAGTCCGCTGGGACTCCCGCACCAAAATGGATATGGCTGGATGGTTTAAACCACAGTAATTAATTTTATGTTTCTGGTGGCTGGAAATTCCAAGATCAAAGCCCAAGAGGTTTCACTTTCTGGTAAGGATCTTCCTCCTGGTTTGGAGATAGCCACCTTGGGTAGAAAGTAGGGTTAGGGGCAAGAGAAGAGAAAGAGAGAGAAGAGGAGAGCTCTCTGGTTTTCTATTCTTAACAGAACACTATTTCTATTAGATCACAGTCCCAGCCTTTTGTCATCATTTAGCCTCAATTTCCTCAATCTCCATCTCCTATAGCTACATAAGGGGAATAGTGCCAGGCTTGAATTCTCAGAGCACAGAGCACAGAGGGGTTTCCCCAAAACACAACACACTGGAAACTCCTCCTGGGTGCTCCAGTTCACACATGATACCCCATTTCAGCCTTAGGGGCTCCATGTTGATAATCAGACATTATTACCCTTAAAATGTAAGTTAATATTTTTAGATCATGGCAATCTCTTTGGTTTATTGTGGGATTTGTTTGCCATCTACAGGCAGGTCTTTGACATAGCAACATTTAGTATTGATTTTGTGATCGCGAAAATTAATTATTAAACATAATAATAAACTAAGCTTAATACATTGATTGTTTAAAAAAAAAAAGGCCATTGAAGGGCTTAAAATGAGTGTAAAGGGATAAAAAGACAGAGTCCTTCCAAAGGAGGAGTGTTTGTCACAGATGAATATTTTTTATCAGTAATTTTTATCAGTAATTCTCAATGGTAAATGACAACTTCAGATAGACTGTCACAAATATAATCATACATTAAAAAATTATTTCCAGCAATCATGTAAATACATTTTCAGATTAATAAACAAGAAGGCTGAGTTTTTCACCAGATTCGCTTGGTGAAAAATTTCACAAACCTGTGCTTTACACAAAAGAACATTTATCCCTGGTGGAAAGCTAGAGTTTTCTTTGGTCTTTATAAGAAAACAACTTTCCCTTCACTCTGCTCTACCTTATGCTGCTGAGGAATGGATGTGGAGACACTGACTGTGACAAATGAGGAGAACGGGGCTCTGAGTGTGGTCATGCCTCCTGCCCACCTGAGTGACCTCACAGAGCAGAGCCGTCGACACCACCAAAGCCACCTGCCAGTCTCTACATTGCTATAGCACAGACAGAGAAACTTCATCACATTTAGTTCACCATATTTTGAAGCTTCTTTGTAATACATTTGATTATGCTCTGATTCTCCTTGTATCCCTTTCAGTATTTGGAGTCATTAATTTTTTACCATTTCAACTTGAGAGTATAGCCCCTCGGGATATCAACACCATGTAGGCTGTATGTTTGCTTGTTTTTTAAAAGTGTCCAACCACCTTGAGTTGTTTGGGCCTTATTCCCTGTCTCACATCAAAGCAGAATCGTAGGTCATTAGGTGTCATCAATCACTTGATGGCAAAAGATGATGATGACACCGCTTAGCTCCTGCTCCTGCTACATACGCTTCTCCCTGAATTTTGTAACAACTTTTAAGCTCTGTGATGCATTACTTAGTATTTTAAACAGTGTATTAAGTATCTTATGTTTTTTATTTTCACAGCTCCAGTCTGCTTGATTTCTATATAAATATTGTCATGTCTACTAAACCCAACAGAAATGGCACTTCAGAATTTTAATTGCACTTGCCATGAAATTCATTATGTTGGAGTAGAAAATCATCTCAAATATATTTTAAATCTTAAACCTGAAGTAGGATCTTCCTGTTCTGTTGCTCTAACCATTTTGGGTCTATCACACAATATTGTGATATATAACTGACATGACAGATCATTAAGTTTGTTAAAACACTATTTTGCATGGCACTAGACAAGGATGCCCTCTCTCACCACTCCTATTCAATATAGTACTGGAAGTTCTAGCCAGAGCAATCGGGCAAGAAAAAGAAATAAAGGGTATTCAAATAGAAAAGGAAAAAGTCAAATTGTCTCTATTTGCAGACAACATGATTGTATATCTAGAAGACCCCATTGTCTCAGCTCAAACTCTCCTGAAACTGGTAAGCAACTTCAGCAAAGCCTCAGGTTACAAAATCAATGTACAAAAATCACAAGCATTCCTATATACCAATAACAGACTTGAAGAGAGCCAAATCAAGAATGAACTGCCATTCACAATTGCTACAAAGAGAATAAAATACCTAGGAATACAACTAACAAGGAACGTAAAGGACCTCTTCAAGGAGAACTACAAACCACTGCTCAACGAAATAAGAGAGGACACAGATGGAGAAACATTCCATGCTCATGGTTAGGAAGATTCAATATCGTGAAAATGGCCATACTGCCCAAAGTAATTTACAGATTCAATGCTATCTCCATCAAGCTACCAATGACCTTCATCACAAAACTGGAAAAAAATACCTTAAACTTCATATGGAACCAAAAGAGAGCCCACATAGCCAAGTCAATTCTAAGCAAAAAGAACAAAGTGGGAGGCATTACACTACCAGACTTCAAACTATACTACAAAGCTACAGTAATCAAAACAGCATGGTACTGGTACCAAAACAGAGATATAGACCAATGGAACAGAACAGGGGCCTTGGAGGCAACACAACATAACTACAACCATCTGATCTTTGAGAAACCTGACAAAAACAAGTAATGGGGAAAGGATTCCCTGTTTAATAAATGGTGTTGGGAAAACCGGCTAGCCATGTGCAGAAAGCAGAAACTGGACCCCTTCCTGACACCTTACACTAAAATTAACTCCATATGGATTAAAGACTTAAACATAAGACCTAACACCATAAAAACCCTAGAAGAAAATCTAGGCAAACCATTCAGGACATAGGCATAGGCAAGGACTTCATGACCAAAACACCAAAAGCATTGGCAACAAAAGCCAAAATAGACAAATGGGACCTAATCAAACTCTACAGCTTCTGCACGGCAAAAGAAACAGTCATTAGAGTGAATTGGCAACCAACAGAATGGGAAAAAATTTTTGCAGTTTACCTATTTGACAAAGGGCTGATATACAGAATTTACAAAGAACTAAAACAGATTTACAAGAAAAAAAAAACAAGCCCATTCAAAAGTGGGCAAAGGATATGAACAGACACTTTACAAAAGAAGACATACATGAGGCCAACAAACATATGAAAAATGCTCATCATCACTGGTCATCAGAGAAATGCAAATCAAAACTACACTGAGATACCATCTCACGCCAGATAGAATGGCGATCATTAAAAAATCTGGAGACAACAGATGATGGAGAGGATGTGGAGAAATAGGAACACTTTTACACTGTTGGTGGGGTTGTAAATTAGTTCAACCATTGTGGAAGACAGTGTGGCTATTCCTCAAGGACCTAGAAATAGAAATTCCATTTGATCCAGCAATCCCATTACTGGGTATATATCCAAAGGATTATAAATTGTTCTACTATAGGGACACATGCACATGTATGTTCATTGCAGCACTGTTTACAATAGCAAAGACCTGGAACCAACCCAAATGCCCATCAATGATAGACTGGACAGGGAAAATGTGGCACATATACACCACGGAATATTATGCAGCCATCAAAAACGATGAGTTTGTGTCCTTTGCAGGGACATGGATGAACCTGGAAACCATAATTCTCAGCAAAGTGACAGAAGAACAGAAGACCAAACACCGCATGTTCTCACTCATAGGCAGGTGTTGAACAATGAGAACACATGGACACAGGGAGGGGAGCACTACACACTGGGGTCAGTTGGGGGACATAGGGGATGGACGGTGCAGGGTGGGGAGTTGGGGAGAGATAGCATGGGAAGAAATGCCAGATATAGGTGATGGGGAAGAAGGCAGCAACTAAAACGCAAGATCCAGATTCATTTTCTGGTAAGGATGATGTCATATGTAAATAATATATTTTTGTAATATTTGAAACCTTTTATTATATAATATAGTACTAAATTTATCATCCCTAAACAGTACTTAGAATAAACGCTTTTACAGTTAGAATTTGGTTTAGGGGAAAAAAAAGCCCTCTCATATATTTCTGCATTTTTTCCTGTGGCATATTTAGTAAACTCTGTGTTCTCTATCTTTTCAGTTTATGCTGCCTTTTTTTTATTTTTTTTATTTTTTGAGACAGAACTTCACCTTGTAGCTCAGACTAGAGTGCAATGGTGCTATCTCGGCTCACTGCAACCTCTGCCTCCCAGGTACAAGCAGTTTTCCTGCGTCAGCCTCCCAAGTAGCTGGGATTACAGGCAAATGCCATCATACCCTGGCTAATTTTGTATTTCCGGTACAGACCCAGTTTCACCATGTTGGTCAGGCTGGTCTTGAACTCCTGACCTCAGGTGATCCAACCACCTCGGCCTTCTGAAGTGCTGGGAATACAGGCAGGAGCCACTGCACCCGGCCAATGCTGCTTATTTTGGAAGCTCACTTTTGGAGTTGTAAGAACTCCCTCCTCACTGGGAAAAAAGTAATAGAGGCAAATTAGAGTCTCTTGACATTAAGATCTTATATCTGCCATGGATTAACAAGTCTAAGAACAGTCAGAAATCAAACAGTTTTACAAATTATTCATATCCATACTCCCCCTGAGGACAGCTTGTATAGAACACGTTCTCCAACATGACACTGGAAAGTGCAGTTTAGCGTGAGTGGTAAAGGGAAATAGAAAGTAAGGGAAGTGGGGAAATAATTCCAAGTATTATCACCAAGTATTAATTTGTATAAAATAAACCCCACACTGGTCATTTTCCACATGTATTCCACTTATGTTGTCACTAAACTGCACCTATGTTCTGGCTGTTATGCTGACTGAATGTACTTGGCAATCGTGAGCAAGACAGGCAGGGTGAGGATGAGGCTGGCAACTAATGGAGTTTTGACCACGTGGGACTGAGGTGCTGCTGAGACTCTCATGGGTCAGATTCCTCAATAGCAAACTCTGCCCCTGAGTTCTCCAACAACTTCCTCTTCTGCATACTCAAGAGGCCCTGCTGAGCTGCTCCCCAGACAAGTAGTGCATGTAAGAAGCTGGGACACCCCAGCAGGGAAGTTTCTGTTCGAGGCTGTACCACTGTGGGAGGATATTGTATACCTTGCATGCAGTAATAAACCCCGACATCCTCAGCCTCCACCCGGCTGATTTTCAGTGTGAAATCAGTGCCTGACCCACTGCCGCTGAACCTGTCTGGGACTCCAGAGGCCCGGTTGGAAGCATCATAGATCAGGAGCTGTGGAGACCGGCCTGGCTTCTGCAGGTACCAATGCAAATAGGTGTATCCATTACTGTGCAGGAGGCTCTGACTAGACCTGCAGGAGATGGAGGCCGGCTCTCCAGGGGTGACGGGCAGAGAGAGTGGAGTCTGGGTCATCACAATATCCCCACTGGATCCTGAAATTATGAGAGAGAAGTGCAAGGTTATATGCAAGCATCATGAGCAACTTTCAAGATTTGCCTTATAGTATTGATTTATGGTTAATCTTTTATTTTTACAAATTTTTATTTATTTTTTATTCATATCATAAAAACAAACTTTTAAAATGAACCCTTTATTAAATGGTCACAAGAGCTCCTTTACTTCTCAAGATATTATTCAGAACACTGCTTTTAGTAGGTTTCTAATCTTTGTCAGGGCAAAATATAAATTCCCTTCACTGGACCATAAGCCATAGCCCTCCAACTCATGGTTAGAATAAACATGGGAAGCAGTGGGGCCCCCAGACCTCACCCTCCCACCCCATTCTCCTCCTTCATCTCTTTCTATCCTTACCAGGGACCCAGAACATTAGCAGACCCAGGAGCTGAGCACAGAGCCTCATCGTGAGAAGGTGCGCTGAGGAGTCCTGATCAGTCAAGACAAGATTGGAGCTGAGCTTTTATCTCGGACTCACAAGGGGAAGTCCTCCCTAGGGGACAATATGCAAATCCCCTGGTGGGTGCAGTGGTGTGGAAAGAGCCACTGAGTGGGAGGTGAAGGGAGGTAGACATGTCTCCTCTGTGAGCAGTGTGATATACAGTGTTCCTTGATTAAAAACTAATAGAGATAAAGTCTAATTTACCAGTAGCAGTGGGAAGAAGGATCTGAATTTGAAAGTTTGGATCTTGGGCAAGTAACATTTTATAGGATGTCAGGGCTTCCAAGTTTTTGCCAACTCTGAGTGTGAACCTGTGTTCCCCGAGCCTGTATGTGGCACAGCCACAACCATGAGACCCCAGTTCAAAAGGAGATTTTCTATGTAGGAAGAGCAAGAACTGGATCCACAGTTTTAAGTCTCAGAGTCAGCAGTACTATGGATGACATTTTCCTAGGTTTTTAGTGAAAGTTGATCATAACTCAGGGACATGAATCTACCGTACAGCTGATCGTTACAATAGGAAAACAACCTGAGTATTCTTCATTTGTCAGTGATGTACTTAATATTGAATTTAGTGGCTCCTGAATAATGGTGTGTACATCAAATCACTTCACAAGGACTGTCGCTGTCCTGAAAAGAAACAACAAAAATCCCAGGAGCAATTAAAAGAATAGTTTCTAGCGCTCTGTAATCTTCAATGATTTAATACAAAGTCTGATTTACTGAGTAAAGAAAACACATACAGGGAAAAACAAAACAGAGTTCCAGGTGTTATTATTCCACAAGAAAGCTTTTCCTGATTATTTTCTGGGAAATGCACTGGCATAACATATTTTAACAAAGTTGGTGAAAAAACATTGAGTAAAAATGCTATTAGCCTTAAAATGTTGAACTTCATGGCACTAACTTGAATTGAGAGTATCAAATTGTACTGCAGAAGTAGGATTAGATCAAACATATCATGTTTCACTATTTAAATTTTTATTTATTATTTTCTTTCATTACTTTTGATAAATCTTATGGTTTTTTTTTTTTTTTTTTTTTTTTTTTTTTTTTTTTTTTTTTTTTTTTTTTTTTTTTTTTTTTTTTATACAGAGTCTTGCTCTGTCACTCAGGCTGGAGCATAGTGGCGCAATCTCTGCTCACTGTAATCTGCAACCTCTGCCTCCCAGGTTCAAGTGATTCTCAGTCCTTTGGAGTGGATGGGACTATAGGCGCTCTCCACCATGCCCAACTAATTTTTGTATTTTTAGTAGAGACGAGGTTTTCCCTTGCTGGCCAGGCTGGTCTCGAACTCCTGGCCTCAAGCAATCTGCCTGCCTTGGTGTTCCAAAGTGCTGAGGTTACAAGTATGAGACACTGTGCCTGGCATTGACTTCTTTTTTCTTGTGATGTTGACCAGTTCAAATATGGTTTTTAGCCTTGAAAATGCCTAACTCCTAATGTATAATAATAGTTAAAAGAGTCAGAAACATCAAATGCTGAAAAGAAATATAAAAGAAAACACACAAAAGAAACACACAATCTGAAAGAGAACATTATGGTACATCTTATCACTGGTATAAATGAATTAGTATGAAAGGGTATTAAATGAACAAACAGTTCCACCAACTATCCTGTATAGAAACTTGCACTGTGGGAAAACGAATAATAGTCATAAATCTGTCA
Organism: Cebus imitator; assembly: GCF_001604975.1. Lineage (NCBI taxonomy): Eukaryota > Metazoa > Chordata > Mammalia > Primates > Cebidae > Cebus > Cebus imitator. The sequence goes on from NW_016107537.1 coordinate 259,193, forward strand.
GGTTTGTTTTTACTATTAGTCAATTCATCAAAGTCTTATTTTTACAAAGTATTCTTTAAGGTGCTGAATTTCAGAGAGTACTTCTGTTTCCTTTGAAAATTAATAACAAAGCTTTAAAAAGTTTACCGTTGGGATTGGTTGTTTTAGCTCATAATCTGTTGTCATTACATACCTGAAAATGTAAAACCTTCACCACATGTTCACTCATAGGTGGGTGTTGAACAATGAGAACACATGGACACAGGGAAGGCAGCATCACACATGGGGTCTGTTGGGGGGTGGCTAGGAGAGGGACAGTGGCGTTGGGGGGAGGTCGGAAAGAATAACATGGGGAGAAATGCCAGATATAGGTGACAAGTGGATGGAGGCAGCAAACCACTTTGCCATGTATGTACCTATGCAACAATCCTGCATGATCTGCACATGTATCCCATCCCAAAGTACCATTTAAAAAAAAATTTCAGTCACAAAAAGGCTCTGAAATTATTACATACTACTAAACTTAAAGAATAATATTCTTAATTCTAAACAGAAATCTCTGTTTAGCAGGCCTCTGTATTTCTCTAATCTGGACCATTAGGAGGACTGATACAGGTGGGGTTTATTGCAGTTGCATCTCACTTGCCTGATGCTACTAGTTTGGAGTCCATAAAACTGAAGGCAAGTGTATTATTTGTATGACTTGAGAAGACAGCCTCAGGAGTGGAACTGTGTCCATTACGCTGGAATCAGCGTTTGTGGGGTGGGGAGTGTGGTCCTGTTTATAGAGGGTTTGAGAAGTTGGGGTTCTGATCAAAGAGAAAGAGATGTCCATAGGGTGGCAGTAGCACACACGACTGTTGTTGGGTGAAGCTTTGACAGATTTGCCCAAAGGGGTCTCTCACAGCAGGAGACTGCCTGGAAGCGAGGGTGTCAGGTTGCTTCTCAGAAAAGATGAAGAACAAGGGAATGCCTAAGGTAAAGGAACGCCGGAGATGGAGCTTCTGTGTCTAGGGGTAGCCAGACAACAGCTTAGTGGGGAGTCTGTAGGTCAGAGAATTCCAGAGGGCGGTAGCCGTTTGCAATTTTCATAACCTGGTGTTTATCTCTCTATTGCTAGCAGATGTGGGTGAGGTTTTCTGTGGTATGAAAAACAAGCATTCTCTGAAGGGCTAAAAATCTTCTTTGAGTTGTTTTTGAAATGATTGGATTGGGAAACTTGAGTTTGGCACAGGCCATTTAGAAATAACCTGCAGCTTAGAAACACACAACATAGGGGCAGTTCACACTGGCCATCTTTAGCTCATTTATGCAACACTGTTATGCATTCTGTAGACTTTGTTCTGCAGAATGTACTAGTCCAAACAGGCAAACTCACATGCTCTGGAGGAGACTGAGACAAACAGAGGCCTGTCGTACACCTGGACTTCAGTGGAGGTTTTTTCTGACTAAAAGTGAGAGTTTGCCCCTGAGTAAGAATTAAGACCAAGTCATCTGCAAAGAGAGCTTCTCTCTGTGAAGTTGCAGGTCCTGTGACTGAATTCCTTGTTCCATACTGAAGCTGTCTGGATTATCTCACTAACTGCAAATTGTCACCCACTGGGGCATACATTCATAAATAAATATTCTGGTGCACAGAGAGCTCAGGGAATGAAGCCTTCATGTATGTCTATCTCTTGTGCTTCTGAGAATTTCTCTCTCTAAAAACTGGATAAAACAGAGTTGTTTATGTTTGACATGTCAGGCAATACGTAACATGTTTCTAAGTCTTCAGACCCTCTAAACCTGCCAAATCTGAATCTGTTTTCAAATGTTTGAATTATTTGTCTTTCCTTTTTCTTGGGAAAAAAATAAACAACAGAAAAAAATCTTATAAAATGACAGACCGAGCCATGAGATTTAGTGCTGGAATTTTTTTTTTTTTTTTTTGGTGCATGTTAATCTTTCTGCAGAGCCCACCTCACCAAACATGAATACAGAAATTGAAGCAATGATTCCACTGCCTCTCTGGGCCTTCTGCATCTGATAAGCTCCCTCGAAACTCTCACCCTTATAGAAAGGGTTTTCTGCCCTCAGAAGTAGGTCTTTATAAAACCATAGCTTGCCTGGAAGGTTATTACATTTATTCCACCGTTTGAACTTGAAAGCTCTCTTTTTGACCTTATATTAAAACCTGGTTTAATTGGGAGGTTGGAGAGTGGAGACCTCAAGAAGATTCTGGGGACCAAATTGGGAATTTGAGCATTTTAAACTGCAGTGGAAGCTGCCTGTGATGTGAAAACTTGTATGAATATATCAAGAAGACAAAGAAATTTTTTTCTTACTTTTTAATTTAGAGAAAATAGTTCACCCACAGAAAATAATTTGAGAATTCTGACACTTATTACTCCTCATTTTATATTAAGATCAACAAAATACTCTCATGAATTTTGAATACAGAAATGTTAAGACCTTCAAGAAAAAGCAGAGACAAAATTAAATCACTTTAACTAACTTGTAAAATCAACTTAAATTCTCTTTTAGCCTCTTCTTGTCAACTCCTATTCATAAAAATCTAAAGTTCAGAACAAGAAAGAGGCAGAGGCTGAATAAATTACCAGGTGCTCATTCTCTGTTATAACAATAATTGTACAGCCTCTATGTGGACACCTGGAAATGGTGACTCTGTCTTATGGGAGCAGCAGTTTCGCTTCACAGCAGTAAATTTCACTTTTACTGGTCCTTTCTTGGCCAGGAGTCAACAATCACCCAAAGCTCACATGCTCTATGAAGCATCAGCTGTGCTCAAATTTCAGTACTTCTAGAAATTGCTTTTTCTAAAATATATCCTAGCAAGAAGAGAATGCAGGATCAGTAATAAAGTAAAATAGATTTTAACCTCCTGGAAGCAGCCAGGACATGAAATTATAAATGTAACAAAGGACTATAGACATGACCATGTCTTAGAAACTTACGTGACCAGGTCTTACTCATATTTCACTTTCTTACTTTGGTAAATGAAGAGCATTGACAATCTAGAAAATGACTTTTTGTTTTGTAAAATCCTAGTAGCCCTGGGTAGAATTTAAAGCCTAATATGAGAATTTATATTATTCGCTTATCCCAGAAAATCTGATTGCATAAAAATTATCTGTATTAAGCACATTAAAATGGAAAAATCTATTGATCCTGTGGAAGATTATAGCAAATATGTGCAAGTTTATGATACTCCTGAATAGGTCCTTAAAGATGAGCAACATCTTTGTTTCCAGGTTGATGCTAAGGTATTACATTTCAGTAAAAGTAATTTGTTTGGGGTTCAAACTAGCTTATGATATTTGTCATTACAGTTCAGCTTATTCAGGACTTACTGAGAGGCATGATTTGCACAATCATATTCAAGAAATTACAACGTTTAATGCAATAGACAAATTCATTTAAAAAAAAAAAAAGCAACTTTTGACCAGAACTTAAAACAGGATAAGCATACCTATTGAGAATTTGACTTATGTGCCCTACTGAGTTATTGACAGAAATAAGAGCTGGTACAGTAGAAGTCAGGACATCACAGTGTCCACTTTTACACCTTCCTCATTAGACAGCCAGGCCAGAAACTGCCTCAACACAAAGAAAATTATCAGAAGCTTCCCTGAGAACTCTGCTGCTGCCTGGTCGGATCGTGACTGTGGTTGGGAGGCTAACTTCTCCCAGCTGGTATTGCACTGCAGCTAGTATTTCTGGGTATTCAGCTCCACAGCTGCCATCAAATGGCATTAAATGGTTTCCCAAATATGTGCTCCATAAATATGGAGAGAATCAGAGTTCCTGATGATAGACGTATATATTCCATTCCATTGTGTTTCATGAGTGTCTTTAGTTTTAAAAAAATGAAGGAATCTCACAGTGGGTGGCCTTTTGGGAATCTGGAGGCAACAGATTTTACACCATGGAATACTGGTCAAACCCACCATCCAGGTGATATGGAAGTCTTCACAGCTTTTAGTGGGAACTAGGGCAGAAAAGGGATCTGTAGCAGATCCAGCTTGCACTGCAGGCAACACTGTCTCTCGGGCCAGTGCAGACACAGATGATTTGCCAATGCTATTGACCATGTGGCAGGATGGACATGGAGAGAACACTCCAGCACCACAGCAGACTCCATAACCATTTTAAAACATTTGCTAAAACAGATTACGCTTTGGACCACAAGATATTTCAAAGAAGTTAAATGGATTTGAATCATACAAAATAAAGTTTCAGAAACCAAGGGAAATTTATTAGGAATCAATGGCGTAAAGCTAACAGAAAAATCCAAATATTTTAAAACTATGTAACATACTCGTAAATAAAGCCTGAGACAAAGATGAAACCAAGCTGGACATTTCAAAGCAATTTGAAGTGAAAGAAAACACATATTGAAATTTGTGGGATGCAAGAAGACACTGAATTTTAACCCTGAATTTATAGAAATATTCATGCATTTTAGCAAATAAATTTTCAAACCAATCCCCTGAGCTACCACCCTGATATACAAGTACAAGAAGAGCAAATTATGCTCAAAATATTTTATTCTTAAAAATGTGGGCATATGATGATCACATGTCTAGTATTGCAGCAAGGAAATCACATCAGCCTGGAAATGAAAACCCTCATTAGCAGCTTCACAAGAGAATGTGGATGGGCAGAGTGAGTAAGTGTGTAGAGAAAACTGGAAGATAGGAAAAGTGAAAATAGGAATCATATGTAATATTAATATGGGCTGTGCATGTGTGAGATCGCTGTGAGCTTTGACTTGCTCAAAAGCAAAAATCATGCAGTTCAGATAGCTTTCCATCCTCTGGAGGGTTGGTGAGAGTTGGGTCACTTGGCAAAAGGAGGAAGAAGTTCCCAGAAGGTCATCAGAGGCAGGTGATGTCACGGCCCACTAGGATCCCCTCCCAGTGACATGAATGAGTGTCTCTGAAGCCGAGGGCAGCAGAAAAATTCATGGCTGCTCCAGAGGGGACATGGCAGCCACTCCAGGCCTGAGTGTCCTAAGTTGGGAGAAAGAAAGAGGTTCTGGAAGGCTTCCTGGGGGCCCTGGCCCTGTTCACACAGAAGTGGAGCTCCTTCCTGCAAGTGACGTCTCATGGTCTCTTCCTCAAAGGCTCTCTAGCCATCTTCACCTGAGCCCATGTGCTGTGGACTCCATCTCTGGGTGCTGCAGTTGCTAGTGCTGCATGGAGAGGCTGAGCCTCCTAGGGAGGCTGTGTTTGAAGCCCTCAGACTGTGCAGGGTCCGAGCAAGTGTTCTGCTCACAGGAGAAGGTGCAGCATCTCCAGGCTCCAAACTGGTGCCTGTGATGATGAAATAAATAAAATATTGATTGTATGTGTGTCCTTACTTATTGGTATGTATAAAAATATATTCTGGAGACTTGTCATTTATTCTTATATGCCACTTGCTATAAACCAAATTTTTACTGTATATGCTGTCTGTCTAGTTAAAACTACAGATTTAATTATCTTTGCCATGGAATCCATTATCCTTAATAGAAAGTTATCTCTAATGTCACATATTTCTTTAATCTAAGTCTGAATTAGTTTATCCTGTTGATTGCAGCATTGTTTTACTTCAGTCATACCATGCCATAGCTTGTAAATGACAGGCTCATTACTAATTCACAAATATTCCTAGAACACTATTTTAAACTGGCTCTATGGAAAGAATTTTTTTATATAATTACTACTAGAATGTGGGATCAAGTTTATGCCCAAGTACTGACCAGGTACAGTGAAAATAATGCATTCATTTATTGTTTGAAAATGTTTTCCTGTTTATGATCAAATAGTACCAACACAGTCACTTCTAAAACCTAATTTGTGTTAAAAAATGAAAGGAATCTTCATTCCCAGTTACAGCAGTGTAGGAGTGGAAAGCCCAAAACAACCACTGCAAAAGGTACAAGCCATTTAAAACAATGAAATACCAAAGGAGTGGAAACAATGAGAAATGGATGATCTAAAATTCCATAGTAAAAAAAAAAAAAACTTTCATTGTTAAGCTGATGCTCCCTTGACTTTTTGTCCTCCTGCCATAGCTGCCAAGTTTGCCTGTGGACACAAGCTCTGAGTTGGCACAGGCAGAGGAGCTCTCCTGGGAAAGGAGAGTCCAACTGAACCTTGGGGGTTGCACAGGGCAACCTCTATACATGGCCCATGCTTTCCATGGGACGTGTGTTGAGGTCTGAATCAGAGGGCAGGGATGGAAGTTCTGGGCTAGAAGGACATAAAACTCCCACAGGCTCAGTGTGTTCTCCAATTCTCAAGGCTACACTGAGCATCCTGAATACATGTCTGAATCGTGGACATCGGTCTCCATCCCCATATCCCCACTACACCACTTACATACTGGTGTAGGCCCTGCTGGGCCTTCTGCTCAGCATGCCATTGCTTGCGACGTCTTCGGACCCAACCAGCAGTCTCTGATAGACCTCCTCTAGGGACAGACTGGGTTTCAGAAGCTCTGCTTGGCTGTGTTGGGTTGACTAGGTATAAGTGACATGACCTGAGGTCTCCTTGCACAGGGATTTTACTATGCTTTTGGTGATTACAGATCTAAAACCCTTCTGAAAGCATTATCTTCCCAGGAAACTTGTGGTGATGTAGGCTCCACCCAGGAAGCCAGGCAGCAGTGTCTTCAACTCTGTGGTTCTTCACAAGAAACATATCAGGCCTCCTGGGTCCACATCATGAACCACCAATTTCACCACCATCCACATCCCTACCCACCAAAAGCCAAGGGCAGTTTAATTGAAGTTGACCTCTTCTGTGTTCCCTTCATGTTCCCATTCCTGTAGTCTGCCCAATCTTAAATTCTTAACATTTGGAAACAAAAACGTTCACATCATTCTGTACTTTTCCAGTTTTCTATGAGAAAAATTATATACTCTATCTCTTTCAAAAATATATGCTTTATATTTTTGAAAATATCTTTTGGAATTTCAAGGACTCATTTTTTTCTATCATGAAGAGTTAATTAAGGCTAATTAAACAGTTTTAGCATTAGGATATTTTATCTTCTATGAATTTACAAAAATCTATATTGATACTCCAAAATCAACATTTTTACTGCCTGTCCCCAGCCAGCTTCCCCTTAGGATAATTAGTATAGAATGCTGTCTCTACTATATTTTGGGAGTAGGAGAATAGGGGAAGTAGGAAGTTAGAGAACTGGCAAAATACCAATATTAAACATTATCAAACATCATCTGAAAAATATGCCCAAAACTGCTAAACCCGAAGATATATCCAGCATGATTTGTCACAGCCTGTGTCAATGGTCTGGCTGCCCTGCTGATTACATTTAATTAACAAATGTACACAAGGCAGACAGTTAAGTTGAGCTTTCATCCTCCTCTCCTTCCCATCTTGCTTGTTTACTCACAGGCCACTTGGACCCCTCATTCTCCTGCTGCTTATGACAGCCAAGGTTGTGGCAACTGGCAGGGAATAAAACCGTGGTGCCTGAGGTGTAGCTGGGGCTCTCACAGTCCAGAGTCCTCAGCTGTAAATTGTCACCTGGCTCTCCAGCATCTTCCTCTTACACAGATTCTGAGACCCTGCTGAGCTGCTCCACATGTGGGCAGCTGGGCCACCCCACAGGGAGATTTTTGTTCAGGGCTGTGCCATTGTGGGAGGCAAGTGTGTACCTTGCATACAGTAATACACTCCAACATCCTCAGCCTCCATCCTGCTGATTTTCAGTGTGAAATAATCTGTCCCTGTCCCACTGCTGCTGAATCTGTCTGGAACCCCAGATTCCCAGGTAGAAACCTCATAAATTAGGAGCCTTGGAGACTGGTCTGGCTTCTGCAGAAACCAACTCAAGTAGGTGTTTCCATTATTGTGTACGGGGCTCTGATTAGTCCTGCAGGAGATGGAGGCCGTCTCTCCAGGGGTGACAGACAGGGAGATTGGAGTGGAGTCTGGGTCATCACATCCCCACTGGATCCTGAAATAAATAGAATGAAGAGCAAGGTTATGTATAAACTTTATGCATCATTTTCATTATTTTTGATTTGTTATTTTAGGCTATATGTTTTTTGTTCATATTTCAAGAATACACAATTTCGAAATAGAACTCAAGGAATCCAAGGCTCAAGGGTGTCTCCAGAAGTACCCATATTATCCCCTCTTTCTGTGTCAGTCTTCCCCAGAACACAGATCCTCAGCCCTTCTTGAATCTTCTTCACTCTCAGAGATCCAAACATCATAAGCCCCATCCTGGAGGACAAGATGCGTATTTCCAGTACATGGAAGGAACACACATGAGAGGCAGTGGGGTCCCTAGAGCTCACCATCCCACCCCATTCTCCTCTCTCATCTCTCTTCTGCCCTTACCAGGGACTGAGAGCATTAGAAGCCCCAGGAGCTGAGCAGGGAGCCGCATTGTGAAAAGGTGAACTGAGGAGTCCTGGTCAGTCAAGGTAAATTAGAGCTGATCTTTTATCTCAAACTCACAAGGGAAGATCCTCCTTATGGGACAATATGCAAATCCCCTGGTGGGTGCAGTGAGATGGAAAGAGCCAAGGGGAGGGTGGGAGCCTTTCTTGTGAGCCAACTAACTTAAATATCTTCTCTGTTTGGAGGGAAACCAATAGGCATAAAATCCATGCTGCCTATGTGGAAGAAATTTAAGTGTTTCCTTCTGTCTTCTCTAACAGATTTCTTGTTTCATAGCACTTTCTCAGATATTTATACTTATTGTTAATAAGGCTAAGTTTCCACAAATATTTAATAATTCTTATTTTTTTGTTCATATTTGTTTAAAAGAGTCCAGATTTGGCCTTTTCAATTTTATTTAAATTGAAATAAAACATACACAAAGTACAGGATGGAAATGTTAAAAAGTGCAACTGAATAAAGTTTTACATATATTCTCCACCCAGATTAAATGGTAGAATACTTCAGAATCTCCAGATTTTTCCCGCATGTACCTTTCAGGAGACCGCTGCTCTCACACCCCAACCAGGGAAAATGGCATTCTGACATCTGTCCGAATAGCTTGGATTTCTCTACGTGAAATCTCAGATAAATGAAAGTAAACACACTTGTTTGGCGGGTTTCTAGCTCTTTTTTTGTTTCCTTAGTACTTTTTAGGCCTTCCTTCCTCCCTACACATTTGAGTTACTGTCTGCTGTCATTTCTTGTGAATCTGAAGAATTTCCTATGGAATTTCTTGTAGAGCATGTCTGTAAGTAATAATTTCTCTTAATTTTTGTTTATCAAGAAATGTTTTCACTTTACCTTTATTTTGAATGCATACTTTCACTGGATATTGAATCTTTGGTTCTGTTTTGTTTTCCAACATTTAAATATGTCATTACACTGTTTTCTAGCCTTCATTGGGCATGATAAAAATTTAGCTGATGGCTTTATGACTGTATTCCTGTATATAAAGAGTCATTTTATGTTTGATGCTTTTGAGATTTTCTTCTTGTCATTGGTTCAGCCTTTTAATTATAATATGCATAGTTATGCGTATCATTGTGTTTGTCCTGAATAAGATCTATTGATTTCTTTTCTCTATAGATGAACATGTTTCATTGCTTCTTGAAAGCTTTTGTCATCTCTCCAAATTTTTTTTTGGCCATTTTCTCTCTGTCTTCTCCTTTGTGACTCATTGCACATTTGCTGATGTTCTTCACATGGAGTTGAGGTTTCTCTAAGGTCATGATTATTTTTCTTTAATGATTTTCTTTCTTCAGATTAGATAATTTCTTTTTTAAAAAATTATTTATTATACTTTAAGTTTTGGAGTACATGTGCAGATCATGCAGGTTTATTACATAGGTACACATGTGCCATTGTGGTGGTTTGCTGCATCCATCACCCTGTCATCTACATTAGGTATTTCTCCTAATGCTATGCCTCCCCAGTCCCCCCATCCCCTGCTATTCCTTCCCTAGTCCCCCACCCCCCAGGCCCTGGTGTGTGATGTTCCCCTCCCTGTGTCTGTGTGTTCTCATTGTTCAACACCCACTTATGAGTGAGAACATAGGTGTTTGGTTTTCTGTTCTTGTGTCAGTTTGCTGAGAATGATGTGTCCAGTTTCATCCATGTCCCTGCAAAGGACATGAGCTCATTCTTTTTTATAGATGCATAGTATTTCATGGTCTATATGTGCCACATTTTCTTGATCCAGTCTGTCATTGATGGGCATTTGGGTTGGTTCCAAGTCTTTGCTATTGTGAACAGTGCCACAATAAACATGGGTCTTTATAATAGAATGATTTTTAATCCTTTGGGTATATACCCAGTAATGGGATTGCTGGGTCAAATGGTATTTCTATTTCTAGATATTTGAGGAATTGCCACATTGTCTTCCACAATGGTTGAATTAATTTACACTCCCACCAACAGTGTAAAAGCATTCCTATTTCTCCACATCCTCTCCAGCATCTATTGTCTCCTGATTTTTTAATGATCACCATTCTAACTGGCATGAGGTAGTATATTAATGTGGTTTTGATTTGCACTTCTCTAATGACCAGTGATGATGAGCTTTTTTTTCATATGTTTGCTGGCTGCATAAATGTCTTCTTTTGAAAAGTGCCCGTTCATATCATTTGCCCATTTTTTAATGGGGTGTTTGTTTTTTTCTTATAAATTTGTTGAAGTTCACTGTAGATTCTGGATATTAGCCATTTGTCAGATGGGTAGATTGCAAAAAAATTTTTTCCATTCTGTTGATTGCCAGTTCACTCTGTTGATAGTTTATTTTGCTGTGCAGAAGCTCTTAGGTTTAATTAGATCTCATTTTTCTATTTTGGCTGTTGTTGCCATTGCTTTTGGTGTTTTAATCATGAAGTCCTTGCCCATGCCTATGTCCTGAATGGTATTGCCTAGGTTTTCTTCTAGACTTTTTATGGTGTTAGGCCTCATGTTTAAACCTTTAATCCATCTAGAGTTAATTTTTGTATAAGGTGTAAGGAAGGGATCCAGTTTCAGCTTTCTGCATATGGCTAACAATTTTCCCAACACCATTTATTAAATAGCAAATCCTTTCCCTATTGCTTGTTTTTGTCAGGTTTGTCAAAGATCAGATGGTTGTAGTTGTATGGTGTTCTTTCTGAGGCCTCTGTTCTGTTCCATTGGTCTATATCTCTCATTTGGTATCAGTATCATGCTGTTTTGAGTACAGCATCCTTGTAATATACTTTGAAGTCAGGTAGCATTATGCCTCCAGCTTTTTTTTTTTCCCCCTCAGGATTGTCTTGGCTATGTGGGCTCTTTTTTGGTTTCATATTAATTTTAAGGTTTTTTTTTTTCCAATTTTGTGAAGAAAATCATTGGTAGTTTGATGGGGATAGCATTGAATCTATAAATTACTGTGGGAAGTATGGCCACTCTCACAATATTGATTCTTCCTAACCTTGAGCATGGAATATTTTTCCATCTGTTTGTGTCCTCTCTTATTCCCTTGAGCAATGGTTTGTAGTTCTCCTTGAAGAGGCCCTTCACATCACTTGTTAGCTGTATTCCTAGGTATTTTATTCTTTTCGCAGCAATTGTGAATAGGAGTTCACTCATGATTTGGTTCTCTGTTTGTCTGCTATTGGTGTATAGAAATCCTTGCAATTTTTGCAAATTGATTTTGTATCCTGAGACCCTGCTGAAGTTGCTTATTATTTTAAGCAACTTCAGCAAAGTTTTTGGAAACCAAAAAATGTGTGTGACTCCCTTTATGATGATATTCATTTTATTGCAGTGATTGGAAACCAAACCAGCAATATCTCTGAAGTGTGCCTCTAAATACACCTCAATTTGTTGTATATCTTTGGCAATTTCCAGAGCAGCCACAGTGATGAGGTCTGGTGTGAGGGTACACTTGCAATCACAGTGGGACTGAGGCTGGGCATGGGCTAGTCCACATAGAGGTGGCTTAGTGTCTGAATTGCCAGTGCAGGCTGAGGCCCTGGGGCCTGGGTCTGGGTCAGTGCAGAGGGTGGGGTTAATGCCAAGGGGCTGGGAGGTAGCCTTGTCACAAGAGGCACAACAATGGCTCATTATTGGAAACTGCATATAGCAGCATCTCCCTCTCTGGGATGTGTGCAACTATGACTGCAGTTACCACCCAGGCAAAAGCACCAGAGGCCCCTGTGGAGCAGGCTGCTATGATCCTCCATGAGGAACATTAAGGGGCCTCCACTGGGAAAGCTGAATGGTGGGGGATTGCCTGAGTGACTGCTGAGGTTATCAGTAGCAAAGGCTGCAGGGTCCTCCCACAGAGCAGGCCATGGGGTCCACAGTGGCACCACTTCTGGCTGATACCAATTATAAGAGTTATATCCTTCAGGATGGCTGTCACAGGAACTACCATTCTACGGGTTCCTCTAAAAGTGTGATCTCTGGTTGAGGTTTCCACGGCACCATATGCCTATCTCCCCCTCACAAGTTAATCAGAATTCTGAATCTCTTATATATTTTTTAAAATTCAACTTTCCTCTTTGTAGTTAATTTCTTCTATATCTTCCCCTTTCTTTGTTCCTAGGGATATCAGGGCTCTCAAGTGTGGCATCAGCTTCTAGCAATCCTTTGTGTGTGCTTATTCGTGGTTTTTTACTTTATTATGTTGCTGCACGTTTGTAATTGGACTCCTCAGCCCACTCAGCGTAATTGCCTTCTTGGATAATTGTTTAATTGCTGGTTTATGAAGGGTGAAGCCTGGTATCTCTTACTCTGCTATCCTGCTGACATTAGCTCCCCAGGACATCATTTTGAAGATAATATTTTGAACTTTGCCCTGACACTATTATGGAATAATACTTAGGCTTGATGGGGTGAGAATTAGAGCATTTAACAAGTAAAAGGGATGTGAATCGTTTGGGCCACAGGGTTGACTCATGCCAGTATATCCTTCAAGACTGCTGTCACAGGACCTACCATTCTATAGGATCCTCTAAACGTGTGATCTCTGGTTGAGGTTTCCAGGATGCCATATGCTTATCTCCTTCCACCAAGTTGATCAGAATTCTGAATCTCATGTTCTTGAAAATTTGACTTTCCTCTCTGTAGTTAATTTCTTCTATATGTATTCATCAAATAATATTTTTGGTTTATTTCTTTAAAATACTATAGGAAAGAATTCATACAAATTAAATGTAGTTTATGAATCTTTGTCTTTGTGCCTAGTGCTTTGTGTGTCTTAAGAAATATATTTCTGCATTGTTTATGGTATATGTTTTTATGCTCTTTTCTAAAAGCTTTATTTTGCCTATATATTTTAATTTATGATTCATTTAGAGTTGATATTTGCATAATGTAGAGGTGCAATGTAGAGATCAGGATTCATTTTGATGTAATATAGATATCTTATTGATCCAATACAGTTCAATTACTCTATATTTTTCAACAGATTACTGCTCGGGTCTGAAAGACTGTGTCTCATCCAAAATTCATGTTAACCCTATGCAACAGTATTAGAAAGTGAAGCCTTTGGGAGCTGATTACTCAAGAGAGTTTCACCCCTGTCAACAGCGTGAATGCCCAATGAAAGTGGCTTCACACAGAGTTTGTCTCTTTTGCCCTTCCTCCTTCACCACATGAAGACACAGCCACAAGGCACCATCTTGGAAGGCAGAGCAGCACTCATGAGACACCAAGATTGCCAATGCCATGACCTTGGATTTCCCAGCCTTCCCAGTTTCTCAGAACTGTGAGAAAGTACATGTCTCTTGTTTTAAATTACCTGACCAATATATTTTTGTTTTTCAGAATGAATGGTCTAAGACAATTGTGGTAATACTTTTATCGTTAATTGGGTGAATACATATGTGCGGATCTGTATTTAGATGATCTAACCCATTGCACAGGGTTATCATTCTCACTCTTCACCAACACAAAATACTTTAATTTTTGTTAGTTGTAACAGTGAGACCAGGTTCCAGGACCCTGGGAGGCTCAGCTCACTCCCCAGTAGGCTGTATTCTTCCAGGCCCTTGGTCTCTCACCCAAGAATGAGGGGGAGGACCCTATCAGACGCAGTGCACTTGTAAGTAAATATCAGACTCCAAAGAGTTTTGCAGAAAGTGATTTATTTAGGCAGAGAGAGAGAAAAGCAGAAAGAAACAGAAAAGAGAAAGAGTAGCTTCCATGAGGTTGTAGAAGGGGATCCAGACATGGATTCCACCCAGATGTGGGGGACAGGAACTTTTAACCTGGGAGGAATTCCCACCCCATTTATTTTTCCTGGCCTATGAAAGGAGTTCCTTTAAAATTCCGCTGGAGTGATTGATCTTTGCTTCTTTCCCGCATGCGTGAAAGTTTAAAAAAAGACCTCTAGTCCTCCGATTGGTGGGGAAGTGTGGTGCTGGGAAGTTCTTGCCTTTGAAACTGCGCCCACTTGTGGACCCGGGAAGAGAATACATTCCCTCAGTACCCCCTCTGAACAGGAAAGTCCAACTTCTGTTTGGACATGGGGCGTCGATCACTCTTTAGCTACTTCCTGCTGAAATGGGGCGTAGAGGGGCCCTGCAGTTGGGGTTTCCTCCAGAGGGGAGTCTTTCAGGGGTGCAGGTTGATCCTCAGGTCCACGATAGAGCTCATGAGCCAAGGACATCCGGGGTTCCAGTGGCAGGATTATATGTGACCTTACGGTTCTAGAAGAAACGAATGTGACAGGAAGGTTAAAGATGAAAAGCCCAGAGGCCACCAAATATCGAATGGTTATAAACAGGCCCAGGAGAGGATATAACCAGAACAGCCAGTGATTAAACAAGCTCCACAATACTATTTCTTGAAGGTTTTTAGCCCTGTGTTCAATTGATTCCTGAGTTCTTTAACTTTGTTTAAAACAACACATAATTGGTTTACAAAAGAGCAGCATATCTTCCTAGAAAGAGACAGGCTCCCTCTCTCTCTGTTGTTAGCAGATTTAGGGCCCTTTAACTTTGAAGAGCTATGGCAGCTAAAGAGTTGAGCTGTTTTGCAGAGTGAGCTGCCTTTGCAGAGAGAATTAGCAACCTTTTTATGTTATTAATTAACTCCTGAGATAGCTTATAGTAACTGAATAGAGGTAGTAACTTTTCTAATGTCAGCACCAAGTTTTCCTATTATTTTGACCCCGCCCCATCAAAGGAATAATTGGAGTTTGAGAGATAGCAAAATTAAGAGTTATAGTTCTGTTAATGCCAGGATATAAATTAGACTCATGAGTGGTTACTTTCCCTGGGATCTTGTTGGAAGAGCAGGTGTAGATCATCTAATGGCTTGCAGGTATATGAAGGGTCATCTTCTAGAACTTTAGACTGCAGAGTGGAGGTTTTATGACTTCCTTCAGGAGGAGTCCAAGGCTTCAGCTGATTGTGATGAATCCATGAGTCAATTTCCACCACCTTAATTGTCACTGAGGTAGACAGAATAACTGAAAATGATCTCCCCAAGATGGGCCTAGAGAGGGAGAGTCTGAGGGGAGAGATTTTACAAGCACTGACTCTCCAGGGTAGAGCAACTCTTTCCCTTTTTCCCTAGGGTGTCCTTCAGGTAAAGTTTTAAGAGCCTGTTGGTACTTAGCCAAGGAGGTTATATCTTTTATTAAGTCTGCTATTTCCTTGTCTAATACAAGATCATTAGTAAGAAAGGGCAGTCCATAAAGCATGTTCTAGGAGCTGAGAGAAATATCAGGAAACTGTTCATCCTAGGACTCAGCAGATAGTTACAGACTTAGAGGACAACTGTCCAGGTCAGGAGAGTAATACTGAGAAGGCCGTGCCAGTGTCCAGGAGGTGGTCAACTTCCTGGCCTTCTATGGTCAGCTTTACCAGGGGCTCATTGAGGGTGATGATGCGAGCTGGCACTTGCCCCAGGCACCCTTAGTCCTGCAGTTCGATCATCTGTTAGACATATCAGGCCCTGGGAACCTTCGTCCCCTGGGACAGTGTGATTTCCAGTGATCCCCTTGGCACAGTGGGCAAGGACTAGGAGGTGGTCTATTCCTCTGGGGACAATTTCTTATAAAATGTCCCCTCTGACCGCACTGGTAACAAGCTCTGGCAGCCTGGTGGCTAACCCAAGGCCTTCCCTCATTTGAGCCCCTGGGGTCTGCTTGCCTGAAGGCCATGATTGAGGCAGCAGGCTTTCTCTGATCTCTCCTGTTCCTTTCAGCCTGTTCCTCCTTGTCTCTATTATAAAACACTGAGGTTGCCAGGTTCAGTAATGATTCTACACTCTGTACTGGCCCCAAGGCCAGCTTCTGGAGCTTCCTCCTAATATCTGCTGCTGACTGCATAATAAACTTGTCCTTTAGTATTAACTGACCCTCAATGGAGTCTGGTGACAGGGGAGTGTACTTTCTTAAGGCCTCCCGCAGTCGCTCAAGGAAAGCTGTTGGGTTTTCTTCCCTTCCCTGAGTTATGGTAGATAACATTGCATAGTTCATGGGCTTCTTCCTAGTTCTCCTTAATCCCTCAAGTATGCAGGTTAAGAAATGCTTACGGCTCCAGTCCCCCTGTTCTGAATCAGGATCCCAGTGAGGGTCTGTGCTAGGAACTGCTTGTTTACCTGTAGGAAATCGATCCTTTTCCTCTGGCGTCATTAGGTCATGCATTTGACTAAGGTACCAGTTGTCCCCAAACTCTTGAGCCGCTGCTAGAGCAGCCTCTCTCTCATTGCTGGTTAGCGTTTGATTAAGCAATAACATGATATCTTTCCAGTTTAAGTCAAAGGACTGACCCAGGCCTTGTAGAACATCTATGTACTTGTCTGGGTCATCTGAAAACTTTCCTAAGTCCACTTTAATTTGCTTTAAGTCAGAAAGTGAAAAGGGGGTGCGTACCTTGGTTGGGCCAAATTCTCCTCCTACTGCCTGTAGGGGGTAGAGGCTGGGCATCCTGGTAACCTGAGATGCCTTGGCCTTCTCGGCCCTCCTTGGCTCCTTTTGGGGCATAGGGGCTGAGGAGCCCTGGTTGGCATTGGTAGAGGTAGAAGCCACAGGGGGTTCCAAATGTGGAGATAGTCCTGAGGGGGACTGAGCAGGGTATGGGGAACAGGCCTGACAGAGCTGAGGCTTATTCCTTAGAGAAAAGAAAAGTTGCACGTAGGGGACCTCAAACCATTTACACTCACTTTTACAAAACAGGTCTAATTGTAGAATAGTGTCATAATCTATACTTCCCTTAGGAGGCCAGGTTTTTCCACTCAGCAGGGGGTATTTCGGCCACACAGTTCCGCAGAGAAAAACGAGCCGCTTCTTCTTCAAAGGTTGTGTGTCAAACTGGTCCCAATTTTCCAGGATACATCTTAATGGTGACTTTATTTTGGGAAGAGTAGCACCCATCTGAAATCAAACACAAGGGATGCCCGCATCCCTGGTTATTAATTGCAACCACTCGACCTGAAGCATCCCTCAGATAGGGCAAGGGATCTGGTGTGTCCCCCAGTCAGTACCTCATAATTTCTGTGTGGCCAAGATGCATGATAATCTTTTCAGGGCCTCCCATGTACTGGATTCAAATCATGTCTACCAGCGTCATGGGAACTCACGCTTACTGTCTGCATTCCTTTAGTGACCACCATAAAGACATGTAGACTCCTGGGATGGTTGGTTCATACTAGCACATCCCTAAACCAGACCAGTGAGGCTCGGGAGATGGGTACTAATATTCCCAAGCAAAAGTCCAATTTACACAGGCCAGATTATAAAACTGCCCTAGGAGGGTAAACGTCTAGGGAGGGACCTTTATGCACACAATTCAAAGAAGGTGGGCCATGTGACTGAGGCTGGAACCATACCCTCAGGACCCAGGCTTCCTTCCCCACGCCATTTTCCATTATAGGAAAATGCCCTTAGGGTTGTGGGGCCAGCAATTAACTATTTGGGCCTAGGACCCGGTTTGACTATGACCTTCTAGATGGAGACTTTCTGCTGTAGAGAAAGCCAATCCCAAGCAAGACAAATTATATACAAAACACAAAGTTCCATAGCCTTCAGCTTCTGGATTCCCCACAAGGCTTCCCCAGTTCAAGACCGATACCACCAGGGATTTAACTGGCAACCTCACAGCTGCCAGCCATACACCCTAACCCCTATACCATTTGGCTGCTTGTACTAAGGGGCTGCCAGGAAGACGTCTGCCTTATGGAAATCTGGATCCAGGTGTGGGCCTGAAGCTCTGGGCAGGGCTTGCAGCCAGCGGCTGCTTTTTGCTTCAGCCACTGTCTCCTTACAATGCGCCAAAAGAAAAAAACTGCTTGCCGCTGTGAGTTTGAAAGCCAGGTGCATTCCTGTTTGGGAGCCTGCAGCTTCTGCTGCATTTGACTGGAGGAAGATGGAGAGGCTTAACTGGCTGTGGCCCCAGGCCACTGGGCTCCCCGATCCCACACAGGCCCAGGCCATATCTCCCCCCATCTCCGCTGTTTTGCTCCCTCCCCACAGTGCCGGTGACTGTGGCTTTTAACAGACCAAGCACATCCCCGGGGCTAAGCTGCGGTTCCTGTGGTCCCAGTTTATAGCTGGGAGGTGAGGCCTGTGAGTGAATGGCCCCAGGGAGAGCGCTTACCCGTTCCATCCCCCACAGGCTTAGTTTGTCACCGGCACAGCTGGTCCTGCCCAGTTTCTACAGATAGCATCTGCCTGCCCCGCCTCCTGCAGGTGCTTGACCCAGAGATGCAGCCTAGAGAGAGAGGGAGCAAGAGATAAAGAGAGAGAGTTTGGAAAAAAGAACTGTGCCTTTATGTCTGGCTGGCCAGCACCCCTTAAAGACAGGCTGGGGACTGGATCAGCAACCAGGCCTTGCTGGGCCCTGACCCAATGGCCTGGTGCAGCCGCTCCCAGTGTCTCCTTAAAACAACAGGACAGATTTTAAGTGAGAGAGGTCAAACTCACTTACCACTTCGAAGGAACAGTTTCTTACTCCGTACCTTCTCCTGGCTGGCTCACCAATACTGAGACCCGGTTCCGGGACCCTGGGGAGACTCAGCTCACTCCCTGGTGGGCTATGTTCTTCCAGGTCCTTGGTCTCTCACTCACCCAAGAATAGGAGGGAGGACCCCGTCAGACGTGGTGCACTTGTAAGTAAATATCAGACCCCGAAGAGTTTTGCAGAAAGTGATTTATTTAGGCAGAGAGAGAGAGAGGAAGGAGAAAGAAATAGAAAAGACAAAGAGCAGCTTCCACGAGGTCATGGAAAGGGATCCAGAAATGGAGTCCACCTGGATGTGGGGGAAAGGAGCTTTTAGCCTGGGAGGAATTCCCACCCCATTTAATTTTTCTGACCTATGAAAAGAGTTCCTTTAAACTTCCGCTGGAGTGATTGATCTTTGATTCTTTCCCGCGCGCGCGAAAGTTTAGACAAAGACCTCTAGTCCCTGTATGGGCGGGGTGGGGGGGGGGCGGGGTGGAGGCGGGATATGGCGTTGGAAAATTCTTGTCTTTGAAACTACACCCCCTTGTGGACCCGGGAGGAGCATACATTTCCTCAAAAGGATTTTATACTGCTTGGAGTTATTCCTTCAATAATCTTCTCCTCCTCCTCTTCCTCCTTTTTCTTCTCCTTCTTCCTCTTCCTCTTCTTCTCCTTCTTCCTCTTCCTGTTCTTCTCCTTCTCCTTTTTCCTCTTCCTCTTCCTCTCCCTCTTCCTCTTTCTCTTCTTCTTCTTCTCCTCCTTCTCCTTCTCCTTCTCCTTCTTCTTCCTCCTCCCCCTCTTCTTCAACTTTTTTTTGAGACAGTTTTTCTTTTGCTGTGTTGCCCAGGCTGGAGTGCAGTGCTATAATCTTGTGTCTCTGCAACCTCCACCCTTTGGTTTCAAGCAATTCTGAGCAGCTGAGACTACAGGAATGTGTCAGTATGCCTGTATTTTTTTAGTAGAGTTGAGGTTTCACCATCTTGGCCAGCATGGTCTAACTCCTGACCTCAAGCAATCTGCCTACCTCCACCTCCCAAAGTGCTGGGATTACAGGTATGAGCCACCACAACCACCCTATTATTATTATTATTTAGATAGAGTTTCACATTTGTTGCCCAGGCTGGAGTACAATGGTCTGATCTCAGCTCACCACAACCTCCACCTCCCGTGTTCAAGTGATTCTCTTGCCTCAGCCTCCTGAGTAGCTGGGATTACAGGCATGTGCCACCACACCCAGCTAATTTTGTATTTTTAGTAAAGACAGGGTTTTTCCATGTTGGTCAGGCTGGTCTTGAACTCCTGACCTCAGGTGATCTGGCCTCTCAAAGTGCTGGGTTTATAGGAGTTAGTCACTGCGCCTGGTGTGGCCTGTTATTCTTATGCAAGATTCCAATGGCTATTGGAAAGGTCCAGTCATAGCTTTTCTAAAGTAATTTTGTAATTTGAATGCATGTGTGATATGTATGTACATATGTATGTATCCATCTATCTATATATACACACACTATATATATAAAACATACATATAAATATCACTATATATACACACACACACTATATATAAATATATATATATATATATATATATATGAAGCATTTTAATTTCACAAAAGTTCTCTGAGATTTTAGTTGTCACTGTATTGAATTAATTTGGGGAGAATTATTTTACTCACAGTATTAGCTTTTACAATGCATGAATGTGATATAAGCTTCTATTTAATGAAGTCTCCATTGTTTTCTCTCAATAAAACTGAGCAGCCATCATAGTAGCCTACTCTAAAGAAACAGAAGGTTTGAGCAAAAAACACCAGCAGTCTTGTGGAGGTTTGGTTTCACATGGAATCACTGTGGAATACCCACTACTATGCTAATAACAGGATTAAAGTGCAAAATCTTCATGCTACAGCCTGCTGATAACGAGACTGAAGTTTTCCCCAAATCCACTGCCACCCCACTGGGCTGAGACATTGGTGGTCCTGGTGGATACACCATGGATGAGAAGCCTGGGAGCCTGCCCAGGTTTCCACTGATACCTGCTAAGGAGCTGCTAATACTTGAATTGGCTCTGCAGGTGACGGTGGCTTTTTCCCCCAGAGATAAAGACAGGGAGGTTGCAGACTATGTCATCACGATTTCTCTGGTGGTATCTGAATTGGAATAAATACAGAAATGTCACACACATAAACTAGATCATACTTATTGTCTTCCCAGTACGCTGATCTACAATGAGCTTGAATTATTGTGCCTTCCCAGCAGGTGGTGCCAGGTGACAGGATTCAACAAGGTTGAGAGAGTTTCACTGACATGCAGAACCATCCAGTGTTTCCTGCACCTGGAGTCAGAGGAACAAGAATCAGAGCAGCTGAGCTGGAGCTTCCATGGTTCCCTCTGGGTCCTAACTGAATAGCTCCTCCACAGAGCTACCCCAGACATTGATATGGACTCTGGACAGCAGGGTGGCTGCAAGAGACATACATAACAGCCACAGTTGGTGCTAGGCTTCGGAACTGCAGAGACTACTTGCCTCCTCCTCTGTGTACTAAGCAGCCCATGCTGAGGTGGTCAGGTTAGAAAAGACTGTTGATTCAGCCCTTAGTGCAGCATTCAATACACAAGAAGCCTTGAAAATGTCAGTAGATGGCAATTGGTATTGTAGATGGTGTTTCTGTTGTTGCTGTTACTGTTATTATTATTATTATTATTTTAATATTTCCTTGGATATGGGCTATTTTTATTTGCTTAGTTCTCTACCTTTAAAAACACCTCCTGTAGTGAATAGATTCAAAGACTATGCTCTGGACACACTCCTTTACAGGCTTGAAATAGAAATGTCATTTCAGAATGAATTTAAGGTTTCAGAGATTTATGTCATGAAGAAAAGAAGTTTTCTTTTTCCTTTTTTAAAAATTTCATTGTATATTTGTATTTCAATTATTCTATATTTAAACCTCAAACAACATTAGTTTGTTTCATATTTTAAAATGCAAAGATAAAAAGAAAAACATTTGATATTTAACACTGGTTCTTTAGCTCACCTAACCAATCCTTGTATTATAACAAGTCTCCTTTAAGCATTAACCTGGTTCCTTGCATATCTTCTTTCCCTCTTTCTACTTAAAGGCCAAATATTTTAAAGGCTCAGAAAAAGAAATGCTTATATTTCTATTGTGTATATCACTTATCTTTGTAAACATTATTTGTGTATTGCATGGAAAGAAGTTTTCAAAGGACTGAAGTCCCATGCAGGACTCCATCCCTACAAAACATTCCTAGAAATAGGCAACACTTCATAACAGACCACAGAGGAGAGTGCAGCTGCTGGCACTACTGGCCCTCACTAGAAAACCATCCTGGGAGGAAGGCTTATGCCTAGGGTTGTACCACCATTGGAGAGACTCTCTGGTTCTGCTGGCCCACTGTAATCAACTTGACCATGGTGGTTAGTCTGATCTTTGATGTGTGGTACAATGTTAGGGGATCAGGAGAGGTTGTAGTTCTTGGAAAGTTGGATGCTTAGAAATGCCAGTAGTCATGTGAGCCTCCTTAGTTGAAATTCACATTGCTGAGCCCATGCGTGGACCTCACTGGGAAACCTAGGAAGTGACTGACTGACATCCCTGTCTTGGATCATCTTAATTATTGAGAGCCTGCTGCTCAGTAGTGGCCTATAGATGGGTATTCACTTGGAAAACCATTGTTTTCAATCTAGGTTCATTTTGAAAAGTCCAGTTATAGCTTTTCTAAAATAATTTTGTCTGCAATCCTTCAGCTGTTTCTTCTAAGACCTGATAAGCTGTCAAATCCAGCAGTCAATGTCATCGAATTGCCAGTCACTCTTTGGAAAGTGACCATGAGAGGTAACTCTTGAATTTTACCCAGCGTTGTGATTTCCACTCTGCCAGGACATTCTTGACTTAGCCGTGGTATGATATCACTTAAGTACAAATCTCACAAATAGGAAGGCAAAATTGTGTCTTCAAATGCAGAAACAATTCAGAAACAAACAGAAACACCTGGATTAACCTAGAATTGTAACCTTATTTAGACATGAATACATACAAACATAAATATGTGCAGCCAATAATACACGAAATAATACACTGCCTGTGTACCTACATGTATATTATAAACATATGTGCACATTTCTATCAATGATGTAACCATTTTTACTCAAATCATATTTATGATGTTCCTATTTTTACTCAAATTTTACTGTTTTAATCTCCTTTTAAAAATCTTTATGAATGCACTGCTAAAATTTAGACTAAGCCCATACATTTAAATAAAATACATGTATCTGTATGGGCAGATGTGAAAATATTTAATGGTATTTGCATAATAATGGTTGATAACTAATCACTCAACTCAGTAAGTTATATGTTAAGCATGGATTTTCATGTTCATGGATTTTCATGTTAATGATTTTGGCTGATCCAGGCAGAGCTCAGCTGAGTGTTTCTACTGCAACTTATGTGAGCTGCACTGAGCTTATCTCCAGTGTATGAATTGTGTTTTATTTGGGCTCAAGCCTGAAAGGCAGTAATGACTCAGTACATAACATTACCATGTTAAATTATAGGACTGAACAAAATCCCCAAACCAACATACACAGGCAAATATTTGATAGTGACATTGATAAATAATTGTTTCTTATCCTTTACAATCTCTCAAATATTTTCAAATTTAACTCTTCCTGAATTAGGAAGTAAAGATGGGTGTACTTTTTCAACATGTGGCTTTAAACAGAAATTTCCATAAATGTCCTCATATGGGGAAAAATCTGTTTATCTAAAGTAAATATTCCTTAAAGCATAGCTCTTAAACTTTGCATGGGTCACTTTTTAGCTTCCTAAAATGTAGGCTTTCATTCAGTTCATCTAAGGTGCTGCAATTTTGCATTGTTTTCATTTTTTTAATTGTAGTTGCTTACTTGCATTTGTTTACTTTATTTCTCAGATGTTATATATATTATGCAATAAAATGAAATAAAATGAGAAAAAGCTCTTCATTTTTCTGTTGACTCTGTGACCTAATGAACCTTTCTTCCTGTGATCCCAACTTGCTGATGATACTTAGAAGCACATCCCAACCTATCCTGCAGCCATTCTCTAACTGTGCTAATTTTGAGAGATGGGGAACTAGTGACCATACTGGGCTATCTGCCATTAACTCTCTCCATTATTATAATTACATAGTTCCTTTCTTTGTTCTTTCTTTCTTTCTTTCTTTTCTTTCTTTCTTTCTTTCTTTCTTTCTTTCTTTCTTTCTTTTTCTTTCTTTCTTTCTTTCTTTCTTTCTTTCTTTCTTTCTTTCTTTCTTTCTCTTTCTTTCTTTCTTCTTTCTTTCTCTCTCTCTCTCTTTCTTTCTTCTTTCTTTCTTTCTCTTTCTTTCTTCTTTTCTCTCTCTCTCTCTTTGTCTCTCTCTGTCTCTCTCTCTCTTTCTTTTTCTTTTTTCTTTGATGGAGTTTTGCTCTTGTCACCCAGGTTGGAGTGCAATGATACAATCTCAGATCACTGCAACCTCCACCTCTTGGCGTCAAGCAAATCTCCTGCCTCAGCCTTCTGAGTAGCTGGGATTATAGGCGCTTGCCACCATGCCTGGCTGACTTTTGTATTTTCAGTAGAGATGTGGTTTCGCCATGTTGGCCAGTCTGGTTTCAAACTCCTGATCTCAAGCCACCACACCTAGCCACCATTGCTTCTTGAAGTAGATTTCCCAGCACTCCTTTTGCCTTTCTGGTTTTCCAACTGTTATATGCTCTGGTCATTGAAAAGTTGTGGTTTAGACATGGATTTCCATATTAAGAAAAAGTCATCCCAAAAAGCCACCTAACTCTTAAGATGACTGAAGCTCCATCCCATGTGGAAACATGGGGACAATACCTGTAGGCTATTCCATCTGAGGAGACAGAGCTGGGGTATGCAGATTCCTACTCCTGTTATCATCTGTTGAGGGCTGCGTCTCTTAGTCTGTTTTGTCTTGGTATAACAGAATGCCTGAAACTGTAATTAATAAAGAACAGACAATTATCCTCTCACATTTCTGGAGGTTGGGAAGTCTAAGATTAAGGCACTGTCAGATTAGGATTTGGTTTATCTACTTTCAGGATGGCACTAGGAACCCTAAGTCCTCCAGAAGGAAGGAAGTCTATAATCAGAAGAGCAGAAAAGAGAGAGAAGGCCCACATCCACAAGTGGGAGAGAGCAGAGACTCACTCTTAGGAGCCTGCAACTCCCACACCC
The DNA here is from genome assembly GCF_001604975.1 of Cebus imitator. Taxonomy (NCBI): domain Eukaryota; kingdom Metazoa; phylum Chordata; class Mammalia; order Primates; family Cebidae; genus Cebus; species Cebus imitator. The sequence continues at coordinate 284,276 of NW_016107537.1, forward strand.
CAAGCATGGAAATAATAGAAAATCTTGAGTCTCTTCAAAGGACATTCCAAGCAGCTACCTAGCCTTAAGAAGTAAGTAAGTAATATGATAAGCGAGGAAGTAATAATAGCCTAAAACAATAGCCAAATAATCTAGAATCACAGGATGATTGTTTCTATTTTGATTACCTACAATACTTTACCTTTTGTTGTATGAACCTGGACCAGTGTTGTAATCCAAAGTCCTCAGATGCAATGACTCTATCTTTTATGAAATTAGGAGAGGCACTGCCATGTCTGCTGCTGGGGCTAAGGAGGATTAAAGAAACTCAGGGTGCAGGAATACCTCCCTTACCCCTTCTATGAAACTGCTCAGGGAACTTCAGAGTGTGGCTGCATCTGAGAAACACTCTCAGCAGATGGAGGCACCAGGAGAAGCAGCTGGGACATCCCAGCCTCACATCTGCTTCCTTGGGGAGTTCATTGGGTTTGTAACACTGAGAGAGGGTAATTTTATACTGTTCACCAATAATAAATTGCAGCAACTTCAGGCTGCTGATCATGAGAATAAAATCTGTCCTGGATACACTGCCACTGAACTGCAATAGGACCCTGGTTTGCAAATTGGATACATCATAGATCAGGAGCTCAGAAGCTTTTCCTGGCTTCTCTTGATATCAGGCTAAAACATGACTAATGCCCTACCCGACTCGCCTGGCATGTGAGGGTGACTCTCTCACCTAGAGAAGCAGACAGAGAATGGAGACTGGGTCATCTGGATGTCACATTTGGCTCTGAGATTGAAAATATAAAACTATTAACACTATTAACCATGTTGTGAGCGGGCTTTCCTGAATAGCCAGGTAGTACTGACCACACTGACAGAGTAAATTCCTAGTGATTTCCTTACTTATTTGGGAACCAGTGCAGTAGGAGCCCTAGGAGCTGAGCAGTGACCCCCATGTCCATGCTGTGTCTTGACTGGGACTGATGCTTGCAAAGGGTGTGACCAGCTTTTGCGTTGTTGAATATGAAAATTTGCTTTTCATATTACGAAATTCCTTTTCAAAATATGAAAATTTGTTGTGCCTTGTTGAATATGACAATTTGCACAGCTGCAAGAATGACTTTATCTCCATAATATTGCACAGGCCTAGTGTCTCCCAGGGGTCCTAAGATTAATCAGGCCTGCATATGCATGTCTGCAGAGAATATGTTTTTTTCTGGGGGGCCACAGGTCAGAATCTGTCTATTGTCTTGCAAGTAGAGTGCTCTTCTGCTCTATTCATGACCTACTTTTCTTGTTAGCTTCCCATCTAAGACCTGGCTTGTTAGAGAAGCACATCTCCAGAAACTGCAATAAATTTTAGATGTCTTCTGCATTTGGTGCTGATGAATATTATTGAGGCCAGAGAGACTTCTTCTTTGCTCTGATCCTCTAGAGCCCTTGATGTTGTAAATCATTGGCACTATCAGCCACCCATGCAGTGGGGTATAAGAAAGATGGATGGATACATAGATGGATATATAGAAGGACACAGTTATTTGTTGAAAAATAAGAAAAAGAAAATGTTAACATGTAATACGTGAAAATAGTGTAATGTTTTGCAAGGAAGGGTCCAGCCACTGGATGTGACATGGCTAACCTCTTATCTCAGGCATGTGATTGTCTTCTTCTATTTCTACATTTTCTTTCTTACTTCTTTCATCTAGGCCAACGTCAGAAATTTCCTTCCTCCACTTCTGAAAAGTCTCAGCTACTTTCTAGCTCTGTGTGTCATCATGCATTCCCACTCTAGAAGTTTTCTGAGTTTCTTGGATTAATATGTGTGTCTTTCATCATTCTTAAGCTAATTTCCTTCAGAGGCTGAGATGTTATACAGACCCAGTGCTCACATCTACTCTTGAATCTACTCTGTTCCATAAACTGTGCATCTCTATATTACCAATCTCTTCCAGTTTATAAGAAAAAGCAGTTCTTAATGATTGGGTTTAGGGAATTTGACCAAAGCAGGTTCAGAAAGAAAACCATGAACCAAAATGAAGGGAAGACCAAATTATTGCACAGGGTGTGAAACCCACACAGTATGTAAAGGGCTCTTATGTTGTGGAGTTGAGAGGGAAACCCAGCAGAGGTGTTGAAGCTATAGTGGAGAAAGGAGGATATCTCCACATAGGCGCTGAATGTGGGACACCCTCCTCCCACTAGTGCAGATGTCACAGCCGAAGCAGGATGAGCTTGAACCTGGAAAGCGGAGGTTGCAGTGAGCTGAGATTGCACCACTGCACTCCAGCCTGGATGACAGAACCAGAATGAGACTCCTTCTCAGAGAATAAAAAAAAAAAAGAAGTCAAAAAACAACAGATGCTGGCGAGGTTGTGGAGAAATAGGAAAACTTCTACACTGTTATTGGGAATATAAATTAGTTCAACCATTCTGGAAGACAGTGTGGCACTTCCTCAAAGATTTAGAACCATAAATACCATTTGACCCAACAATCCCATTACTGGGTACATACCAAAGGAATATAAACTATTCTATTACAAAGATGCATGCATACATATGTTTATTGCAGCATGATTCACGATAGTAAAGACATGAAATCAACTCAAATGCCCATTAATGATAAAATAGATAAAGAAAATGTGGTACATATACATCATGGAATACAATGCAGCCATAAAAAGAAATGAAATCATGTCCTTTGCAGGGATATGGATGGAGCTGGAAGCCATTATCTTCAGCAAACTAACGCAGGAACAGAAAACCAAATGCTGACGTTCTCACTTATAAATGGGAGCCGAACAATGAGAATACATGGACACATGGAAGCAAACAACACATTGGGGACTGTGGTGTATTGTGTTGAGGGAGAAGTGTGTCTGTCGGAGGAGTGTGTTGTTCCCTCCCATGCGTCCATGTGTTCTCATTGTTCGGCTCCCACTTATAGGTACCACACTGTCTTCCAGGTTCAAGTGATTCTTGTGCCTCAGTCCTTCAAAGAGCTGGGATTTCAGTCGCCCACCATACACCCAGCTAATTTTTGTATTTTTAGTACAGATGGGATTTCACCATATTGGCCAGGCTAGTCTTGAACTCTTGACCTCAAGTGATCCACTTACCTTGGCCTCCCAAAGTTCTGGGATTATAGGTATGAGTAACCATGCCAAAATTCTTGTTTTTTGACTTTTTAATAAACGCCATTCTGACTGGTGTGAGATGGTATCTCATTCTGGTTTTGATTTGCATTTCTCCAATGATTAGCGTTGTTGAGCTTTCTTTCATATAATTATTGGTTGCACATATGTCTTCTTGTAAGAAGTGTCTGCAACTTTTAAATGTTTTTTTTTTCTTGTAAATTTGTTTAAGTTCCTTATAGATTCTGGATATAAGATCTTTGTCAGATGAATAAATTGCAAAAATTTTCTCCCATTCTGTAGGTTATCGGTTCACTCTGATGATAGTTTCTTTTGCTATGCAGAGGCTCTTTAGTTTAGTTAGATTGCATTTGTCAATTTTTGTTTTTGTTGCAATTGCTTTTGGCAACAAAAGAAAAATTTGCCCAGCTGCAAGAATGTAGAAATTTGCAAAAATCTACACAGCTGCAAGATCATGAAATCTCTGCCTGTGTCTATGTCCTAAATGGTATTACCTAGATTTTTTCTAGGGTTTTTAAAAATAGATTTGGGTTTTATACTTAAATCTTTAATCCATCTTGAGTTCATCTTTATATAAGGTGTAAGGAAGGGATCCAACGTGAATTTTCTGCATATGGCTAGCCAATTCTCCCAGCACCATTTATTAAACAGGGGGAACCTTCCCCATGGCTTTTGTCAGGTTTGTTGAAGATCAGATGATTGTAGGTGTGCAGCCTTATTTCTGAGTTCTTCATTCTGTTCTATTTGTCTATGTCTCTTTTTGTACCAGTACTATGCTGTTTTGGTTAATATAGCTACATAGTTCTATTTACCATGACTGAATATTATTTTCGTGCTATGATTTCAAACTAAAGATAGCCTTTGGAAGTGCATCCAAGTATATACAGAGGCCATTACTTAACTGACAAAATCTTAAGAGTTGAGATATGTGACCACACTGGTATGTCAGCTGTCACTTCCTCATCATCACTATCATTCTGGAAGCACATTTGCCAGAAACCCTTTTCCTTCTCTGGTTTTTGGAAGAGTTGCCCAGTGAAGGGCCCTCCCTGAGATGAGAAAGTCAGAAAAGGAAGATTCAATACTCTCCATCAACACGTGCAACAGGCATATTGACAGAGGTGAGGACTGCAGAAGCACCAGGTGAAGTCCTCCAGGTGTCTGAGAGCATCTGCACCCCCACCATGGGGTTCTCAGAAAGGTCTGAGGACCACATGATTCACAACTGTACCTTCTCTATCATATGCATTCTAGATTCTGGAAGAGAATTCCTCTTTTCTAGTATTTGCATCTTTGACTACTATATACCCAAACCTTTTAAAGGCTATAGTATAGACTTTCATTCCGTTTTTTTTTTTTTTTTTTTTTTTTAAATCCTACTTGGAATACCGAGAGTGGCTCACTTTTGCTGTATGAATTCTGACCGATGCCAAAACTGAGATTCCTCAGGTGTAATCATCTCTTCTCAATGAAACCAAGAGAGGCATTGCCATGTCTATGCTACTGGGGATGAGGACAAGGAAAGACAGAAAAGATGAAGTGGGCCTTCATGGCCCCTTTACAAAAACTCTCCAGTGACCTTCTCAAATTGTGACTGCAATTTGAGAAACACTCAGCAGATGGAGGCACCAGAAGGATCATCTGGGACAGCTCAGCCTCACACATCTGCTCCCCTGGGTGATTTATGTTATGACTTGTAACACTGTGGGAGGGAGATTATCATACTGTTGACAGTAATATGTTGCGATATCTTCAGGCTGCAGGCTGCTGATGGTGAGAGTAAAATCTCTCCCAGATCCACTTCCACTGAACCTTGATGGGACCCCTGTTTCCAAATTTGATGCCCTGTAGATCAGGAGCTTAGGGGCTTTCCCTGGTTTCTGCTGATACCAGGCTAACCAGCTGCTAATACCCTGACTTGCCCGGCAAGTGATGGTGACTTTGTCTCCTACAGATGCAGACAGGTAAGATGGAGTCTGGGTCATCTGGATGTCACATTTGGCACCTGAGATTGGAATCATAAAAACAAACATTCATACAATCAATCACGTTATAAGAGGCCCTCCCTAAACATCCAGCCCAGTACTGAGCACACTGGCTGAGTAAATTCCCAGTGTTTTCCTTCCTTACCTGGGAGCCAGAGCAGCAGGAGCCCCAGGAGCTGAGTGGGAGCCCTCATGTCCATGCTGTGTCCTGACTGGGACTGACTCCTGCACAGGGTGTAGCCAGCCTACTAATAAGTCTGCAGAGCAAGGGGCTGTGTTCTGGGACATGCAAATCAGCAGGGGATGGGGCAGGCTGGGCACAGCTGCAGGGCTGGCTCATCTCAGTAACTCTGCACATAGGCAGTGTCCTCAGGATTCTAGGTCAGACCAGAGCAGCACAGATTTGTGTGTAAATAATGTGTTTCTTCCTGGGAGCTGTTTTGTTACAAAGGATGTTTTTGAATTAATGTCAGAATTTGAAATATTCCTGATGACTAGATGAAGTAATGTATTTTGTTGGTGTACAGAGATTATTTTTTAAAAAATACAATATAAGCTAAAATGTAAGAAAGTACATTGTGCTGTACTTACAACATTTCTGTTAGCATAGAATTATTCTATTTTTGGGAAGGAAATTGAAAAGGAAATGTATCAAAATTGCAATCCCTGTCTACACCCCATGTCCTTCCCTTTTCTTATACTGTTGCTGACTCCAATGGCCATCTATGCCCCTCACTGCTCTTTCTGAAGCTGGAGAAGGTGGCTCTGCCTGTATTCATAGCAGACTACAGGGACTCAAATGACCCTCTCTTTGGACAGTGCTATAAGTTTACTGTGTACCTCAAAATCCATCTGTTGTTAACTTCACCCTCAATGCAACAGAATTGGGAGGTAGGTCCTCTGAGAAATGTTTAAGTCATGAGAGCTCTGCCCTTATGAATCGATAAATCCACTATTAACAGGGCTTGTGTTATGGAACCAAACTGGAGTCCACTCACTCAGCTCAGTAAGATCAGATATTCACACTGAGTTTGCAGCAGGAGAAAGGAAGACTTTTTTTTTCTCTCTTTTTGCAGGGCATCAGGCAAAGAGAATTTGAGGCTCAAATCCTGGCCTCACTGATGGCTTGCAGGTAAGAGTTTTTTAAGGCAGGGGTAAATTTCAGGAAAGTAAAAATTACAGGTAAAATGGAAAATTAATACATGGAGGTCACATATTGGTTTTGGCCTACAAGGGCAGGATATCTTGAAGCAGGGGGTTACAAATCAAGGGTAGATTACAAGATTTCTAATTTGCAGTTGCTTAAGGAAGAAAAGCTTTGTTTAAAAATTTGGGTTCAGCAGAAAAGAACATTAGCTCAGGTTTAAAGATATGACTTTCACCAGGCCCCTCAGTAAGAAATTTAGAACAAAGAACCACGGTCAGAGCTCAGTCCCCATTTTCCCTTTTTATGTGGTGGCAGGTTCATTTGGAAGGGGTCTTGTTTTCTAAAAAACAACTCAGAGACATATATCAAAATGTCACCTTCAGTTTCTATAGGGGACCCAACCATCCTGTGATTCTAGCTTATTTGGCTATTGTTTTAGGCTACTATTACTTCCTTGCTTATCATGTTATTTACTTACTTATTAATGATAAGTAAGTGCTTAGAATGTCCTTTGAAAATACTCAAGATGTTCTATCATTTCCATGCAGGCTTCTACGAGTGAGTCTCTGCTCTCTCCCACTTGTGGATGTGGGCTCTCTCTCTTTCTGCTCTTCTGATCATGGATTTCCTTTCTTCTAGAGGACTCAGGGTTCATAATGCCATCTTGAAAGTAGATAAACCAAATCCTAATGGGACGTGTATTGATCTTAGACTTCTCATCCTCCAATGTAAGAGAATAATTGTCTGTTCTTCATTAATTACATTTTCAGGCATTCTGTTATACCAAGACAAAACAGGCTAAGAGACACAGCCCTCAAAAGATGATAACAGGAGTAGAAGTATACATACCCCAGCTCTCTCTCCTCAGATGGAATAGCCTAGAGGCATCATCCCCATGTTTTCACATGGGATGGAGCTTCAGTCATCTTAAAAGTTAGGTTGCTTTTTGGGGTGACTTTTACCATCCATCTTCTATTTCCTACTATACTTTTCTACTCCTTCCCAGTGTAAATAGGCTGCCTGCAGCTAATTCCTTCATTCTGGTGAACCCAATTCAAGATAGGGAAGAAATCCCTACTCTTGGAAAAAGGTGTCTCTACTCTGAATTCTTATCCCTTTTACTTTCTTGGTGCACAAGAAAATCCAGTAAGCACTTCATTTCCCTTTACCAATCTATCTTAGATTTGATTTAAGCAGTTGATTTCTTTTGACTCACAAAACAAAAGGAGCCTTTAAAATAGCTACACATAGCAGGTGTGGTGGCTCATGACTATAATTCAGCACTTTGGAAAGATTAGGTGGGCAGGTTGCTTGAGCCCAGAAGTTTGAGACCAGCCTTGTCAACGTGGCAGCAAAACTCCATCTCTACAAAAAAAATACAAAAAATTACCCAGACTCCGTGGCATGCTGCTGTATTTCTATTACTCTGGAAGCTGAGGTGAGAAGAATGCTTGAGCTCAGGAGCTGGAGGCTTCAGTGAGATGTAATTGCACCAATGCACTTTAGCCTGGTCCACAGAGTGAGATCCTGTCTCAAGAAACAAAACAAAACAAAATTCCACAAAGCTACATACCACAAATTCCACATTGGAGGCAGTGGAATAAACACTCCTCACCCTAAAAGCCCTAAGTCAGAGGGTCTCCAAGTCTCAGATTGTTTCCAGCTCTCTTACCTTATCAGTCGTGTGATTCTTTTACTCTACTTTAAGAGAGAACAGTTGTGGGAAATCATAAGTGTTTTTAACACAATAAATATTACCTCACCCCAAAGATATTCATGTCTTCATATCTGGAATCTGTGAATGTTACCTTGTGTGTCAAAAGAAACTTAGCAAATGTGATTAGATTAAGGTGTGTGAGGACAGGAGAGGGTCCTGGATTATCTGGGTGAGAGAACATAATCAGAAGATCCTATACTAGGGAGGTAGGAGGGTCACAGCAAGAGAGAAGCTGGGGCTACGAAGAGGGATGCTTGGGTAATGGGCAATGAGGCTATAGAACAGACAAGGTCGGGGCATCTTGAAGATGAAAATCAGAAAATCAGATTCTCTTCCCTTGAAACCTCCAGAAGGAATGGAGACCTACTGACTCCTCGATTTTAGCTCAGTGAGACTTCTGACCTTTAGAACTATAGGATAATACATTTGTGTTGTTTCAATCCAGTGTGGTTATGGTAATTTGTTATATCAGCAATAGAAAACTAATGCAAGAGGAAGAGATGGCTTCTGTCTTTCTGAGTGCATGGTTGACCTCTGTTCTCCAAAGTATTTCCACCTTGCTGTCACTTGTTGTCAATTTTGACAAGAGTCAACATTGTAAGGGGAGGTAGCGCCAGAATTCTTCTAAGGTAGAAAAATGTTAACATTTTCTTTCTCATGAGGACTCTCTCTGATGAGGC
>NW_016107537.1:293072-315737 GCF_001604975.1 Cebus imitator
GGGGTCTTTTTTTATAAGGACGCTAATCCTGTGGTATCAGGATCCTGCCCTGATCACCTCTTTAACCCTAATTACTTCCTTCAGACTCTATCTCCATATATAGCCATATTGGAGGTAAGAAATTCCAAATAGGAATTTGTGAAACACAGTTCAGTCCACAACAGGTGGGCTTTGGCAACACAGCCAAGGCAGTGGCAAAGGGCAAGATCAGGCTTCCTCTCTCAGAGGACTGGGGATTTTCCCACCACTAAGCAAACTAGCAGCTCTTCCCAGGTGATCCATGTCGCACAGGAGACCCCAGCCCAGCCTTAGGAGCTCTCTGTTGATAATGAGACACTATCACTTTTACTTCCTCATTACTTCTAAGACTAGGGTTCTATCTTTTGTCTACTATGGTGTTTGTCTGCCATCTAACGGTGGTTTCTAACAGGGCATCTTACAGAATTTTAGATGCTAGGGTCCAATGAGTGTTGACTCTGAATGAATCTTTTCCTGGGTACTCACGGAGTTGATCCTATTATATCTGTCAGTAGGCCAGATTTTATAGAAAACACAAAATGGTCCCTCCCCTTAATAAACTAGTTATCTAGTAGAGGACAAAGGATATGCAGGAACAATATTTGTCTCGAAACAATTAGAGTGGCTAGATTCTGCAATCCATGTGAGACACCAAAGGTGTGGTTTTGGAAAATAGAGGGTGCGCTGTGTAAGACCCTGTAGGACACATGGCAGGGGCTTGGGTGAGACTGCAGGCTCCTGGTTTGGATGTTAACACAGCCTCATTCCTATCTTCCCGGAAACCCTTTCAGAACAGCTCTGAGAACCACAGTAGCTTTCCAAGCTGAGGAAGCATCTGGGGACACTTGACCTTCTAAAAGAACAACTGCTGAGGTTTGTGCTCTTGGCTTTAGCACTGTGAGTAATCAGATGTCATCATTTAGGTTTGTGCTAAGCAAAATTATTTCCTAAGATTATGAAAATGTCTGTATTTATGAAGTGCAATAGGCTAGTCACTAGTCATATGTGGCTACTGAGCACGTGAAATATACCTGACATAACTGAGAAGGTACATTTTTTAATTTTAAGTATTTCTAATTTACATGTTTGTGGCTATGCATTGCTAGTGTTTACCATGTTTACCATGTGGAACAGCACAGTTTTAGACAGTAAAAACCAGTAATGTCATCAGGACACCCTAGCTTCTAACTGTTAAGCAAAGCTGTGACCCAGGACCACCGTACCACGCTGGGGTGGACCATGGCCAAGGTAGACAGAGCACATGGGTGGATCTCAGGAACCTTCCCTGGATTCTACCGTTTCCAGGCTGATGATGGAAACTATCTCTCTTGGAGACACTGATTGGGAAGCTGGAGATTGGGGCCCACATAGTTGCCGATAGAATCTGAGGTGGAAACAAAACACAGACCTCCCCCCGTTAATTATGTCCTTCTCCATAGGCTTCCCAGAAGAGTCCTGCTGGCTGATCAAGTGGTAGGTGACCAGTCCCATGGGACATTTGAACGCTGTCACATGGAGGGTTCATATGACTTCTGGCTCTCTGGGTTCTGGTTCCCAGAGCTGAAGCTAGGGAACCAGAACCCAGAGAGCCAGAGCCCCAGGTCCAGTGTCCAGTGCTGCCCTGCCTAAGGTGATCCCAACTCAAAGACAGCGACAGACCCATTGATAAGGGTTTAAGTGGCAGGGAAGGGCTTTGGGGAGCCTGCAAACTAGTAACAAGGGAAAGACCTGGGCTTCCAGCTTCTGAGCCAGGGAACATTCTATGCCATGAGTATGATGCAGGCCAAGGTGTTAAAAGAAAGATATTGTAGTAAATTCTATCTTTACAGGAATAAAAATCACAGAAGGAATCTGATTATTTAGCACTTGTTGGCTTTTTCAATGCACAACAGTTTGTCTAAAATTTCCTGGTCCCTGCCCTTTCTATCATGATCCCTTGATCTTTTCTGTTTCTGTGATCACTTGGCTGCCTCCTCACCATTCAGGTGCATCCTCAGTATGACCCTGGGGCCTTCCTTGAGCAGCACGAAGAAATGACCTCAGCCTCCAGATACCATACACCAATGCCTGGTTTTTATACAATTTGTCAACTACTGAAATTATTCTATTCACTTTTATTATGTGGTTATTATTCCCTGCATGACTCTTTCCTCTACTGAATATCAGCACTTGAGACCAAAAATTGTCTTAATTACTCACGTGTACCTAACCTTCACTCTATGGCTTTTACTTGCTCTGGAAAATGCTAACATTTAGTGAAAACAAATTGAATGAAAAACTATGTTTGTTTTACTTAATTGGGAAAAATATGGCACATTTTCCTTAACTAAAGACATTTAATGGGGGGGATCCAAGATGGCAGAATAAGAACAGCTCTGGGGTGCAGTTCCCAGTGAGAACAACGAAGAGGGTGAGTGATCACCACATTTCGAAACAAATTTTTACCACCCAGGAGGTTCCCAGGTTGAAAAGTGCCATGAGTTTCTGGCATGGCTGTTTCATCCAGCGCAATGGGTCTCTGCAAAAATCTCAGACAAATCTTGACAGCCATTTCAACTGGCACCTGGAATGGCTAGGAGACAGAGCTACTCATTCAATTGAAAAAAAGGTGGCTGAAACAAGGAGCCAAGTGATCTGGCTTAGGGGTCCCCACTCCCACGAAGACCAGCAATCTGAAATGCTCTGGTTTGAGAGTTTCACAGCAAATTCAGCTGTACCCAGGAGGGTCCAGTGTTGTTGGGGAAGGGCATCTGCCATTACCGAGGCAGTCCACGATTACTGAGGCAGTCCATCATTACCGAGGCAGTCCACGATTATTGAGGCAGTCTGCCATTACTGAGGCTGAACGCCATTACAGAGGCAGTTCTAACTATACCTCTATACGCAAAACTGCAAGGAAGTTCACACAACAGCTGGGCAGAGTCCATGGAAGCTCAGCAATGCCTCTGCTGGCAGACTGTGACTAGGTTACCTCCTTGCTGGGCAGGGCATTTCTGAAAAAAGGCAGCAGCATGCCAGGAACTTATAAATAAAGCCCCACCTTTCCAGGACAGAGCACCTGGGAAAAAAGATGGCTATGAGTTTTGCTGAAGCAGACTTAAACGTACCTGCCAAGCAGCTCTGAATGGAAAAACAGAGCTCCCAGCTTGGCACTTGAGCTCCTATAAGGGACAGACTGTCTCCTCAAACAGCTCCCTGAACCCTATATATCCAAACAGTCACCTCATAAAGGAGAGCACAGACTGTCATCTGGTGGATATCCTTCTGGGATGAAGATAATAGAAGAAGAAACTGGCAGCAACTGTTACTGTTCTGCAGCCGCCACAGGTGATCCCCAGGAAAGCAGAGTCTGGAGATTCATCAGTCCTAAAGCAGAGGGGCCTGACTGTTAGAAGGAAAACCAAAAGAACAGGAAGAAATAACTTCATCATCAACAAAAAGGGCTTCCACTCAGAGACCCCATCTGAAGGTCACCAACTACAAGACCATAGGTAGGTAAATCCATAAAGATGGGAAGAAACCAGTGCAAAAAGGATGAAAACACTGAAAACCAGAATGTCTCTCCTCCTCTAAGGGATCACAACTCCTCACCAGCAAGGGAACAAAGCTGGATGGAGAATGAGTCTGATGAATTGACAGAAACAGGCTTCAGAAGGTGGGTAATAACAAACTTCTCTGAGCTAAAGAACATGTTCTAACCCAATGCAAAGAAACTAAGAATGTTGAAAAATGGTTGGATGAAATACTAATGAGAATAAACAGCTTAGAGAAGAATATACATGACCTGATAGGCCTGAAAAACACATGTGAACTTTGTGAAGTATACGCAAGTTTCAATAGCCAAATCGACCAAGCAGAAGAAAGGATATCAGAGATTGAAGATCAACTCAATAAAATAAAATGAAAAGGCAAGATTGGAGAAAAAAGAGTGAAAAGAAATGAACAAAGCCACCAAGAAATATAGGATTATGTGAAAAAACCTAATCTACATTTGATAGGTGTACCTGAATGTGACGGAGAGAATGAATCCAAGCTGGAAAAAACACCCTTCAGGATATTAACCAGGAGAACTTCCCCAACCTAGCAAAGCAGGCCAACATTCAAGTCCAGGAAATACAAAGAACACCACAAAGATATTCCTCCAGAAGAGCAACTCCAAGGCACATAATCATCAGATTCACCAGGCTTGAACTGAAGGAAAAAATGCTAACAGCAGTCAGATAAAAAGTTTGGGTTACCCACGAAGGGAAGCCTATCAGACTCACAGCAGACCTCTTAGCAGAAACCCTGCAAGCCAGAAGAGAGTGGGGGCCAATATTCAACATCCTTAAGGAAAAAAACTTTCAATCCAGAATTTCATATCCAGCCAAACTAAGTTTCATAGCGAGGGAGAAATAAAATCCTTTACAAATAAGCAATTGCTGAGAGATTTCATCACCACCAGCACTGCCTTACAAGAGATCCTGAAAGAAACACTAAACATAGAAAGGAACAACCAGTACCAGTCACTCCAAAAACTTACCAAATGGTAAAGACCATTGGCACAGTGAAGAAACTGCATCAACTAATGGGCAAAACAACCAGATAGCATCAAAATGGCAGGATCAAATTCACACATAACAATATTAACCTTAAATGTAAATGGGTCAAATGCCCTAATCAAAAGACATAGACTGGCAAATTGGATAAAAAGTCAAAACCCATTGGTGTGCTGTATTCAGGAAACCCATCTCACGTGCAAGGACACACATGGGCTCAAAATAAAGGGATGGAGGGGGATTTACCAAGCAAATAGAGAGGAAAAAAAAGCAGGAGTTGCAATCCTAGTCTCTGGTAAAATGGACTTTAAACCAGCAAAGATCAAAAGAGACAAAGAAGGGCATTACACAATGGTAAAAGGATCAATCCAACAAGAAGAACTAACTATCCTAAACATAGATGCACCCAATACAGGAATACCCAGATACATAAAGCAAGTTCTTAATGACCTACAGAGAGACTTAGACTCCCACACAATAATAGTGGGAGACTTTAACATTCCACTGCCAATATTAGACAGATCAACAAGACAGAAAATTAACAAGCATATCCAGGACTTGAACTCAGACCTGGACCAAGCAAACCTAATAGACATCTACAGAGCTCTCCACCCCAAATCCACAGAATATACATCCTTCTTAGCACCACATCACACCTACTCTAAAATTGATCACATAATTGGAAGTAAATCACTCCTCAGCATATGCAAAAGAATGGAAATCATAAAAAACCGTTATCAGACCACAGTGCAATCAAATTAGAACTCAGGATTAAGAAACTAACTCAGAACCACAAAGCTTCATGGAAACTGAACAACTGGCTTTTGAATGTTGACTGGATAAACAATGAAATGAAGGCAGAAATAAAGATGTTCTTTGAAACCTATGAGAATGAAGACACAACATACCAGAAGCTCTGGGACAGATTTAAAGCAGTGTCTAGAGGAAAATATATAGCAATAAAGGTCCACATGAGAAGCAAGGAAAGATCTAAAATCGACACACTATCATCAAAATTGAAAGAGCTAGAGGAGCAAGGTCAAAAAAAAACTCAAAAGTTAGCAGAAGACAAGAAATAACTAAGATCAGAACAGAACTGAAGGAGATAGAGACAAAAAACCCTTCAAAAAATCAATAAATCCAGAAGCTGATTTTTTGAAAAGATCAACAAAATAGACCACTAGCCAGACTAATAAAAAAGAAAAGAGATAATCAAATAGATGCAATAAAAAATGATAAAGGGGATATCACCACTGATTCCACAGAAATACAAACTACCATCAGAGATTACTACAAACAACTCTATGCACATAAACCAGTAAACCTGGGAGAAATGGATAAATTCCTGGACACTTGCACCCTCCCAAGCTTAAACCAAGAAGAAGTCAAAACCCTGAATAGACAAATAACATGGGCTGAAGTTGAGGCAGCAATTAATAGCCTACCAACCAAAAAAAGCCCAAGTCCTGATGGGTTCACAGCCAAATTCTACCAGACATACAAAAAGTAGCTGGTACCACTCCTTCTGAAACTATTCCAAACAATCCAAAATGAGGGAATCCTTTCCAAATCATTTTATGAGACCAACAACAACCTGATACCAAAACCCAGCAGAGACTCAACAAGAAAAGAAAATTTCAGGCCAACATTCATGATAAACATACATGCAAAAATCTTCAATAAAATACTGGCAAACCGATTGCAACAGTACATCAAAAATCTTATCCATCACAATCAAGTGGGCTTCATCCCGGGTATGCAAGGCTGGTTCAACATATGCAAGTCTATAAATGTAATCCACCACATAAACAGAACCAAACACAAAAACCACATGATTATCTCAACAGACGTAGAGAAGGCCTTTGACAAAATTCAACAGCTCTTTATTCTAAAAAGCCTCAATAAACCAGGTATCAATGGAATGTATCTCAAAATAATAAAAGCTGTTTACAACAAACCCACAGCCAGTATCATACTGAATGGGTAAAAACTGGAAGCATTCTCTTTGAAATCGGCACTAGACAAAGATGCCCTCTCTCACTACTCCTGTTCAGTACAGTATTGGAAGTTCTAACCAGAGAAATCAGGCAAGAAAAATAAGGGTATTCAATTAAGAAAGGAGGAAATCAAATTGTCTCTATTTGCAGACCACATGATTGTATATTTAGAAGGCCACATCATCTCAGCCCAAAATCTCCTTAAACTGATAAGCAACTTCAGCAAAATCTCAGGATACAAAATGAATGTGTAGAAATCACAAGCATTCCTATACACCAATAGCAGACTTAAAGAGCGCCAAGTCAAGAGTGAACTCCCATTCACAATTGCTATAAGAGAATAAAATACCTAGGAATACAACTAACAAAGGATGTAAAGGACCTCTTAAGGAGAACTACAAACCACTGCTCAAGGAAATAAGAGAGGACACAAACAGATGGAAAAACATTCCATGCTCTTGGTAGGAAGAATCAATGTTGTGAAAATGGTCATACTGGCCAAAGTAACTTATATATTCAATGCTATCCCCATCAAGCTACCTATGACCTTCTTCATGAACTGGAAAAAAAAAAAAAACCTTAAACTTCCTAAGGAACCAAAAGAGAGCCCACATAGCCAAGACAATCCTAAACAAAAAGAACAAAGCTGGAGACATCACACTACCTGACTTCAAACTATACTACAAAGCTACAGTAATCAAAACAGCATGATATGGTACCAAAACAGAGATATAGACCAATGCAACAGAACAGAGGCCTTGGAGGCAAGGTCACACATCTACAACCATCTGATCTTTGACAAACTGGACAAAAATAAGCAATGGGGAAAGAATTCCTGTTTAATAAATGGTATTGGGAAAACTGGCTAGCCATGTGCAGAAAGCAGAAGCTGGACCTTTTCCTGACACCTTACACTAAAATTAACTCCAGATGGATTAAAGACGTAAACATAAGATGTAAAACCATAAAAACCCTAGAAGAAAATCTAGGCAAAACCATTCAGGACATAGGCATAGGCAAGGACTTCATGACTAAAATACCAAAAGCACTGGCAACAAAAGCCAAAATAGACAAATGAGACCTAATTAAACTCCAGAGCTTCTGCACAGCAAAAGAAACAATCATTAGAGTGAACCAGCAACCAACAGAATGGGAAAAAGTTTTTGCAATCTACCAATCTGACAAAGGGCTAATATCCAGAATCTACAAAGAACCTAAACAGATTTACAAGAAAAAAAAAACAAATCCATTCAAAAGTGGGTGACAGATATGAACAGACACTTTTCAAAAGAAGGCATATATGAGACCAACAAACATATGAAAAAATGCTTATCATCACTGGTCATTAGAGAAATGCAAATCAAAAGTACATTGAAATACCATCTCACTCCAGTCAGAATGGGGATCATTAAAAAATCTTCAGACAGATGCTGGAGAAAATGTGGAGATATAGGAACACTTTTATACTCTTGGTTGGAGTGTAACTTAGATCAACCATTGTGGAAGACAGTGTGGCAATTCCTTAAGGACCTAAAAATAGAAATGCCATTTGACCCAGCAATCCCATTACTGAGTATATATCCAAAGGATTATAAATTGTTCTATCATAAAGAATCATGCACACGTATGTTCACTGTGGCACTGTTTACAATAGCAAAGAACTGGAACCAACCCAAATGCCCATGGATGATAGACTGGACAAGGAAACTGTGGTACATATACACCATGGAATACTATGCAGCCATAAAAAACGACATTGATTCTTCCTAACCATGAGCATGGAATGTTTTTCGATCTGTTTGTGTCCTTTCTTATTTCTTTGAGCAGTGGTTTGTAGTTCTCCTTAAGAGGTCTTTTATATCCTTTGTTAGTTGTATTCCTACGTATTTTATTCTCTTTGTAGCAATTGTGAATGGGAGTTCACTCTCAATTTGGCTGTCTTTAAGTCTGTTACTCGTGTATAGGAATGCTTGTCTTTGTGTCAGATAGGAATGCTTGTTTTTGTGTCAGCAAACTGACACAAAAACAGAAAATCAAATACCACATGTTCTCACTCATAGGCGGGTGCTGAACAATGAGAAAACATGGACACAGGGAGGGGGGCATCACACACTGGGGACTGTTGAGGGTGGAATAGGAGAGGGACAGCAGTGCGTAGGAAGGTTGGGGAGGGATAACATGGGGAGAAATGTCAGATAGAGGTGACAGGGGGATGGAGGCAGCAAACCACATTGTCATGTATGTACCTATGCAACAATCCTGCATGATCTGCACATGTAACCCAGAACCTAAGGTGCAATAAAATATATATTTTTAAAAAGACATATAATCACTTTTATAGTTGAAAAAAGATCAACTGGACATGGAAAAACATATTTGTAGGAGTAACAGGCAAGTTCAGTAGCAGATCCACTGCCACTGAACCTCAAGTGTAACCCCCGGATGGACTGGGAAGTATACTTTGTAAGGAGCTTTAGGGCCTGACCTGGTTTCTGCTGGCCAGTGTAAGTAGTTGCTAATGTCCTTACTGGCCCAGCAGGTGATGATGACTGTCTCCCCTGGAATCACAGACAGAGAGGCTGGAGGCTAGGCTAGCAAAACCTCATCCCTGGAGGCTAAAACACACAGCAAACATTAGCACAGCCAAACTCTGTGTATGTGGACATCACCACTAATCTAGTTAGACAACAAGAAAGAATATGCATTACTCTTTAAAAATTCGGATTTAAAAAGCAAGCCAAAATTCACACAGTGCAGGGTTCCCACTCAAAGAAATTACAGATTGAAATTATACCCCCATACGGAAATATTCTCACGTAGAAACCAGAGCAGCAGAAACCCAAGGAGTTGTGAGGCGACAACATCCTTCTGCCTTGATTTGTCAGTTTTGCTCATGCCACATCCCAGAGAAAGGGTTTCTTATAAGATACACGACTACTTCACATGTAAGAGGAAGGATATATGCAATTAGGGGATGTCCTATCGGTTCAAATACACAGAGCACGTTGCTGTCAGAAGAGCGCCCTCCCCTCCCCTTCCTTTAGTGTGAGCGGCGCCCTCTGCTGGCGTCTGCAGATGAGTGATGCTGAGACAGGCAGAGCTCCAGTAGACCCAGCGCCCAGCTGCAGGGCCCAGCGACAGAGTGTACGCAGAGTCCATTAAGCTCTCTGTGAGGCTCTGCAGTCAGTCAACTGAGATGAACAGCAGCTCACATCCTCACTCTCGGCCTAGGGCTGTGTTAACTCTCCCGCTCTCTGTCACAACGAGGGCTGAAGAGACTTTGATCCTGTGAACACTTCAGATAGCATCACCCCATATAGTACTGTATTGACGTCATTCTGTTAATTAGATGTGATGAGTTGGACGTTGTAAGGACTCTGGATTTCTTAGGAAAACACATGTGCCCTAGAGGGTGAGAGCCTATCCCCAAAATTTCAAGAGCCTTTCACATTGGGGAAGATGTAGAGTTTAGAAAAGGTGTGTGAGTCATCCTCTTCAAGGCAGGGACAAATAATTACACCTTGCACCTCTGACCACTGAGAACGCAGCACAGTGTTGGCAAGGCCTCTCTAGAGTGTTGATACCACAAATTCCATGCCAGGGTCAACTACATGATCTCATTTATTAAGCCAACTTGGAAGGCTGTCTCTTTGGAGTGGGCTCAGAGAAGGGGAAGGTTTTAAAGCGGGTTTTGGGATTTGATACAAGTGGCTTTGCACTTAAGCCATATGATTCAGCACATTGCTTGGTACTAGATTCATCTGCGCTAGATAGGATTACTTTCTGAACTCTCTTGCAAGCTTCAAAAGAAAAAAAAAGAGTCACAGCAAAAGTCTCTAGGGTTCTAGAGCAAGACCATGAAATGCCCAGAAAACAAGCAAACAAACAAAAACACAAACAAATTCACTGTTCAAAATGAAGCTCCCATAATGTCACAGGGTCCTGGTAGACATGCCTATGAGGAATTTAGTTGTGTGACTAAGTTGCCCCTCATAAACTGGGAATGTCACTCTCACCAATTTTTAAGGATCTGTAAGGTTCAGCACCACTCAACAGTAGAATGAAGATGTTACTCTGGAGACTGAATATAAGTAGATTCAGAGGGAATTCTTTATTTCCATGGACAGGTGCTCCAGTTCCCTGTATCACTTTCTTCTCTCACACTAACACCTCTGCATCAGCTCACTCCTATGCCCTCTTGGGTTTTTCCAATCAGCTAATGCCAGACTGGAGGGTACAAAAAGAAAAAACAGAGAGAGAGAGAGAGAGAGAAATATAAGAACAACCTAGGCTTCTGCTTGAATAGATTAGCACCATATATTTGTGCAAGTAATGTGGACAGTGCTCACACTATGGCCACAATAATAGGTGGCTGTGACATATTCCCTTGAGTTAGCATGTACTTGAGCAGAGCACATGTTCATCAAATTATGTGAATAAAGAAATGTTCTGAGTCAAGTATACACATGGATTCCTGGAAATATGGGTGGCCAAGGTCCTGGAAAAGAAGCTTGGACAATCAGAGACAGGAAGCTGTAGAGAAGAGGCATGAGGATGCCCTCATGTGAGGAAAAATTACAGTTTGAGAATTTATTATGTCAATACAGCATAGAATATTGCCACAGATAAGACACCAAACAATCATCCATACTGGGAGACTCATCTATCACTGTGTAGAGGAACTATATCCAGCCTTTTCTTTTAACTTCCCTGGTATTTTCATAATATATTCCTAAGCAAAGTAGCCATAGTGACCTGAGTGGGACTATGTACTTGCATAGTAATATGAGCCATGCCTTACCACTACCATCTCCACCTGTATTAATCCAACTATTGCCACTTCTGGGTATCCGACTTGTCAGCAGCAGAGACAAGTGTCATCAACAAGTGAGTGATAATTTGGGATATTAGATCACTGCCCCCTGGAGGTGGCTGTGATACATCTTCACTGGGATTCTTCTACATTCTGGAGACATGTTTGTTTTTCCTGCTACCCCACTGCTCAGAGAGTGTACATTTTACTGATACGGGAATCTTTCCGAATCAGGGGCCTACATTACAGAGGAAAAGTGAAATTATAGACGCCTGATTATGGCATCCATTGGTCCTACCAAATCCGTTATCCAAAGAAGTCTACTTGGATGTATCATTCTGAAAACTTTAGATGCTTTATTTCAAGCAATAATAAATCTTTAAACAGGTGACCATGGTAGCAGGAATGAATGGTCCAGGAAGCAAAGGAACAAAAGTAGGAGAAGCTTCTCTAATCATCATTCACAGATACCCAGGTGGGCACTATGTGTTTCCAGTCATGTAATACTAGACCCTGCTCACCCAGGAGTGGATGCTTCTAGTTGGGAATGCTATAGGAGATCCTAAAGCTGAACCTAAAGCTATGGTAATGCAGGGCTCCCCATGAAAGTACAGAAAAAGACAATCAAATAATTACCTATTTTAACAAAGCTAAATAGTAAAGCTAACACATGGTGATAGTTTTCTGTTACTTATTTGGTGAGAGAAGAAGAATGTCTGGGAGTATATCTAGACTGAGGGACAGTGAAGAACACATTTCATAATCAGGGGGTGACTGTCCACACAATAATATAAAGTAAAATTGGTAATAATTAAAAGGAGGTAAAAAAGGGAAAACATCTTTAAGTAAATCCAGTACTAATGGGTGGCCAAGCCACAGCTCCAGCTCTACCAGAAGTCTATAAAGCAGGAGGCTCTAGGGCTCAACAAATGTATGCTACTTTTTTTTCAGTTTTATGTCCTGTGATATACTTCCCCCAGCTGCATCTTTCATGTGTGCTCATTTTTGGTTTCAGATCTGGAAAATACAAATCACCATTTTCAAAGTAACCATTACCGAATTAAAATTATTGCTGCCTGCTCTTAACCCTAGTTCAGTTGATTAAAAATATTTGATTGAAATTCGGGCAGCTACAGGCATACAATTACTCTAGAATATTTGTAGGTAGAGGTAAAAGAGCAAATAGTTTATCTGATTAAATCTCTGCCTCTCTGCAGTCCAGCAGCCACGGCAGTGATATAAACAGTGAGCCTTTTAGACTTGTGAAATTTCAGGACGGCATCATAACACAATATCTAAAATGTACAGATATCAATCAAAAAGCACTTTCATACCCCAAACTTGGAAAATATCAACTTGAATGAGAAAAGTCAATCAGTAAATAGTAAGCTCTATATAATAGGTATGTAAAAATTATCTTGAAAGGAATTTAAAGCAGCCATTATAAAAATGCATCATGGAATAATGCATTTCAAAAAAAATGCATGAAAAAAATGAAATAATAGAAAGCATCAGGAAGAAAATACAAAATATAACCAAGGAAAATGGAAATTTTAGAAATAAAAATAAGAAAACCTAAACAGAAATGATTAGTCAGAAAAAAAGCCCAGAATGCAGACTTAAAATATTAATAACATTAAATACATAAATTACGAAATTTGAAAAGAGACAGAGACTGGTGAATCTATAAGAAAAGTCTCAATTATATGTTGTCTGTAAGACAGTTACATCAAATATAACAGTACAAGTAAGTTGGATATAAAAGAAAGAAAAAATACATGCTTTAGTAACATTAATAAAAAGAAATCAGAAGTCATTAATATCAATATCAGATCATGTAGATTACAGATCCAAAGACAATTACCAAGGACAGAAAGAAATATTACATGAAAAAAAAAGAGTTCTATAATAAAACAAAGCAACTCTAAATTTGTATGCAGCAAACAACAGAGCAACAATATGTGTGTGGAAAAAACAAACAAAAATTACACTTGGAGACTTCAGTCCTCCAACTAGACAAAAATTGGCAAGGATAAAGAAGCATTCAACAACACCATCAACCCGCAGAATCAAACTGACAATTATAGAACACTCCAAACAACAATAGGGGAATTCAAATTTTTTAAAGTGCCTGCAGAACTTGTATCAAGCTAGGCTGTACCCTGTACACAAAATACTTCAACATGTTTAAAATAATTAAAATATCATGTGTGTGTTCTTTAACCTCAGAGGAATTGAGCCAGAAATCAATATTGAAAATATAATTGGAGAATTTACAAACACTTGAAAGATAAACAATATAGTTTTTTCCAAACAACTAGCTTTTTGTTTGCTTGGTGTTCACTATTGCTTTTCTGTTTTTAATTTTATTGATTTCCTCTCTAATGTTTATTATTTATTTTCTTCAGATTTTAAACCATTTGATTTAAATCCCCCGTTTCTGTAGTTTCATGAGGTGAAAGTTGAGATTATTGATGTTTATACTTTTAGTTGTACACACCACACCTTTGTTTATATATATATATGTCCAAATGCATATATATGTGCATGTCTGTATTAGTCCATTTTGAATTAGCATAAAGGAATACTTGAAACCAAGCAATTTATAAAGAAAAGAGGTTTATTTGGCTTACGGTTGTGCAAGCTGTACTAACAAGGCACCAGCATCTGTTCAACTTCTGGTGGGGCCTCTGGAAGCTTCTAATCATTGAAGAAAAGGAAGGGGAGCAGGAGCATCACATGGTGAGAGAGAGGGCAAGAGAGCAAGGAAGAGGTGCCAGGTTCTTTTAAACAACCAGCTCTAGAGTGACCTAATGTAGTGAGAACTCCTTCATTACCTTGGGAAGGGCACCAAGTAATTCATGAGAGATCCACCCCCATAACACATGTACTTTGTACCCAGTATGTGATCTTTTATCTCTTGCCAGCCCCTTCCCATTCACCTGAGTCCCCAAAATCCAATGTATCATTCTTACACCTTTGTGTTCTCATAGCTTAGCTCCCACATGTCAGTGAGAACATATGATGTTTGGTTTTCCATTCTTGAGTTATTTCACTTAGAATAATAGCCTCCAATTCCATCCAAGTTGGGTAGAATTCACCATCCAACGGCAAATGCCATTATTTCATTCCTTTTTATGGCTAAGTAGTATTCTACAGTATATATGTAACACAGTTTCTTTATCCACTCCTTGATTAATGGGCATTTGAGCTGGTTTCACATTTTTGCAATTGCAAATTGTGCTGCTGTAAACATGCATATGCAAATATCTTTTTTGTATAATGACTTCTTTTCCTCTGGGTAGATACTTAGGAGTGGGATTGCTGGATCAAATAATAGGTCTACTTTTAGTTCACTGTGGAATCGCCACACTGTTTTCAACAGTAGTTTTACTAGTTTACATTCCCACCACAGTGTAAAAGCATTCCCTTTTCACCGCATCCACACCAACATCTGTTAGTTTTTAATTTTTTTATGTCCATTCTTGCAATAGTGAGGTGATATTGCATTGTAGTTTTTATGTGCATTTCCCTGATAATTAGTGATGTTGAATATTTTTCCATATGTTTGTTGGCCATTTGTGTATCTTCTTTTGAGAATTGTCTATTCATATCCTTAGCCCACTTGGTAATGGGATTATTTGTTTTTTCTTGCTGATTTGTTTGAGTTCATTGTAGATTCTGGATATTAGTCCTTTGTCAGATGTATAGATCATAAAGATTTTCTCCCATTTTGTGGGTTGTCCATTAATTATGCTGATTATTTCTTTTGCTGTGCAGAAGCGTTTTAGTTTAATTAAGTCCCATATATTTATCTTTGTTTTTGTTGTATTTGCTTTGGGGTTTTTGGTCATGAAGTCTTTGTCCAAGCCAATGTTTAGAAGGGTTTCTCAGTGTTGTCTTCTTTAATGTTTATTATTTCAGGTCTTAGATTTAAGTCTTTGATCCACCTTCAGTTGATTTTTGTATAAGGTGAGGGATGATCCCAAAATCTCCTAGAACTGGTAAATGAATTCAGCAAAGTATCAGGATATAAAATTAATGTACACAAACCAATAGCTCTGCTATACACCAATAGCGATCAACCTGAGAGTGGAATCAAGGACTCAATCCCTTTCATGATAGCTGCAAACAAGAAAAATACTTGGGAAAATACCTAAGGACGTGAAAGACCTCTACAAGGAAAACTACAAGAAACTTCTGAAATAAATCATAGATGATGCAAACAAATGGAAATACATCCCATGCTCATGGATGGATAGCATCAATATTGTGAAATGACCATACTGCCAAAAGCAATCTACAAATTTAATGCAATTCCTATAGGAGTACCACCATCATTCTTCACAGAACTAGAAAATAAACTGTCCTAAAATTCATATGGAATTTTAAAAAGTCTGCATAACCAAGGAATACTAAGCCAAAAGAAAAAAATCTTGAGGCCTCACATTACCCAACTTCAAACTATACTATAAGGCCATAGTCACCAAAACAGCATCATACTAGTGTAAAAATAGATACATAAACCCATGGAACAGAATAGAGACCTCAGAAATAAAGTCAAATACTTAACAGCCTACGTGGGGAAAGGACACCCTATTCAACAAATAGTGCTGTGATAATTGACAAGCGACATGTAGAAGACTGTCCATAGGTTGTACAAGACTGTACCACAGTGTAGACTGCATTCTCATCTGAGACTCACTTGAGAACACAGGCCGTTTAAAGCTCTTCCAGATTGTTGCAGAATTAATTTTCCTGCATCCCTATGACTTAGGGCTTCAACTTATTGGATCATGGCTGAAGGTTGCTCTCAGGTCCTAGAGGCTGCAGGGAATTCCCTGCCATGTGATCTTCCCATAAGCAATGCACACATGCCTGTTTGCTTGCTCAAGGCCAGCAGAGAGTGTCTCTCTCCAGTGTGCTAAGACAGAGGCTTATATAATATAATGCAATCATTGGAAAGACATCTCCCCACTCTTGCCATTCTATATGAGTTAGAAGTGAGTCGTAGATTCTGCCTGCTCTCTGTGGGAGTAGATTATACAAGGCTGTGACTTATCAGGGAGAAGGTCATGCTAAGGTGTTCTAACATCTTCAGCTTTCTCAAGCATCAGATTGTTGATTCTGGGTGAGAAATCTGCCCCATGTCCACTGACAGTGAGTAGAGCTGGAACCCCAGGGCACACCCGGGAACCACACTTTATAAGAGATATTTTAGGCCAACCCAGCTTCTGTTGATGGAGTATAACACTAACAAAATATCTTAATTTGTCCTATCATGTTTATCCTAACATGTCTTTGAGGTTCCTCAATTGTACATATCATAAGCCAGTTCTCTGTATATATTCAAAATTTATATTTAATAATTGAAAAGCAGATTATGAAATAGTCTGCAAAACTAGACTCAGAGCAATAATGTCAATACTCAACTGTTTTGGACTAATGCTAGACTAGGTGAGACCATTTGCATGAGTGATAGAACAGGTACTGGATGCTAGACACTGCTGTAACCACCATTGGCCTGCTGCCTCTAGAAATGTGCACAAGGCCAAGGCAACCACAGATCTCAAAACATAAATATCATACAGCATTTTTTGTTTGTTAATTCAAATGCTTATTACCTCTATCATATATAATACCATAATTTATATTCTCTGTTCTGTATAAAAATACTATTGGAGCAGTCTTTAAATGTGGCATATTTAGAGTATACAGTTCTATGCATTTACTGCTGGAATATGAAAATCACATCTGGTATCAAACATTGTTAACTCTGACATAGTCATCATAATTTTTTCAGATTCTATTCCTTCATTTTCAACATAGATGTGATCACATCATGTGCATTTTGTTGATTGTTCTCAACATGAATTTCTCCTATTAAAAATATAATAACAAAGTTGGCATTCTCCATTTTAACTTAATTTAAAATGTAAAAGTAAAAGGAATGAGGCAGTAGTTCTTGGAAGAGAAACAAAAGCAATTCAACAAAAGCAATTCAACAAAAGCAGAAAGGAATGAGTAGTATATTTTAAAAATCATTTTTATAATGACATCATAGTGCTACAGACAAAATGAACCAAATTACCTAAAATTTCATGGGAGAAATGCCTATTTTAGGTAAACTGATGTTTTCTCTCATTGACTTATTTTACAAAACTTACCAAGCGTGAGTGTGGGTGGAGATTCCCGCTTGGACCAAACAGGGGGACTCTGAGGAAGGAAAATCCACATAAGTTTGGCAGTTCTTAAAGCTGCCTTAACAGAGTAGACAAGAGCTGACCCCTTAACTCCATGATGGTTTTCATTTTGAGACATTTGTTGAGATCTGGGTTAGGAAGAGTGGCTGGAGGCTGGATCAGAAACGTAGAGTGAAAGCTTCCACATTCTCCTGAGTTTCTCTTGTAACGCTGCACTAATGTCTTTCATGCAGGTCTAAAATATGGACCTTCAGCTCCCACTGATCTTCCCAGCCATAGCTCAGCCCTCGTTATCATATTAACTATTTTGATATAAGGTATCTCCTGAATGACCATTCTTGCTGGGTTGATTAGGAAGATGTGACATGACCTAAGGTAATTTTGCAGTAAGCCTTGAGTCACTAAAGTCCTAGAGCCCCACAAGAGGGACAACTTCCCTATGAGATTGCAGTGGCATCAGGGCACAGCCTTGAAGACCAAGCAGGGGTCTATTCAACACTGTGATTCTTTCCAAGAAATACTTACAAGTTTCCATCTGGGTGTGTAGCTCAACTCCAACCCCACCAGCATAGGGACTCCAGCAAACATGAGCAACAGAGCTGGGTTTGCTCCAACAGTTGACCTCTGCCACATGTCCTTCATGCTCGTCTTCACTGCTGCTGCCCAAAATCTTAATATTCTTGTTTTGTATTAGGCAAAAAATTATCATGCATTATCTAATATTTTTCAAAATTCTGTTGAATATGGCATTTAAAAAGTATGCTAATTCTTCCAGACTTGAATCTTTATTTTTAAAGCCCTTGATTTGCAATTCAGAAACCTCACATTTTATTTCAACCTGCTGTGCCTGAGACTGATCAAACACATTGGACACATGACTTATTTTTAAACAGATTTAACAAAGTCAACCTAGTAGCCCAAAACCAGATATGTGCATAGGTCTTACATGGATAATTCCTGAAACTATGGTATAAAATGCTATGCCTGTCCCTTTGCTGGAGAGATACATATGCTAAGAAAAAGTGGAAGTGTGAAGGTAGGGGAAGAAGAGAAACAGTCTGTATATTACCAAACAAACCCAGCTACATCTATAACCACTAACTATTCAACAAAAATAAAATCCAAACAAATATTAGTTTTAGGTTGACATGAACCAGCATTACTTACAAAGTCGTTACATTCAATGGTTTGAATTGAAAAATAGATGTAGGAAAAGTCTAGGAGGATTGAAATGAACTTTCATTCAGCTTTCTCCATTGTCATGTCTGGTTGCTCAGTGGGCACTTAGGCCCCGCCATTCTCCTGTAGGTTCTGCCTGAGGTGTAGCCCCTGCATGCCTGGGGACAGTTTCCTGCAACTCATCCCTGTAAGCTCTCTATTGTCTTGCTCTCTGTGGTGCCTGCTCCTAAGACAAACAATACATGTGGGCAGCTGGGCCACCCAGCAGGGAGGTGTGTGCTCAGGGCTATACCACTGTGGGATGACTTTGTACATTGCATGCAGTAATAAACTCCAACATCCTCAGGCTCCACCCTGCTGATTTTTAGCGTGAAATCTGTGCCTGACCCACTGCCATTGAACCTGTCTGGGACCCTAGAGGCCCTAGTGGAAACTTTGTAGATCAGGGGCTGTGGAGACTGGCCTGGCTTCTTCAGATACCAAGACAAATAGCTGTTTCCATCACTATGCAGGAGACTCTGACTAGACTTGTAGGAGATAGAGGCTGGCTCTCCATGGGTGATGAGCAGGGAAAGTGGAGACTGGGTCATCACAACATCCCCGCTGGATCCTAAAGTAATGAGAGAGAAGTGGAAGGTTATAAGCAAACATTAAGAGACATTTTCATTATTTGTTTTCTGTTAAATTTTTCAGGATAAATTATTATTTTTGTGAGGGCATTTTTGGTTTATATCCCAAAAACATCCAATTCCACAAAGAATCAAGATCTATGAGGCACAAGGGAGTTAACTGAATACTCTCATACCATCCACCTCTTTCTGTGTCAGTCTTTCCCAGAGCACAGGCCCTTGCTCCTTCTAGAATCTTTCTCACTGTCACAGATTTAAACATCACATATCCCATCCTGGAGGGCAAGGCGAGTACATGTACCCATGGACAGAACACACATGAAAGGCAGAGGGGCCCCCAGAGCTCACCCTCCCACCCCTTTCTCCTCCCCCCATCTCCCTTTATTCTTACCAGGGACCCAGAACATCAACAGCCCCAGGAGCTGAGCAGGGAGCCTCATGTGAGAAGGTGAACTGAGGAGTTCTGATCAGTCAAGGCAAGGTTAGAGCTGAGCTTTTATCTCAGACTCACAAGGGAAGGCCCTCCCTAAGGGACAATATGCAAATCCCCCATGGGTGAAGTGGGGTGGAAAGAGCCAAGGGGAGGGTGGAGAGGCTCTGTTGTGAGCAGAGTGACATAAAATATCCTCTGTATTTGAAGGACCTCTAATAAAGATAAAGTTGATATTGCCTGAGTGGCAGAAGTGACATATTTAATTGTCTCCATTCATTTTCTCTAATAGGTTTTTATTTTTTCTCACTTTCTCAGGCACATTTTAAACTTCTCTTTAATAGGTTGATTTTTCTTAATATTTGGTTATTCTTTTTAATGTTAAAGAGTCTAGTTTCTGTCTCTTTTTTGTCTTTTTTTTTCTTTAATGGAGATAAAGCACATAGAGTGAAGCTCATGAAACTGAAAAGTGAAACTGACTAAAGTTTATGTATATTCACTCTCCAGATGAAACCCTACAAAATTCCAAATTCTCCTGATGCTTCCCTCATGCACCATCTTAATTATTTCTCCTACTATTCCAACCAAGGTAACTGGCATTCTGTCATTCTGGCATTCTGGTATCTCTCACAATAGGTTGGGTTTTTCTAAGTTGGAAATTCACAGGAATTGAAGGAAGAGAATTTTTTGGTTTGCTTTCATTTTTGTTTGTTGTCTAAATTCTTTCTTACTGCTTGCTGCTTTTTTGGGAGGGTGGGGGTTTTAATTCTACTTCTGGGCTTGTGTGACTGCTTTTATTTCCTGAAATTATAAAGAATTTCCTCTTGAATATTTTCTAAGACATATCTGCTATTCATGAATCTATTAATATTTATTTACCAAGAAATATTTTTACTTTTCTTTTTTTTTGAGATGGAGTCTCGCTCTGTTGCCCAGGCTGGAGTGCAAAAGTGTACTCAGCTCACTGCAACCTCCATCTCCCGGGTTCAAGCAATTCTCCTGCCTCAGCCTGCAGAGTAGCTGAGATTACAGGCACGCACCACAACACCTGGTTAATTTTTGTATTTTTACTAGAGATTTCATCATGTTGGTCAGGCTGGCCTCGAACTCCTGACGTCATGATCCGCCCACCTCTGCCTCCCAGGGTGCTGGAATTTCAGGTGTAAGCCATCATACCCGGCCTTTTCTTTTATTGTTGAAGGATATTTTCACTGGAAATAGGATTCTTGGTTGCCTTTTTCCCCCCCAGAAGTTAGTTATCTTCTATACTCCCTGGGTCATAATGAAATATTAGCCAATGGCTTTACAATTGTTTCCCTGAAATTTTATGGTGAGTCTATTTTTTCTTTTTTTTTTTTTCCAGTGAGGAAGTATTTTTTTTTTCTGGGAAACA
The DNA here is from genome assembly GCF_001604975.1 of Cebus imitator. NCBI lineage: Eukaryota > Metazoa > Chordata > Mammalia > Primates > Cebidae > Cebus > Cebus imitator. The sequence continues at coordinate 314,273 of NW_016107537.1, forward strand.
AAAAAAAGAAAGAAAAAAGAAAGAAAGAAAGGAATGAAAGCGAGAAAGAGAAAGAGAAAGAGGGAGAGAGAACAGGAGTCTTGCTTTATTGCCCCAGCTAGAATGCAGTCTAAAAATGGATATTGAAAACCTCTTTTATGCCAATAATTGTGCTTAACAATGGAGACAGGAAGGAATAAGGGAGGAAAATAAACAAGCAGCCAACCAGTATTTCATTTAAACCTGTGAAATGCTATGTAATTACTGAGGAGTGATTTACTTCCAATTATGTAGTCATTTTTAGAGTAGGTGTGATGTGGTACTGATAAGAATGTATGTTTTATGAATTTGGGGTGGAGAGTTCTATGAATGCTTATTAAGTTTACTTGTTCCAGGTCTGAGTTCAAGTCCTGGATATCCTTGTTAATTTTCTGTATCGTTGATCTGTCTAATATTGACAATGTAACGTTAAAGTCTCCCAATATTATTGTGTGGGAGTCTAAGTCTATTTATAAGTCATTAAGAACTTGTCTTATATATCTGTGCTCCTGTATTGGGTGTGTATATATTTAGGATCATTAGCTCTTCTTGTTGCATTGATTCTTTTATCATAATGTAATGTCCTTCTTTGCCTCTTTTGATCTTTATTGCTTTAAAGTCTATTTTATCAGAGGTGAGAATTGCAACTCCTGCTTTTTATTTTTATTTTTATTTTTTACTTTCCATTTGGTTGGTAAATCTTCTGCCATCCCTTTGTTTTTGTGTATCCCTGCATGTGAGATGGGTCTGGATGCAGCATACCGATGGGTTTTGGCTTTTTATCCAATTTGCCTGTCTGTGTCTTTTAATTGGGGCATTTAGTTGATATAAATTTAGAATTAATAATAATATATGTGAGTTTAATACTGCTATTTGATGCTAGCTGGCTGTTTTGCCCATTAGTTGATGTAGATTTTTCATTATGTTGATGCTCTTTACTTTTTGGTATATTTTTGGAAAGGCTCATACTGGTTGTTCATTTCTATATGTGGTGCTTCTTTCAGAAGCTCTTGTAAAGCAGGCCTGATGGTGACGAAATCTCTGAGTACTTGCTTGTTCACAAAAGATTTTATTTTTCCTTCACTTATGAAGCTTAGTTTGGCTGGATATGAAATTCTGGCTTGAAAGTTCTTTTCTTTAAGGATATTGAATATTGGCCCCCACTCTCTTCTGGCTTGTAGGGTTTCTGCTGAGAGATCTGCTGTGAGTCTGATGGGCTTCCCTTTGTGGGTAACCTGACCTTTCTCTCTGGCTGTCCTTAGCATTTTCTCCTTCATTTCAACCCTGGTGAATCTGACGATTATGTGCCTTGAGGTTGCTCTTCATGAGGAATATCTTCGTGGTCTTCTCTGTATTACCTGGAGTTGAATATTGTCCTGCCTTGCTACGTTTTGAAAGTTTTCCTGAATAATATCCTGAAGAATATTTTCCAGCTTGGATTCATTCT
>NW_016107537.1:316187-319941 GCF_001604975.1 Cebus imitator
TCCACCTTCTGAAGCCTGATTCTGACAATTCATCACACTCATTCTCCATCAGGCCTTGTTCCCTTGCTGATGAGGAGCTGTGATTCCCTGAAGGAGGAGAGGCATTCTGATTTCAGATGTTTTTAGCCTTTTTGTGCTGGTTTCTTCCCATCTTTGTGGATTTATCCACCTGTCGTCTTTGTAATTGCTGACGTTCAGATTGGGTCGCTGAGTGGATGTCCAGCTTGTTGGTGGTGATGTTATTTCTGTTTCTTTGTTTTCCTTTGGTGGACGCCTCTCCCCCCACAGAGCTGGACCTTCCCGGGTTCAGCTGTGCTTGCTGTGAAACTCTCAACCGTCAGCGTTTCCAATTGCTGTTTTTTTGTGGGGGTGGGACCAGCTGAGCCTGATCACCTGGCTCCCTGCCTCGGAGCCCCCTTTTTTTCTTTTCCTAATTGAATGGTCAATTCTCTCCCAGGTGCCCCAGTGGCCTGCCGAAAAGGTGCCGGGATCTATGCAATTTCCCCTGCGGCGACCGAGTGGGCTGAAACAGCAGCACTGAGATTCGTGCAGCTTTTCTGCCCGGGAATCTCCTGGTCTGGCTCCCAGCCTCAGTCCCCCTTTCATTCAGCTGAATGGGTGACTCTGCCTTCCTGGAGCTCCAAACACCAACCAAAAGGGCACCCAGTCCCACATGCTCCGCACTGAGAACTGCTGCACTGGAACGCCAGCAAAACAGCCGCGCCGGCCAAAAGAGTCGTGCTGGCAACCCGTGAGGGTCCTCCGCTGGGAATCTCCTAGTCTGTAGGCAACAAAAATTCTTCTGGAAATCTGGTGTCCACTCACTCCCTGTGCCTTCACTGGGAGCGGCAATCCTCAGCTGCTGCTAGTTGGCCATCTTGGATCTCTCGAGTCTATTTTTTCTTGATGGATTAAGTTTTTCTTTTTGCCTTTCAACATTTTAACTATAATATGTTTAGTTATGAATCTCATAGTGTTTATTCTAACAGGCATTACTGAATTCCTTTAATCTACACTTTAATACATTTCATTAATTTTGAAAAGTTGTTGCAGTAATTTCTTCAAATATTTTTTCAGGTACTTTTTCTCTTCTACTTTTTGATTCCCATTGCACAAGTGTTGGTATTCTTCATATTGACCAATACATCTCTGAAGTTTCAAAATTTACTTTCTAAACTTTTTTTAAAATTTGGATTAATTTTCATTGATTTTGGTTTCAATTTCACCAATTCTGTCATCTTAAACTGCTGATAGGCATGTCTAGTGAATTTTACAATATGGCTATTGTTTTCTTCATTTCTAGAATTCTCATTTCCTCCTTTTTTATAGTTTCTATTTGCATATGGAAAGCCCCTACTTTTAACCATTAGTAGGGGCCCCAGAGCTTACCCTTCCACCTCATTCTCACTTCTCATCTCCCTCTGTCCTTAGCAGGAACCCAGAGCATTAGTAGCTCCAGGAGCTGAGCAGACTGACTTTCCATAGACAGTTTTTGTCATTGTTTTGTTTTTATTCTCTCAATATTGGTCACACTTTTCTTTTTCTTTGAAAGTTTTTTTAAATTTAAAACTGTACATTTTAGATAACGTCTTTCTAGATTCCATTTTATTGTCCTGAGCATTGTTAAATTCATTTTAATAGCTTGCCTGAACCTATACTGAAGAATCTACAACTCTCTGCCCCACCCCTCCAGGATGTTTTGATCACTGATATCTCTGTTAATTTTTCATTCTTAATTTTAATATTTAGCGGTTTTATAAAAGCTGCCTATGTGTTTGCTTAGTGGTCACTGATGATTTGAGCAGAAGTTTTGCTCAGATATCTGGAACTCATAAATCTACTTTCTGCCAATCCATCTGTATGTGGCCTGAAAAGTGCATACAAGACAGACTGCCCATCAATGATAGATCCTATAAAGAAAATGTGGCACATATATGCAACTATGGAATACTATGCAACCATAAAAAGCATGAATTTATGTTCTTTGCAGGGACATGGATGAAGCTGGAAACCATCATTCTCAGCAAATTAACAGAGAAACAGAAAACCAAACACCGCATGTTCTCACTCATGAGTGGGAGCCGAATGGTGAGAACACACGGACACAGGGAGGGGAACATCACACACCAGGGCCTATTAGGAGTTGGGAGACTAGGGGAGGGATAGCATTGGGAGAAATACCTAATGTAGATGATGGGGCGATGGATGCAGCAAACCACCATCATGGCACGTGTATACCTATGTAACAGACCCGCATGATCTGCACATGGACCCCAGAACTTAAAGTATAATAATAAAGTTTTTAAAATGTGTTTGAAGAAGTACAATATGGTTTTAAAAAATCAAATACTCACAACTTGACATCTCTTGCCAGAGAAAGCAGATGACTTTAAAGTCATGACTTTAAAAGTCATGACTTTTAAAAGATGACTTTTAAAAAAGGTGAAGTGATATTTCAGTTTTCCAAAACACCCTCATACATATGTTTTCACTTTGCCTTTTTTGCCTTTTCACTGGATAAAATTTTCATAGTCAATGGTGAGAAGAAATGCACTGGGCAGATCTGGGTGAGCATAAATAAAGGCTGAGCTATTTAGTATAGATCAAGACCAAATCATTTGGGTTTTAAAATCTGCAAGCTGGTCAATGAATAAAACCCCTCCTAGAATCTAATGTTGCTTGTAGATGAAACATACTTCGATTAGATTTAAGATTGTGTCCCATTACTCTTGGCTAAGTTGGTCTAGTGATGATAATAACGACTATTTTAGCACTAAATATTATAATTATAGTAATAACAAAATTAATAGCAGCATATGTTATGTGTTAGATGCTGTTCTAAATACTTTACCTTGTTTAAATTGTAAAAAAGACCTGTAAGGTAGATCATATTATTGTCACAGTTCCACAGATATGGAAACTGAGGCAAAGGGAGGTTAAGCAACTTTACTGATGTCATATGTTCTGTAAACATTAGAGCTGCACCCTCATCTAAAAGAGTTTAACTTCAGGGTGTCCCAAGATAATGTCTGGACTGTTGGATGCATATTGTCTGACTCTAATTCCAGAATGGATGCAGACTTCAGTGGTAACTGGAGTAGCATTAATAAAGCTACTTCCTTGAGACCTAGAGAATGACTGGAAAGCAAAAGAGTTTAACTGCTTGAAGAAAGAAGCAGATTTATAAAAAATAAAGTTCAGGAGTGTGAATAGAGTCTCTCAAAATTGTTAAGGCAAAGGGGGCTTGGTTTTTTGTTGATGGAAGTGTTTTACAGAGTCAAATGGCATGTTGATGAGAAGATCACCCAAGGAATTGTCCCCCAAATGGACAGCATCATCATTTGTATACAGGAAAACGGTACTGATACACTGAGGGGTCAAAATCTGGGCGCTGCTCCTCTGTACAGTTGTGGTTGTCCTTCTACCTTCAGTGCTAGGGTTACTTGAGTATTGCGCTTTGAGGCAGATTCAGGGCTCCTAGGAAATGTCCCTAAGCAGTAAGGGAAAGGTGTCCTCATTCTGACCAATTCTTCATTTTAGCCTAATCCCATCATCTACTAAGGGGCACAGGCACATTTGGGAAAGAAACTGAGAAATGGGACCACAGGTTTCTATTTTGTTCCTAGGAACAAGACTTTTGTCTTGTGCTAAATGCCATTAACCGAACCTAAATGATTGGAAAAGGAGGACACAGCAACACAATTCTATGACCAAGGATAGAAATTCTACACTCAGGCCGGACGCGGTGGCTCAC
>NW_016107537.1:320212-338361 GCF_001604975.1 Cebus imitator
AAAAAAAAAAAAAAAAAAGAAAAGAAATTCTACACTCAGGCTGAAACAACAGCCTTTTCTGACCTGACCACCCAGGTAAAAGGTGACCAACATGATATTTACACATCCACTCATATAGATAGATGAATTTTACCAAATGTGATGGTATATGTTTAATAAACCATTTAGAAAGATATTTAGAAGAAATTAAACTAAAAAATATTTGAATTACAAAAGTAAAATTTGCTTATTTGTTCAAAAAAAATGTGCATTTGTATATATTACTCAAAACTCAGTGGCTAATAACACTAAGCACTTATTTTCCTATTCATAGGTGTTCATGATAGCAATTATCTGGTTGATCGAGGAAGGGCTTAGCAGGGTGTTTCTGCTGCAGGGCGCTGAGCTTGTCTCCAGCCTTTGGATTGTATTTGATCTGGGGACAAAGTAGAGCCTATCCAAGGTACATTTATATGGCAGGCAGCAGAAGTCAACAAAATTTTCAAGCAAAGCTGAACAGGCAATTGTACATCTAATGATCAGCAACACAGGTGCACACAATTCTAATTTATTTTTTCACTTTGTTAATTCCTAAAGTTTCTAAAAATGTTTACTGTATTTAACTATAAAGTTATTTGCATCAATGATGGAGAAACAATTATGTTTTCCAAGTTTTACAATATTAAAAATGTTTTCAAATGTTTGCATTGGTTAGAGATAATGCTGGATATTTGTTGTTGGTGGTGTTGTTGTCTGAGATGGAGTCTTACCCTGTCACCCAAGCTCAAGTGCACTGGTGTGATCTCAGCTAACTGCAACCTCTGCCTCCCAAGTTCAAGTGATTCTTGTGCTTCAGCCTCCTGAGTAGCTGGGATTGTGGGCATGCACCACCATGCCCAGCTAATTTTTGTATATTTAGTAGAGAAGTGGTTTCCCCATGTTGGCCAGGCTAGTATGGAACTCCTGGCCTCTAGTGTTCTGCCCGCCTCGACCTCCCAGAGTGCTAGGATTACAGACATGAGACACTATACCGGGCCTCGATGTGTTTTTAACACGTGGCTTTAATGTAAATGGTCTTATTGTGGAAAAACACATTTAAACTAAATGTCTTCTAAAACATAGCTTTTAAAAATTCCTGTAGATTACTTGTATGCTTTTTAAAACATAGACCATTATGCAATATGTCTAAGATGCATCTGCTACTTTGCATTTGTAACATGCTCACAGTGATGCTGATGATAAAGTTAGAGAAGACAGAAAATGGTGCTGTCCATGCAGGCAGGTGACATTTCCTTGAGTAATCTTCTTATGGACACACCACTTGCTTCTGTACAACACTCTCATCAACCCAAAGTCAGGCTCTCTTCTCATCAAAAGTTTTGAGAACCTTTATTCCCACTGCTGAACCTCATGTCTGGCTGGCAACTGGACACATTTTGAGTAGCAAAGTGCTTTCATGCCAAGGAAACAATATATCATACGCATGTATAGGTGTTGTTTGTTTTGCAAGAAAAGTTGTTTCATTTGTCAAATAATTTCTATGTATCTAAGCAAGTTTCTCATTTTTCTGTTTATTTTATGACTGAATGAAGTGTTCTTGTAATGATCTCAGACTTGCTAATAATATGTGAAAGCACAAACAAATGTATCCTGAAGCCAACCCATAACTGGAAAATTCAAAGACGGGAAAATATTGACCTCACTTGGCTGTCAGCTCCTAATTCTCCATATTCAACTATCATTTCTAAAAGCACACTTCCCAAAACCCTTTTGTCTCTCTATGGTTTCTTTTTTTTTTTTTTTTTTTTTTTTTTTTTTATTGCCTTTTAGTTACTCAAAGAGGAGCCTACCCATTACATTTTAAAGTAAGAAGGCAGTGATTCAACACTGACACCTGCAGGCAGGCATGCAGACTGAGGTGAAGACTGGAGAATCACCTGGAGAGGTGCCACATCAACTGACAGCAACAGCACCCTTATATCTGAACTTCCTAGATGGAGGAGAAGACCACATGGTTAGATAGCCCATGAGTTTAGGAGCAAATGAGCTCTGGCTTCTGGCAGACCAACAGAGATTTCCCTGTTTCTAGTATCAGCTTCCTGACTACCATATCTCCTGGCATGTATTAGCAAATTTAATTCCATCAAGATGGTCATTATTAAAGAGACAAAACAAAACAAAACAGATGCTAATGAGACTGCAGAGAAAAGCCAATGCTTATACATTCCCTTTTGGGTGGAGTATAAATTAGTTCAGCCACTGTGGAAAACAATTTGGCAATTTCTCAAAGAACTTAAATCAGAACTATCATTCAACTTTATATACAAAACATCCTTTTGTATATATAGCAAAAGGAATATAAATCATTAGATCATAAAGACATATGTACATGTATGCTCATTGCAGCACTATTCACAATACCAAAGACATAGAATCAGCCTAAGTGCCCATCAATGGTAGACTGTATAAAGAAAATGTGACACAGACATACCATGGAATATTATGCAGCCATTAAAAATAATGATATAATGTCTTTTACAGCAACATGGATGGAGCTGGAGACCATTATCCTAAATGAACTAATGAAGGAACAGAAAATCACATCACCTGTGTTCTCACTTATAAGTGGGAACAAAACATTGAATACATATGAACACAAAAAAGGGACAAATAAACACCAGAGCCTACTTGAGGGTGGAGGGTGAGAGGAGACGAAGGATAAAAAAAAATGACCTATTAGGTGCTATACTTATTACCTGAGTGATAGAACAATATGTACACCAAACCCCCACAATATGCAATTTATCTATAGAACCAACCCACCCATGTACCCCTGAAACTAAAATAAATTATAATTATATGAAAGTTAAAAAATAAAATAAAACAATTTCTTCTTGAAATTGGTAGTTTCTTTTGAGTAGTTTCTCTTGTGATGTATGACCTAGACAGATGCAATAACTGAAATTCCTCAGGTATCATAATTGCTGTTATTTATTAAATCACCAAGACAGTGTCATGCCTGTGCTGCTGGGGCTGAGGAAGAAAAAATAGAGTTAGAATGCAGAGGAGCCTTCCTAAACCTCCAAATCCTGGCTTAATTAAAAAAAGGACGTCAGCAGAGAAAGGCACCATAAGGAGCAGCTGGGGCAGCCGAGCATCACACTTCTGTTTCCCTTGGTGGTTTATGTTATGACTTGTAACACTGTGGGAGGGAGCTTATCATACTGTTGACAGTAATATGTTGCGATATCTTCAGGCTGCAGACTGCTGATGGTGAGAGTAAAATCTGTCCCAGAGCCACTTCCACTGAACCTTGATGGGACCCCGCTTTGCAAACTGGATGCATAATAGATCAGGAGCTTAGGGGCTTTCCCTGGTTTCTGCTGATACCAGGCTAAATAACTGCTAATACCCTGACTTGCCCGGCAAGTGATGGTGACTTTGTCTCCTACAGATGCAGACAGGGAGGATGGAGTCTGGGTCATCTGGATGTCGCATCTGGCACCTGAGAATGGAAACATAAATACAAATATTCATACTATTAACCATGTTATAGGAAGACTTCCCTGAAAAGCCAGGCTACACTGAGCACACAGGGCTGAGTAAATTCCCAGTGTTCTTCTTCCTTACATGGGAGCCAGAGCAGCAGGAGCCCCAGGAGCTGAGCGGGGACCCTCATGTCCATGCTGTGTCCTGACTGGGCCTGACTCCTGCACAGGGTGTGACCGGACTATTAAGAAGTCTTCAGGGCTGAGGGCTGTGCTCTGGGAATATGCAAATCAGCAGCGGATGGGGCGGGCTGGGCACAGCTGCAGGGCTCCTTCATCTCAGTAACTCAACTCAGGGGCAGTGTCCCCAGGGTCCCGGGTCAGACCAGGGCAGCACAGACTTGTGTGGAGGGAAACTATTTCTCTCTAGAGGCCCTATAGTTACAAAAGAGATTTTTGAGGCAATTGCCAAAATTTAAAATGAATATAAGGTCTAGATTAAATAATGTATTTTTTATTGTATTGGAAGTATGTAGGAAAGTGTCATTGTTTGTAGGGAATGCATAATAAAGTCTTAGAGGGTGGCAGTATCAGGTTTTCACATTACTCCTAACTAGATTCAGTAGATATAAAAATCCTCTGTGCTGTAGTAACATTTCTGTCCATGTGAAATTGCTTTTTTTTTCAAAATGAAAAGAAAGATTTTATCAGTAGCACTTTAGTAAATTGTACTTTTCATTATACTAAAGTGCTACTGATATAATCTTATGTGGGTACCAGCATAATGTCAAGCAATTCACTTTCAGTGCACAAAGATGATACCATGATTCCTAAATGCAAGCATCACTCACAGAGGCCAATATCCAAAGCTATAGATCTCTTTAATATTTAGGGACTAAATGCACTGTACTTTACACTTTGGGAGGCTGAGGAGGGTGAATCACCTGATGTCAGAAGTTCGAGACCAGCCTGGGCAACGTGGTGAAACCCCATCTTTACTAAAATACAAAAATTAGCTAGGTGTGGTGATGCATGCCGATAATTCCAGCTGCTTGGGAGGCTGAGGCACAAGATTTGCTTGAACCCAGGAGGCATAGGTGGCAGTGAGCCGAGATTGGGCCACTGCACTCCAGCCTGGGTGACAGATGAAGACTGCATCCCAACAACAACAATAATAATGATAATTCAAGAAAATTTTCCTAATCTTGCTAGAGAGGTAGCTATCCAGATATAAGAAATTCCAAGACCTGCCAGTTACTATACAAAATGAATATCACCAAGGCATATAGTCACGAGACTGTTCAAGGTCAATGCTAATGAAAAAAATCTTAAAGGCACCTAGAGAAAAAGGTAGGGTCACAATTGCAACTTAAAAATAAAAAATAAAAAGACAAATGGGACCTAATTAAACTAAAGAGCTGCTTCTGCACAGCAAAATAATAATAATAATAATAATAACAGAAAAAAAGAAAAAAGAAAAAAAGAACCTATCAGCAGAGTAAACAAAGTGAAAAAGAAATATTTAAAAACTACACATCCTGCAAAAATCTATTAGCTAGACTCTTTAAAAAAACTTGAACAATAACAAGCAAAAAATAAGCCCTTTAAAAAGTGGGCAAAGAAAATGAACAGATACTTTTCAAAAAACAGACAAGCAGCCAACAAACATATCAAAAAGTGCTCAGCATCACTAATCATTAGAGAAATGTCAATCAAAACCACTATGAGATACTGTCTCACATCAGTAAGAATGGCTATGACTATAAAGTCAAAAAACAAACAAACAAACAAAAAACAGATGCTGGCAAGGTTGTGGAGAAAAAGGAACACGTATAGACTGTTGGTATAAATGTAAATTAGTTCAGCCACTGTGGAAGTCAGTTTGGATACTTCTCAAATAACTTAAAACAGAATTATCATTCAATCCAGTAATCCTATTACAAGGTATATACTCCCCCACAAAAAACAAATTCTTCTATCAAAAAGACACATGCACTTGTAGGTTTATTGCAGTACTATTCATAATAGCAAAGACATGGAATGGACCTAGATGCCCATAAATTGTGGCGTGGATAAACAATACAGTATGTATATACCATGGATTACTACACAGTCATAACAATAATGAAATATATCCTTTGTAGCAACATGGATACAGTTGGAGGCCATTCTCTAAAGTGAAGTAATACAGGAAATACTGCATGTTCTCACTTACAAGTAGAGTGAAACACTGAGGACATACAGAGATGGGAGCAACAGACATTGGGGAATACTACAGGAGGAGGGAGGGAAGGATCGGGTAAGTATTACTACTTGTTGTCTACTGTGCTTACTTCCTGGGTGAAGGGATAATTTTCATCCCAAATCTTAGCATCATGCAATATACCCACATAACAAAGCTGCACAGGTACTCTCTGACACCTAAAATAAAAGTGTAATTTTTTTTTTTTAAAAAAAAGCAATTTGTTGACAGTACTGTGTATGTTTAAAATTAAAGGAAATTGTTCTCATTTTTCTAAAGAGATTTTTCATTAACTCAAAGTACAACAAAGTAATATTATTTCTTCTAGAGTCTCTTTATGTTTTGCATGTCCCCTTTCTTGCATTGCCATAGAGACCTAAATAAAATAAAATAAAATAAAAAAGTAAAAGGACCAGTTGAAGAATCTATCTCTGGCTGAAAGGAACTTCACTTCTCCATTGGAAAACAGGACTGTCTCAAACTTGCCTATTGCATCTGGAGAAAATACTACAGAGAAGCATTCACTGAAAGGCTTCCTTCTTTGGATCCTGGGAAGAATCCAGAGATCTGAGAGCTATCTGAAAGGAGAAACTGGTGATTCTGAGCTTTACATCCAAATGGTTTGATTACAAAATTGGATCACTACCTAGAATGGCTGGTGCTCTTTCGTGGTGTCAGAAATCCTCTCAGTACAGGAAAGAAGGAAATATCCCACAGGTAGTCCTGCTGGTTGGTAAGGACTGGGAAGATGCCCCTTTTCTGAGCCCCCTGGCTCTGGCCCAGGGCTGTGTTCCTGATGTGGAACACAGGGTAGTGAGGACAACCAGGTTGAGTTGGTTCAGGTGTGCATGTGTTGAAAGAGACAAGTCTTGAGCCCTCAAAAGCTCTTGAACAAGCAGTTCTTCCTCCTGGACAGTGGGACCTAATTAAACTAAAAATCCAGAGCTCAGCTTGATTCTAGTTTGGTGGCCTCACAGGCCAAAGTCATTTTGAGTGGAAAGAGGAATTCTGCCCATTTCTGGAGTGACAATGGCACCCACAAGCACTCAACATTTTCAGGCTGCATTCAAGTATCTCCAGTGTCCATTTTGAGGACAAAAAGATATCACTAACCTGGCCTGCATGACCCTCTTATGGGATGGCTCTAGCTGCTATAAAAATGTCAGAGATTAAGGGAGGGCCATGTTCAAATGTCTGGTCTCAGTGGAGCCTCTTTACTTTGGGTCTGGGAGCTATTTCCAGAACAAACAAGATATAAACACACTAAAGAATTAACAGAGCATATCATTTTACCTTTAGCCAAGTGGACTCCTTAGGGCTTCAAAATATTGCTACCTACAGGCCTCCCAAGTTTTAAAATTGATGTACCTCATCAGATATTTTTGACAAATTAATTTTAATCTAAATTAAGCAAATGCTTTTTTGTATTATAATTATTGACATTTAAAAAAATGAAACTCATGCATCAATCCTGAATATATCAAAGATTCTAAATTTTTAATATCTTGATACAGTTATTATTTATGAAAAATAAATATATGAACAAGCAAAACAAAAACACCAAGAAGGAGGGGAAACTTGCAACACCACTTTGGTATTGAGAAGTATACAAACCCCAGACACTGTGTCTTCTCCAAATGTTGTATCTGTTGTGGCTGTTTCTTAACCACGATTCTGTTTTTACTACCTTGGAGGAGGAAAGAATTAAGAAGCACAAGGGGCTGTTTTATGCTTAGGACATTAAAAGAGAAATGGAGATGGGGCAGAATTTGTCAACTCTTCCAAGTCCTTTGGGTTTCTCTAGCCATGGACACAGCAGAATCAAGATGTCAGGGAAGCCCATTGCTTATTGTGGCTCCTGCCTTTCATGCCTCAGACTCCCACAAACACACACACACATACGATAGTACGTTTCTTTTCCTAAAGATGAAGTCTACGGCCAATCCAGGCTCTTTCCCTTAAGTATCCTTTCTGGATAAATTAAAATAATTTTAGAAGAAATTCAAAGAAATTACAGCAACGGCTTAAGCAAAGATAAGATATCCAAAAGTTGGAGCTTTCAGCATTGATGTATCCAAGTTCTTTCCGCATTTCTAGTTCGTACTTTTATCACTTTAGATTTTCAGTCTTGGGCTTAATATCTCATGATCTCAAAATGGCTGCAGTGACGCTAAGACTTATGTCCATTCCTATCTGTTGCAGGGAAAAAAATGCTCTTCAACTTACTCCCTTTATGAGATGTCGTAATCTAAGAAGCCCTGCCCACTCTTTACTCTCCTTAAATCTCATTGTGGAGGTGATCCCATGTGCCCTTAATCCCTGGTCTTGTCCTATGATGGGAGAAACTCACTGTCCTTTTCTTACACAACAGAACAGAGCTGGTGTCCTACACATCAAAGGAGAAGGAAATGCTGCTATGCAAGGGCCAGTGACTTTGCCACATTTAAATTTCACTATGTGTCTAACTTAAATTATAAGGGGAGGAGAGACCACAAGGGCTTTTATACCTGGTGGGGGTTGGAACAAGCCAGGCTCTGAGGATGACAAGAAAATCAGATTTCTCATCTTCCAGATGACAATGTTATATTTCACAGTTGTGGAAATGTGTCCTGTGCATTTAGGGCCAGGGACGGCATTCAGGTACAGAAATCAGAGAAAAGAGATTTAGAATAGTGTCCTCAAGCCAGGACTAAGGTCAAGCTTGCATTGCCCAAGAGCTGCCTGGTTCTGGTCCTGGGCTATGAAAGAAGCAGCTGCTCTCCTGGACCATGGGGCTGAAGACCCAGGAAGAACCACAGGCCCTGCTCAAAGGTCTGCCTGCAGGGGCTTCATGGAAGAAAAATGCTCACACATCTACAGATACTGCACAAGGCCCAGAGCCCACAGCCACAGTAAAAGTCTCAAAGACCAGGGCCTTAAGGCTAAGCTTGGGCTCCCAGGGCCAATTATGCTCATCTCTGTCCTCATAGGTCCTGATTGGCAGAGGATCCTGCTAAAGCCAAAATGGAATGGTCAGCAAATGTCCCCAGAGCCTTTACTCAGCCAGACTCTGTCCTTCTTGGAAATAAAAGGAGTACCTGTTAAATGAGTAATACATATGTATGTATTATGTAAACTTTGTTAAATACATATATGGATATCAATTATATTGCTATATGTGTATATGCTATGTATCTGTAGTATAAATCAAAATAATATGTATATTTATATAGAAATTGATATAATTTTGCTGATATAATGTATGATTTTAAATTTGATGAATTGAGCATGAATATTTAAAAAGCACCAATATGTGCACCACCTCATGCCCCCTTTCCCCATACAGAACCCGAGGGTCAGGAAGCACAGGACTCATCTCTATGTTCATACCGGTCGGAGCAGTGACCCACCCATTGATGAGGACATTCAGCAGGGGATCTGGGGAACACACAGCAGCCAGTACAGAGGAGATGGTTAGGGAGTGTGGACCCCACTTGGAAGAATGCTTCATCCCCAGGTTGGAGAGTTACTCCCGCAATGACCTCTGTCAGACAGGGCAGCACACGTGGCTCAGTGGCTACAGGGCCACAGGACAAATCCACCCCATGGTCCATTAGCAGCCTCCCCTCTGACTGGAGTGATGTGGGATCTCTCTGCCCAGCTTTCATCGTTCAAGTGCTATTGAGACTCAGTTCACAATGGGGTGCCATGAAGGCAGCTCGGCTGCTGATGGCCAGAGTGACATCTGTCTGAACTCTCTGCCCCTGACCCAGGAATATATTCTGTCCAAGAAGCAGCATGAGCCAGCAAGAGCTCACGGCTGAGTCTCATGTCTGCTGGTGGTAGACTAGGACATAGTTAATACTATGGCTGGCCCTATAGGTGGCAGTGACTCTCTCTACTGAGAAACACTGAGGAGGCTGGAGACAAGGTACACAAATGTCCCCAGTGGCATCTAAATGGGGAACAAATGTGAATGTCTCACCATATTAATACCAAACAAGTCGTTAACTCAGTTTGATGAAATTCTTTCAGAAAACAAAAGAGGCTAACAACCTCATATTCACAGAAGCATTACTGTTCAATGCTAACAACCTGAGGGTGAAGCCTGAGTCCTCCCTCTTCAAAAAAGAGTCTGAACAGCAAGAGGAAGGCAAGCAAAGCTGGGTCCCGTGTCGGCAAGGGCCTCCTGAGGCTGATCTTGCTAAGACAAGATGGGGACAACAGACTAGTATTCTTGCACTGCCATACCAAATACTCTGGGCAGAACAGCTTAAACCACAGACATTCATGTTCACATTTCCAGTGACCCAAAACTCCAAGATCAAGGTCACTTTCTGGTAAGGACCTTCTTTCTGGTTTGCAGATGGTACCATTTCACCATGCTTTCTCACATGGCATTTCCATAGTCAGGCAAGTGGAGCAGGGTGAAGCTTAGAGAGAAAGAAAAAAAAAAAAAAANCTTGTAAACAGAGTATGTCATTATTGTTCTTTTCGTTTTCCTAGGATTTACCTGAGATATTGTTTACAGATATCAATAACCAATTTTACTATATATTTTAATTAAGTTTGTTTTATTAAATTACTTGCTTTTTTTAAAAAATTATACTTTAAATTCTGGAGTACCTGTGCAGATCTTGCAGGATTGTTACATAGGTATACACATGCCATGGTGGTTTGCTGCCTCCATCCCCCTTCACCTACATTAGGTATTTCTCCTAATGTTGTCCCTCCCCAACCTCCCCACCCCCTTCTATTGCTCCCCTAGCCCTCCAACCCCCAACAGACCCCAGTGTGTGATGTTCTCCTCCCTGTATTCATGTGTTCTCATTGTTCAACATTCATTTATGAGTAAGAACATGCAGTGCTTGGTTTTCTGTTCTTGTGTCAGTTTGCTGAGAATGATGGTTTCCAGATTCATCCATGTCCCTGCAAAGGACATGAATTCATCCTTTTTCATGGCTGCATAGTATTCTATGGTATATATGTGCCACATTTTCTTTATCCAGTCTATCCTTGATGGGCATTAGGATTGGTTCCAAGTCTTTGCTACTGTAAACAGTGCCACAATGTACATACCTGTAGATGTGTCTGTATAATAGAACAATTTATAATCCTTTGGGTATATACCTAGTAATGGGATTGCTGGATCAAATGGTATTTCTATTTATAGATCCTTGAGGAATCACCACACTGTCTGTGCCATGTCATTACACTAATTTACACTCCCACCAACAGTGTAAAAGCGTTCCTATTTTTCCACATCCTCTCCAGCATCTGTTGTCTCCAGAAATTTTTAATGATCACCATTCTAACTGGAGTGAGGTGGGTACTGTTCTTATAAGAACACTAATCCTACTGGATTAGGACCCCACCCTTATGGCCTCATTTAACTTCGATTACCTTTTTATAACCTCAGCTGCTTCCTACAGCCACACTGGGGATTAGAGCTACAATATGAACTTGGGAACACAATTCAGTTCATAGCAGATAGACACAGCCAAGGCAGGGAGGGGGCAAAGCCCTGCTTCTAGTCTCAGAGCACAGAAAACAGAGTGGGTTTCCTCACAACTCAGCATGCTGACAGCTCCCCTCAGGTGCTCCAAGTCACACACGAGACCCCATTCCAACCTTGGGGGCTCCCTGTTGACAATAGGACACTGTCACCCTTACATTCTAGTATTTCTAAAGTCATGATGCTGGCTTTTTTGTGGAACTTTTTTGCCAGCAAGTGCCATGCTTCAACACAGCAAACTATAAGATGTTTAATTTTGTGATAATGAAAATAAATAAACAAATGTATCATAAATAATAAATAAAACTTAATACATTAAATTGTATAAAAATAAGGCCAATTGAAGACCTTAAAAGATGAATGAGAGAATAAAAAGACATATTTCTTTCAAAGAAGAGTTAGAATCATAGAGCACTGATTTCTTTTTTTTTTTTTAACAAAAAACTTTTTAGCAGTAATTATCAAATGGTAAGTAGCAACTTCAACTAGGCTGTCACAAATATAATTTCATGGTCAAATAATTATTTTCAGGAATCATGTAAATACATTTTCAGATTAAAACAAACAAAGAAATATGTGTTTACCAGCAGATCCACTAAGTGGAAAATTTCTCAATTGTGTGCTTGAGGCAAAATAATATTTGTCACTGATGAAAAGCATAAGTTTTGTCTAATCTTTAAGGAGAAAACAGTTTTCACTCTTTTCCAGCTCATGCTGCTGAGGAATGAGCATGGGGGCAGTGACTGTGAGGAAGGTGGGAAGTTGTGTGCTGAGGGTGGCCGTGCCTCCTGCCCAACTGAGTGACCTCATGGAGCGGAGCTACCAACACCCACCTGCCTCTGCAATGTCATGGCACAGACGGAAAAACTTTGTCACATTTGGCCTACCATATGTTGAGGATTCTTTGTAACAGCCAATTTCATTATCCTTTGATTCCCCTTCAGTCCCCTTTCAGCTTTTGGAATCACTTATTTTTCAACATTTTGTTTTGATACCATAGCCCCTTGAAATGTCAGAAATATGTAGGTTGTGTTTGTATTTTTGTCTGTTTTTAAAACATATTATTATAATATCTCACCACCTTGAGTGGGTTTAGGCCTTATCCCTGACTCACATTAACTCAGAAACTCAAGGTCAATATCAATCACATAGATGCTGTCAATCACACGAGAGCTAAAGATGACTGCATCATTGCTTAGCTCCTGCTCTTGCTACTTACAATCTCTTTTCTCTCCCTGCATTCTGTAATAACATTTAAGTTCCATGATGCATGTATTAGTTTTTTAAATAAAACACTGAGTGTGTTATGTTTCTTAATTTCAGGGCTCTGGTCTGCTTGATTTCTATGTAAATTTTGCCACACATCTTTTAAACGTAACAGAAATGGCACATTGGAATTTAAGTTACACTAACCATGGAATCCATTATCTTGGAATATATAATCATCTAAAGTATATTTTATACCATTAGCCTGAAGCAACAACTTCTTTTTCTGTTGCTTCAATCCCTCTTTGTGTCTATCACATATTGTTATGACATGTAACAGATGTGACTCACTATTAGGTGTGATATAATTTTAAAGCACCATTTAAGTGAAATCTATGAAATGCATAAATTTTCTGTGCGTTTATAACTAAAATATAATAGGATCCATATTCATTTTGAGGAAATGATGGTTTCTGTAAAAATAATGTGTTTTTGTATTGTATGAAACCTTTTGCTATGAAAACAGAACAAAATTTGTCACCTCTAAAATTCTACTTAAATACTTTTAAAATTCTTAAAATTTGTGAGAGAAAGAAATCTTTCATATAATTCTGCATTTCTCTTTTTTTTTTTTTTTAAACTTTTCTCAACTTTTAATCTAGTTTCAGGGAGTACATGTACTGGATTGTTACATGGATAAATTGAGTGTCACTGAGGTTTGGTTTACAAATGATTTCATCACCCATATAGTAAACATAGTACCCAATAAGTAATTTTTTGACCCTCATCCACCTGCTACCGTCCCTCTTAAAGTAGACCCAAGTATTTATTGTCCCCATCTTCACATTCATGTATACTCAATGCTTAGCTCCCACTTGTAAGTGACAACATGTGGAATTTGCTTTTATGTTCCTGTGTTAATTTGCTTAGAATAATGGCCTCCCGTTTCATACATATTGATGCAAAGGATGTTATTTCATATTTTTTATGGTAGTGTACCACATTTTCTTATTCAATCCATTGTTTATGGGCATCTAGGTTTATTCCATGTCTTTGCTATAGTGAATAGCACTGCAATGAACATACAAGTGCATGTGTCTTTTTTGGTGGAGGAATTTATATATATTTTTGGCTATATTCCTAGTAATTGGATTGCTGGGTTGAATGGTGGCTGTTTTAAGAAAGTTCTTGGAGAAATCTCTGAACTCCTTTCCACAGTGGCTGAATTAATTTACATTTCCACCTGCAGTGTATAGCATTCTCTTTTTCTGCACTCTAACCAACATTGGTTATTTTTGACGTTTTAATAGCAGCCATTCTGTATAGTGTGATATGGTATCTTATTGTGGTTTTGATTTGCATTTCTGTGATGACTAATTATGCTTAACATTTTTTATATGCTTGAAATCCACATATATGTCTTCTTTGAGAAGTGTGTTTTCATGTCTTTTGAAAAATTTTTAGTAGGGTTGTTGGTTTCTGTACTTGGTGATTTTTTAAAGTTTCTTATAAATTATGGATATCAGGCCTTTGTCAGATGTATACTTAGTGAATATTTTCTCCCATTTTGTAGATTGTCTGTTTACTCTGTTGATAGCTTATTTGATTACTCAGACACTCTTTAATTAAGTTCCTTTTGTCAATTTTTGTATTGTTGCTTTTGATGTCTTTGTCATGAAATATTTGCCAGGTCCTATGTCTAGAATGGTATTTCCCAGGTTTTCTTCTAGGGTTTTCATAGTCTTAGTTTTCACATTTAAGTCTTTAACCTGTTTTGAGTTGATTTTTTTTTATATGGTGAAAGGAATGGATGCAGTTTCAGACTTCTGCATATAGCTAGCCAGCTATCCCAGCATCATTTATCAAATAGGTATTTCTTTCTCTATTGCTTGTTTTTGTCAACTTTATCAAAGATCAGATGGTTGTAGTAATGTGGCTTTATTTCTGCATTCTCTAATCTGTTCCACTGGTCTATGTGTCTGTTTTTGTACCAGTACCATGCTGTCTTGCTTATTATGGCTTTATAGTATAGTTTGAAGTCAGGTAGTGCAATGCCTCCAGCTTTGTCCATTTTATTTAGGATTTCTTTGGTTATTTGGGCTCTTTTATAGTTCCACATGAATTTTATAATACTTTTTTAGTAATTCTGTTAAAAATGTGATTGGTAGTTTGATAGGAATAGCATTGTGTCTAATTGCTCTGGGTGGTATGGCCATTTTAATAATATGGATGCTTGCTATCCTTAACCATGGAACGTTTATTTGTTTGTGGAATCTCTGATTTCTTTTAGTAGTGTATTGCAATTCTTCTTGTAGAGACCTTTCATCCCTTCCTGGTTGGCTTAATTCCTAGTTTTTTTAAAAAAATTTTCTGTGGCTATCGTATATGGAATTGATTTCTTGATTTGGCTCTTAGTTTCAATGTTATTGGTGTATAGAAATGCTACTGATTTTTATACATTTGTTCTATACCCTGAAACTTTACTTAAGTTGTAACTTTACTTAAGTTGTGTACTAGTTCCAGGAGTCTTAGTTCCAGTTTGCAGAAACTATAGGTTTTTCTAGATATAGAATCATATCATCTGCAAAGATAGTTTGACTTTTTCTCTTCCTATTTGGATGCATTTTATTTATTTCTCTTCTTGATTGTTTTGCATAAGACTTCCAGTACAATATCAAATGGAGCGGTGAAAGTGGGCATGCTTGTCTTGTTCTGATTCTCAAGGGGAATGCTTACAGCTTTTCCATATTCAGTATAATGTTGGCTGTGGGTTTGTGATAAATGGCTCTTATTATTTTGAGGTTTATTCCTTTAATGCCTAATTTATTTAGGGTTTTTAGCATGAAGTGTTGTTGAATTTTGTGGAAAGCCTTTTCTACATCTTTTGAGATGATCATGTGGTTTTTGTTTCTAGCTCTGTTTATGTAATGAATCACAGTTGTAGATTTGTGAATGTTAAACCAAACTTGTGTCCAAGGGATAAAGCCTCCTTGTTCATGATGGATTAGCTTTCTGTTATGCTGCAAAATTTGGTTTGTTACTATTTTGTTGAGGGTTTTTGCGTCTATGTTCATCAGGGATATTGGCCCAAAGTTTTATTTTCCCATTGTGTTTCTACCATGATTTTCTATCGCAATGATGCCAGCCTGATACAATGAATTAAGGAGGATTTTCTGCTTCTTGGTATTTGAAATAATTTCAGTAGGATTGGTATCAGATCTTTTTTGTATGTCTCATAAAATTTGGCCATGAATTTGTCTGTTCCAGGGCTTTTTCTGGTTGATAGTTCTTTTTTGTTTTGTTTTGTGTATTACTTATTCAGTTTCTGAACTCATTATTGGTTTTTTTAGTATTTCAGTTTCTTCCTAGTTCAATCTTGAAGGGTTGTATGTTTCCAGGAATTCATCTGTTTCTTCTAGGTTTTCTAGTTTTTGTGCATAGAGGTGTTCATGATAAGAGTCTGAGAGTTTCTTGGATTTCTGTGGGGTCAGTGGTAATGTCAACTTTGTCATTTCAGATTGTGTTTACTTGGGTCTTCTCTTTTTTTCTTAACTAATCTAGCTAACAATTCATCAATTTTGCTTATTTTTCCAAAGAGCCAATATTTGGTTTTGCTGATCTTTTATATGGATTTTTGTGTCTCAATTTCATTCAGTTTAGATCTGACTTTTTTTTTTTTTTCTGTTAGCTTTGGGTTTGGCTTGCTGTTGTTTTTCTAGTTCCTCTAGGTGTGCTGTTAGGTTCTTAAGCTGAGATTTTTCTAACTACTTGACGTAAGTGTTTAATACTATAAACTGTTCTTATTAGCCCTGCTGTAGCTGTGTCCAAGAGATTCTGATGTGTTTTGTTTTGTTTTTATTTATTTCACATTTAAAAAAATTGCCTTCATTACATTCTTTACCCAAAAGTCATTCAGAAGCATAATTTTCATGTGGTTGTTTTTTTTTGAGAGATCTTCTTTATATTGATTTATATTTTTATTGGGCTGTGGTCTGAGAGAGTAGATGGTATGACTCTGAGGTTTTCTGAATTTGTTAAGAATTGCTTTATGGTTGAGTGCGTGATTGATGTTAGAGTATGTGCTATGTGCAGCTGAAAAGAACTGTACATCCTTTGTTGTTGAGTGGAGTATTCTGTAGATGTCTGTTAGGTACATTGGGTCAAGCGTTCAGTTTATGTCCTGAATATCTTTCTTAATTTTCAGCCTTGATGGCTTAATACTGTCAGTGGCATGTTGAAGACTCCCACTTATGTTGTTATCTAAGTTTCTTCATAGGACTCTAAAAACTTGTTTTATGAATCAGGATTCTCCAATGTTGGGTGCCTATATATTTAGGATAGTTTAGTATTCTTATTGAATTAAACTCTTTATCATGATGTAATGCCCTTTTTGTTCCGTTTCATCACTGTTGGTTTAATGTCTGTTTTGTCTGAAATAAGAATTGCAACCACTGCTGTATTTCTTCCACTTGCTTGGTAAATATTTCTTCAGCCTATTACTTTGAGCATGTGAGTGTCATTGCATGTAAGATGGGTCTCTTGAAGACAGCAAACAGTCGGGTCTTGCTTCTTTATTCAATCTAGTCTTCTATTCTGTGTCTTTTAAGTGGGGCATTTAGCCCATTTCCATTAAAGGTAAATACTGATATGCGAAGGTTTCATCCTGTCATTATGTTGTTAGATGGTTGCTTTGTAGATCTGATTGTATAGTTACTTTATAGTGTCTGTGTTCTATATACTTAAGTGTGTTTTTGTGGTGGCAGGTATTGCATATTTAGCATTCCCTTAAAAGCCTCTTGTAAAGCATGCCTGGTGTTACCTAAGCATTTACTTACATAAAAAGGTTCTTTTTTCTACCTTCGTTTATAAAGTTTAGTTTGGCTGAATGTGAAATTTTTAATTTGAATTTCTTTTCTTTAAGGATGCTTTATATATGCTTCCATATCTTCTGGCTTAAGGTTTCTGCTGAAAGGTCCACTGTTAGGTTGATGAAGTTTTCTTTGTATGTTGCCTACATTTCTTCCTAGTTGCTTTTATAATTTTTTCTATTGCATTGATTTTGGAGAATCTAATGATGATCAGTCTTGCAGATAGTCATCTTTTATACTATCTCACAGGGGTTCTCTGTATTTCCTGCATTTGCATGTCAACCTCTTTGGTGAGACTGAGGAAATTTTTGTGGACAATATTGTCAAATATGTTCTCCAAATTATTTGTTCTCTCTTCATCTCTTTAAGGAATGCCAATGAGCCATAGAGTTGGTCTGTATGCATAACTCTATACTTCTCAGAGGTTTTCTTCAGTTTTTATTTTTTATTTTTCATTTTTTTGTCTCTCATTGATTCAAAGGTGAAATCTTCGAGCACAGAGATTCTTTCCTCAGTTTGGTCTATTCTATCATTAATGCTTCCAATTGCATTATAAATTTCTGTAATACATTTTTTATTTCCAGAAGTTAATTTCGGTTCTTCCTAATATGGCTATGTCATCTTTAAACTCTCACTTTATTATACTGCTTTCCTTGGATTTAACTTTAATCTTCTCTTGCATCTTATTGAGTTTCCTTACTATCAAGATTATGACTTCTATGTCTGTCATTTCAGCCATTCCAATCAGGTTAAAAACCATTGCTGGGGAGCTAGTGTAGCTGTTTGGAAATAAGAAGACATTCTGGCTTTTGGAGCTGCCAGTATTCTCACACTGTTCTTTCTCATCTGTGTGGGCTGACCTTTCTTTATTT